>NC_142884.1:4107166-4411833 GCF_051225735.1 Oryctolagus cuniculus | reverse complement strand
CGCCCGCGCAGGACCAAGACCGCGAGGCCCAAGCACAGCCAGACAGCGAGGCAGGAGCCGCCGGTGTCCCCAGCGGGAGCCGCACACCTGCTGCACACCCCTGGCGCTGCTGTCGGCCAGCCCCACACCTGACAAGGCCGCGTTCCACACAAGATGCGGGACGCAGCAGGGGGAGAGCAAAGCCAGCGGACCCTGCTGCTCCCGTTCTGACCTCCGGCCTCCCAGAGGAGCTGGGGCCTGGACGCCGCTGAGGAAGACGCTCTATGTGAACAGAAGACGAAGTGACGCCCAGACTCATCCGGGAGAGACGTCAGCCCTGACACCCCCACCCCCGCTGCCACTGGCAGAGGGACCCCGTTAAAGAAAGGACCGCGTTGTCGTCCAGCGAGCGGAGCTTGAGGCCCGTGCAGCGGGCAGGGCCGCCCAACGCAGGCCCGGGAGCAGGAATGCCCCTGGTGAGGAAGGCCGGGCCCCACCCGGCCTGGGTTAATAAGGAGCCCATCCGTGCAGAGGAGATACTGGAGGCATGGCCGAGGGCCACAAGGACCCCGTTTTCCCTGGTGGGTGAACCTGGAGACGCAGCACGGGGACTGCAGCCAGCAACGCCGCAGCGTGCAGGAGAAATGCCTGGTGCTCCCACCACGCCCACGCCCACGCCCACGCCCGCCCGCGAGCTGTGCCAGTCACCTCGCTGCAATGGTTGCTTCACGCTGCACAGACATCACAGATCGAGCTCTGCTCCGTGCATACGCACGCTGAAGCGGTGCCAAGGCATACCAACGACACGCGCCTGGTCCTTGGACGAGATGGACAGACCGCTCCCTCCCGATCTCAGAATTGAAGGTACCTGAGAAACGCCAAGAAAGCGCTACCTCCTGCACTGCACTGCCGTTCTTGCTCTCCAGTTCCAAGGGGCGCTCTTTCCAGCACGCGGAAAGGAACTAGAAACAGGACGACTTGGCTGAACGCCACCATTTGTAGAAGTTCAAAATCTCTCCGAAATACAACCGAGAGGCAGAAAGGAAGAGAAAGGCACAGACGTACGTCCTGGCAGTCACAAAGTCACCTTTTTAATCTTTGGAAGTAACCCCTGCATAGTCGCTAACTAAATTGCTAATTGCTACGTAAAACAAAGTGTGTTTGGTTAATAGTTGTGAGTTTTGAAAACACACACAAGCCAAGTAAAACCACAGATTACAGACTTTTTTAGAGATTGTCGCTCCCCCTCTTCATGGAGGAACGACACAGGACCCTGCGTTGTTCTTTCGTCTGCTCGGCCCTTCCCGGGTTTGCTGCTGGTTCTTCCCAGTTTGGCTACCATCCCTTCCACCTCCGTGGAAGGGTGGTTCCCCCTGCCAGTTTCCCCACTTCCGCGGGGGAGCAGCACACCGCCGGCCGGCTCTCTCGGGGGCTGCTCAGATGTTATCCGGATGTTCCTGGTGCATGTTGTCTCTCTCCTCCTTTATAGTCCTCTTCCACCAATCCCAACTCTGCTACCCACACGCCGAGCACACTGCTCTCCTCCAATCAGGAGCAGGATCAGCTCCTGCAGGTCATCACTCAAGTTGGCGAGAGGTAGCTGCGTAGAAGTTGTTTACTCCTCTCCCAGCGCCATATTGTGGGAGAGCAGATGCATAGAATAAGTCTTAATTCCAGTAACTTAGTCTAGTCCAAGTTGCTCCCCACAGAGATGATGTTACCTTTGAAACTGCAGTGGAAAAACTTATGAAAATGTGCTATCATACAAATGAACCACGCAACTATACAAACGTGGAACAAATATTGCAAGAAAACAGATGTGAATAAGTCCCAAGGAAATGCAGACAAGCCACCATCCTGCATGCGGCACCTCGACACTCCAATCATTTGACCAACAATGTATGTGCGGATAAGCAATGTACTCTCTAACCCCGCTATGGCGGGGAAGGCACAAAAGAGGTGTCGGGCACCCTGGACGGGGAGGCTCAGGGATCCTCGGGAAAGTCGCCTGCTCCCTGGTCTTCCTAAGCCCAGTCCTGACCATGGGGGGTGGGGAGGGATATCTTTCACGACAAACGTTCTAGTCCTTAACCACGTGGCTTTCTACTTAAAATGTCCACGCACCCTGTGCGTTTCCTGCTGGAGTGCCACGGTCACAGAGCACACATACAAAAGGGGGCACCCTCCCCTCCAGATTAAAGCTTGGGCGCGTGGGGTCCCCTCCTTGCCAGAGGTGAGGTGACAGTGTCTGCGCGGGGACTTGAGATAATCCCAGGAAACCATCGGCGAAGTGTTCGGATTACTGAAAGCTACTTAGAGCTGTTATTTGTGGTTAACCAATTGACAGAAAAAGAGAGGGACAGAGATAGCAATGGAGACAGCGCTTATGAGAACCAGGGAAAACAGGGCTGAGCTGCTTGGGAGAGACCAGCTGCGAATGGCATGTGTGGCTGGGACCTGGGGCCAAAGACATGAGAAAAGGAAGGTGAGCATAGGCCAGGCTGTGCTTCCGGTCAGCCTTGGGGCTGTGCCTCCCAAATCATTATTTTCCAATTTCGAGAACTCGGCACAAAAGGCAACACAAAAAGAACTTTCTCTCCGTCTCTCCCTCTCAAATAGTCTTAAATAAATAAATAAATACAAGAACCAACATGGTCAAACAGTCCCAGTGCTAGAAGTGAGCCTGGAGGAAGTGGAGACACATGTTACTCATAGGCTGCCCGAGCACCTAACGTCTGTGTCAGGATTCTTGCTACATCAGATGTGCCAGAAAAAAAATGAAAAACTGCCAAAGAACTTGCCTATATCGAGTCAACTTGCTGTTATAAGAAAGATGGACGTGGGGCCAGGGCTGTGGCGTAGCAAGTAATGCTGCCACCTGCAGTGCCAGCATCCCATATGGGCACCAGTTCAAGCCCAGGCTTCTCCACTTCCAGTCCAGCTCTCCGCTATGGCCTGGGAAAGCAGGGGAAGATGGCCCTGCACCCACGTGGGAGACCTGGAAGAAGCTCTGGCTCCTGGCTTCAGATTGGCCCAGCTTCAGAAATTGTGGCCATTTGGGGAGTGAACCAGTGGGTAGAAGTCTCTCTCTCTCTCTGCCTCTACCTCTATCTATAACTCTGCCTTTCAAATAAATAAGTACATCTTTTTTAAAAAGATGGACATTATGCAGCAATAAATAACAAGTAAAATATTAATATTTTGGAGCTAGCTCTGTGGTGTAGTGGGTAAAGCTGCCGCCCACAGTGCCAGCATCCCCTATGGGCACCGGTTCTAGTCCCAGCTGCTCCACTTCCAATCCAGCTCTCTGCTATGCCCTGGGAAAGCAGTAGAAGATGCCCAAGTCCTAGGGCCCCTGCACCTGCATGGGAGACCTGGAGGAAGCTCCTGGCTCCTGGCTTCGGATCAGCTCAGCTCTGGCCGTTGCTGTCATCTGGGGCGTGAACCAGCAGATGGAAGACTTTTCTCTCTCCCTCTCTCTCTCTGCCTCTGTCTCTCTGTAACTCTGCCTTTCAAATAAATAAATCTTAAAAAATATGTAATAATAAATGTTAGCATGATAAGTGCACATGCATGTGTGCACACACACACATACACAATACTTCTCTGGAGAGCCGTCACTTACACAGTGAGTGTGGGGTTTCCTTTTGGGGTGATGGAATGTCCTGGAACCAGAAAAACTTGATGGTTGCATGAGACTGAATGCACTAAGTGCCATGGAGCTGTGTAGTTTTAAGTGGTTAATGGTTAATTCCACTTTATGTGAACTTCACCACAACAAAGAAAAGCCGATGTGATATGTGCCGGCAGGCAGCAAAGGCCGGGCGTGTTCTGTGGTGTGTTATTGCTCTCACAGCACACACACACAGCACAATGCTCCACACCCGTGCCAAGCCAGCAGTGTATCTCTGCCTGCTCCCTCTCCACCTGCTCCAATGCAGAGGAGAAATGACCTCCCCTGGACAGCAATAACCCAAGGTCCCTCTGGGCCTTGTCTATGCCTCCTGCTGACCCTGGCTCCTTCTCTGATGTCCCCAGGATAATTCTCATGATTTAGAAACCTTCCTGTCTGTTGGTGGGGACCCTGCCCTAGGACAGTGTCTACTGGGGCTGCTGTCCATAGTGCTGGTGGGGAGTTAACACCCAACCCTAGTTCAGCACCATGGCCAGAGTCCACCATTTCCTGGTCTCTCCGTGGCCAAGTTTGGGGTTCCCATCTTTGCTCCTCTGACAAAGGGTCTCCCTTAGGCTCTAATAAACAATATCTAGCCAGATCATAGCATCCATCAGATGCTAGGCTAAGGGGTGCCCACAGCTAACCTGGATCCAAACTCCCCACACACCCCACAGGCTCTGAACAGAGCTCAGCGGCTCAGGGTGTTTGCTCCTGTCTCGGTCTATTCTCTGTGGCACAGACTGGGTAAGTTATAAAGAGAAGAGGTTTACTTTGGCACACGGTTGTGGTTCAAGGCCGAGGCACTGCACCTGGTGATGGTCGTGCTGCCGGCAGACCCCCAAGGGAGCTCAGGACACCACACAGTAAGAGACAGGGAGTAGGAGAGATCTACCCAAGCTGGCTTTCAGACAGACCCACTCTGGAAATGACCCATTAATCCATTAGCCTGTCGATCCCATGAGCAGATCAATCCACCCAGATCACCTTGGAAGATCCCTGCTGGTCCCCTTCTATCTCCTAATGAGAATATAAGGAGACAAAAACCCCTGCCTTGACAGGATCCGCAGGTGATGCCAGAAGCCCGGGGCTCCTGAAACACAAGTCATTGAATTTCCCCAAGGGAGAGGGAAGGCTTCTCAGGAATGACAGCTTCTCGGATGATCCCAGGAGGAGAAACAGGCGGCTCAGGGAGGGAGGGCAGAGAGCGCCCCTTACGCGCAAGGGCTTGGCGGGTTTGGGGCAGGAGTGGCGGGGCTTCCAACAGGAGGGAA
Source organism: Oryctolagus cuniculus (assembly GCF_051225735.1). Taxonomy (NCBI): domain Eukaryota; kingdom Metazoa; phylum Chordata; class Mammalia; order Lagomorpha; family Leporidae; genus Oryctolagus; species Oryctolagus cuniculus. The sequence goes on along the minus strand of NC_142884.1, from coordinate 4,406,907 downwards.
AACTGAGGAAGACGGTGCCAGAGTGATCTGCTGGGTCTTAGGTGTTAAGCGAGGTTTCTGCCATTTTCCATGGGAGGGCTGAGCATTGGGAGGGAGATACCCCAGTGCTGCTGTGACAGAGGTCCCAACAGTGAGCGCCACACAGAATCCACTCCACACGAGATACCTGCTGGATACACGCTGGCATCCCAGGGCACGTGGGTTTCATCCTGTGGGCACCAGGGGGCTCTGGACACGATCTGAGCCAAACACGCTCAGGTCCAGCTATAGAGAAAAGCATGTCTGGAGCAAATAGTGGGCCAGGGGCTCAGAGAAGTGCTGGCCAAGGGTCCGGGTGGGAGAGGCTTGGGCCTGGTTAAGGGCAGATGGCACTGAGAAAGAGAGGAGGACGTGGTCAGAGGCAGAAGCAGAAAAGACTTCATGACCGTCCAGGAAGGAAGAAGCCAAGTGTGGCTGGCCCACTCCAGGCAGGATACCCAGGAGGCCATGCGAGGGGACACCGGACACTGACTTCCATTATGGATGTGGTCAGTAGCACATTCTTCAAGGGAAGAATCAGAGCAGGTGGACAGAGGAGGAGCGAGGGCGGAGAGAGCCCAGGGAGGAGGAGGCAGGAAGGGGCGGAGTCTCCACAAGCACCTGGGGTGGACACCCACACTTTTGGCCACCCGTCTATACTTGCTGAGTCTACACCTTGCAAGCTCACCTCCCCAGCGCCCCCTGCAGGAAAGGTGCGGGCTGCAACCTGCCTCTCTCAACGAGAATGTACACAGTGAGGCGTCTGTGGACGTTCATGCCCTGGAGAACTAAACCCCATACAGAATCCCTCGGGACAGAAGCACTGAGGCCCAGTTCTCAAACGCACCTGTGGCAAATTCCTCCTGCCATGCCCCTGGCACCGGCACAGAGCAGCTGAGTGTCCCAGCCCCGCGGGGGCAGCACTGGCACCCCCAGAGCAGTTCTGAGTACTAGCCCGCCTGCCCCTCCCCCCACATACCTGAGTCTCTGGTCTCACAGGGAGTTCTCCCAGTCCTCTCAGATGCTCACCTCCCAAATTGTCCTAATTGATTCGTACTAGTTGGGTGCCCTCGGTAGTTTATCTCTCGCTGAAGCCTCACAACAAATCCTTAGGAGTTTTCCCACTTTACAGATGGGAAGGCTGAGGCTAAGCTGGATGGTGACCAGCCTGGGGTCACTCAGCCAGGACTTGGGCAGGCAGGATTCTGGGGCCCCCTCCACCATCCACAGCCAGGAGCCTGAGGCTCGTGGCACGGGGGCTGGAGTTCCCCTCTGCCTCCTCAGCTGCTCCTGACGCCAGTGACACTCCCTGCCCTCACTGCACCTGCCGTGGGCTCCCAGGAACTTTTCCTGATGGGACTGGACTGGGGTGGGGTGCGTGGAGGGGGGAAGCCCAGATGGCCCAGCGCCCAGGAAGCAGGAAGGAGCAAGGAACCAGGGCACCAGCCAGCGCTCACTGTCCTCTCCCTGCCCCTCCTCACTCCCTCCCCTCCTCTCTCGCCCACTTTGCAACGCTGGGTGAGCCCCACACTCAGCGACCTCTTCCTTGGCCTCTTCCTGGAGAAAAGCCCTTGGCCGTCGCTCACTGCAGCTTCTGGCCATCAGCTCAGGGTGGGGTCACAGTGAGGACTGCACCATGGCCAGCTTGCAGCAAGTGCTCAGCGCCCTGCGGACCTGGGCTGGGACCCAGCCAGCGTCCCCTCCCTCCCAGCCCCGCTGACCTGAAGCTTGGTCCCACCCGCTCCAGCCTCCCACGTTGCTGGGGCTCACCCCAAAGGGGTGGGGCTGTCCGGCAGTCCCTGGGCTAAACCCTCCTCAAGACCCAGGCTGGCCAGCGTGGGTGCTACTGCCTACTGGTGGCTATTCCAAATCAAGGCAACTAAAGTTAAGTACAATTAAAATGTCAGCTCCTCCATCCCACTAGCCACACTGGAGGTGATCGACAGCCATGGTGAGTGTGGTGTTGCACCCTAGACTCCCACCATTCCAGAACATTCTATTGGGCTAGTCCCTGTCTTCTCTGCCCCACACATGTCTCCCTGGTACCCCTCCATCTCTGTGGAGGCCAGCCAGCCTGACTTCAAACCCCACAACTCAGGCACTAGCTAAACTGCCACGCGTACACTCCTGTGCCTGTTTCCCCACTGTAGCAGGGGAATAACCCTGACTCCCACACCCTCCTGCAGAGGGGGAGTCCTCTGGAGAGGGCTTCCGGTAGGTCCTGGAACACTGGAGCCCTTGACGAATGCTATCGCCCAATGCTGAAACAGGCTCAGCGCCTTTGAAAATCTGTGAGTAGCAACAACAAAGCCAAAACAGCACAGAAGCAAGGCTGGACTCCCAACGGCCCCAGCCCATGGCAGGTGGGCCTTTAGTGTGGCACGGCTCTTTGAGCAGTGTCTGCCGTGCTGGCTCTCCGCAGGGCAGATTCTCCCACCCAGGGGTGTTGGGCCGATGGCTGTGCCCCACCCCCACGCTGAAATGCTCTCTCTGGTGATGGGGGTGGGGCTCCTAAGGAGACCCCAGAAAGACCCCCTGCCATTCGCACTGTGAGCAGACCCCGCCAGAAGACAGCTGTCCACAGGAGGCAGCCCTGGCCAGACCCCGAATCTGCCAGAGCCTCCATCTCTGCCCAGCCCCAGCACGGCCAGAGACAAATCCTGCTGCTCCCAGGCCCCGGGGGGCTCTGGGGCGCGCCTGCGTGGGTGGGGCGGGTTCTGTGCCGCCCAGCCCTGGTGGCCCAGCCCAGGTGGGCAAGCGCACGCCCAAACCAACCCCAGGGCACGTGAGGAGGCCACCGGAGCCTTGTGAACCCCCCTCCTCCCTTCACAGGGAGGAAGTCTCCTTGTATCATTTGTTTCAAGCCAAGTTCCTTTAAAACAACATGGTATCAATGTGGGCAGAACCAAAAGAAACAAAGCCGCTCTCCCGCCCACCCTTGCACACAGCCCCGGGAGCCCCCTTCACAGGGGCTGCCTGAGCCACCGGCACCCAACCCCGCCCCTGGGCCCCCAGTCAGGGAACCAGTGCCTCCCTGCGCTGGACTCCAGCCAGCCAGCATCTGTGCTCAGGCACACCTGGCCTGAACCCCGACCGCACGAAGGGGCTGTGCATCGCCCCAGGCTTCAGTGAAAACCAATCCCACACCCCCTCTCCTGCCTCCAGTGTCCCCCCACCCCCCTCCTGCCTCCAGTGACTCCCCCCTCCCGCCTCCAGTGACCCCCACACCCTCTTCCGCCTCCAGTGACCCCCAACCCCTCTAACGCTTCCAGTGACCCCAACCCCCCTCCTGCCTCCAGTGACCTCCAACCCCTCTCCCGCCTCCAGTGACCCCCAACCCCTCTCCTGCCTCCAGTGACCCCAACCCCCCTCCTGCCTCCAGTGACCCCCAACCCCTCTCCCGCCTCCAGTGACCCCCAACCCCTCTCCCGCCTCCAGTGACCCCCAACCCCCCTCCTGCCTCCAGTGACCCCCAACCCCTCTCCCGCCTCCAGTGACCCCCCACCCCCTCTCCCGCCTCCAGTGACCCCCAACCCCTCTAACGCCTCCAGTGACCCCCAACCCCTCTCCTGCCTCCAGTGATCCCCCCACCCCCTCTCCTGCCTCCAGTGACCTCCACCCCCTCTAACGCCTCCAGTGACCCCCAACCCCTCTCCTGCCTCCAGTGATCCCCCACCCCCTCTCCTGCCTCCAGTGACCCCCACCCCCTCTCCTGTCCTCAGGGACTCCCTCACCCCCTCTCCTGCCTCCAGTGACCCCCACCCCCTCTCCTGCCTCTGTGACTCCCCCCTCTCCTGCCCTCTGTGACTCCCCCACCCCCTCTCCTGCCTCCATTGACCCCCATATCCCCTCCTGCTCTCTATGACCCCCACCCCCTCTCTTGCCTCCAGTGTCCTCCCACCCCCTCTCCTGCCTCTGTGACTCTCTCACCCCCTCTCCCGCCTCCAGTGACTCCCCACCCCCTCTCCCATCCTCAGGGACTCCCTCACCCCCTCTCCTGCCCTCTGTGACCCCCACCCCCTCTCCTGCCTCTGTGACTCCCCCCTCTCCTACCCTTTGTGAGCCCCACCCCCTCTCCTGCCTCCAGTGACCCCCGCACCCCCCCCTCCTGCTCTCTGTGACCCCCACCCCCTCTCTTGCCTCCAGTGACCTCCCACCCCCTCTCCTGCCTCTGTGACTCCCCCACCCCCTCTCCTGCCCTCAGTGACTCCCCCCTACCCCTTCTTCTGTTCTCGCAGACGGTGAGCTTTGTCCCAGGCCTCTGTCCCCCCCGCACTTCCCTCTGGAACTGATGACTTACCTGTGGGGTCCACATCAAATGAGCCTGGACAATGGTCTCTCCTTCCAAATGATGACAAATTTCAAATGGGCGTCTGTCCGGCATTAAACGGCCCGGCCCTTCTGCGAGTGGGACCAGGGCTGGACCCCTGCTGCACCGCCACTCCGCCCCTGACCTGGAGGTCACTGTGAGGGGCACAGTGCCCCCACCCCTGGGAGTCCCGGGAGCACTCTGCCACACCGCAAGGTGGCTGCACACGCAGTCGAGGCTGTGAGCCTCACTCAGCCTCGGTTTCCAGCTGCCACGTGGAGTCCAAGCTTACTGGACAGGACCGCCACCCCCGCGCTGTCCGCCACGCTCCTCAGCTCTGCGTGGATGTCAACATGCGTGTGCGCGGCCCCCACACACGCTGCCGTGTGACTGAACCTGGAAGACAGCAGAGAAGCCGGCTCGCAGGGCTGCACGGGGCGTGAAGCCGCGTGGAGGGTCTCCTTTCCCATCAGTCACAAGTACTTAAGAGAGACTGCAACTTGCAGACACCGTGTGCTCTGGGGGCTGAGTCCAGCCCGGGGCCCGCCTGGCTCCCGGCCAGCAAGGTCCAACACATGTGCTGACCCGGCGGCTCCCGGGCCAGACTGAAGCTCCGCCCCATCCAGCCCCGCCCTCTGCACGGCCGGTCCACCCAGCCCAGCCCCGAGCCCCGGCTTTCCCAGCTTCCGATCCTAGAGGCAAACTCTGAAGGGCTAGGAAGGCTGGGGGGCCTGTGCCTTTGCCCTCGCAGCCTGGGGGACTCCGCGTTCCTGGGTGCCTGGTGCCCCATGGGCCCCTGAGAGGGGCTCACACTGAGGTCACCCCCACACAGGGAAGGAACCGGCCAGGGGGCTGGTGCTGTGGCGTAGCGGGTAAAGCCACCACCTGCAGTGCTGGCATCCCATATGGGCGCTGGTTCAAGTCCCGGCTGCTCCACTTCTGATCCAGCCTGGGAAGGCAGTGGACGATGGCCCAAGTGCTTGGGCCCCTGCACCCGCGTGGGAGACCTGGAAGAAGCTCCTGGCTCCTGACTTTGGATCGGTGCAGCTCCGGCCATTTGGGGAGTGAACCATCGGATGGAAGACCTTTCTCTCTCTCTGGCTCTGGCTCTCTTCCTCTCTGTGTAACTCTTTCAAATAAATAAATAAATCTTAAAAAGAAAGACATCTACACATACACAGATCTTTTAAAAAGTTTATGGAAAATGCGTATTAGGAAAAGCTACACATGGATTCCAAAATTCTTTTGCACCAGAATTAACTTACCTGTAAAGCAAGTTAGTTAGTTAGCTATTTCACTTTATTTTAAAGGCAGAGAAACAGTGAGAGCGCTCCACCTTTCACCCGCTGGTTCACTCCCCACGCGCCCCCAACATCCGGAGCACAGCGCAGGTGTCCCGCGTGTGCGGCGGGGCCCAAGCCAGCTGGAAGCCGGGTGGGCAGCTGGGACCCGGGCACTGCCACGGGGACGCCCCGAGCCCACTGATGCCGCCCCACGCGCGGCCTAGGGGCCATCCCCACGGGCGTCTCCCACCTCCCAGGCCAGGGAGTGGGTCGGCCACGCCCCTGCCCAGCCCAGTGTCCGGCACGGCCTTCCGGACCCACCGCGGCGCACGCTCGTGGCAACGGCGGCCCGAGGTCACCAGCGAGCGAGCCCAGCGCTGCACAAGACGACCATGAAGCACAGGAGAAGCCACGGAGCCCGCGCCCCGGCCTGGGGCAAGCCTCGCCGGCGCGCTCCGCCGCCGTCTGGGAGGCGTCCCCGCGCGACTCTCCACAGACTCGGGGAAGCCGGGCTCGCGGGCGTGCGCGGGCAGCCCGTGCGTGCGCGTGCCTGAGGGCGTGCGTCTGCGCGCGCGCCCTGGCCGCCGCTCCACTCCGTCCGTCTGGGGGTGCGCCCCGGGGGTTCGTGAGGGACGATGCGGCCGCCCGGCCCGCAGAGACGCTCAGAGCTTTGCTGGTCAGGGCGTGATCAGGGCGTAGCCAGTTGGTGCCCTCCCTGAGGGCGTGGCCAGGCCGGCGGGGGCGTGGTCACACGGTGGTTCTCCTGGGGGCGTGGTCATGTGGTGGTCCAACCGAGGGCGCGGCCAGGCGGCAGGGGCGTGGCTACACAGTGAAGTCTCGGATGCTGGCCCAGCGCCGCCCTGGGCCGCACGGGGTCCCGGGTTCGCACTGCGGGCTGGACGCCTGGGGCCAGCCGAGGACTATGTCCCGCCGGCCTCCTGCCCGGTGCAGCTCACGGGGAAAAGCCAAGAACTCTGGCCTGGCTGGGGAGGGCGGCGAGTAGACTTACCTGGGCAGGTTAACGTCCCCCGCCCCGCAGGCCGGGACGGGCGGGGCGCACAGGTGAACGCCTGAGTGGGGGCGGGGCGCACGTAAAACAGCAGGGTTGGGGCGGGGCCAGGCTGGGGCGGCCCCCAGGGGGCGGGGCGCGCATACGCCACTGGGAACGAGGCGGGGCCCAGCTGGGGCGGCCCCCAGGGGGCGGGGCGCGGGGACAGCCCTGGGGCGGAGGACCCTGGCGGCGCAGGCGGCTCCTCCGCGAGGGGCCGACGGGGTCAGAGTCCCGCGAGCGCCCGGACGGCCTGCGCGCGCCAGCACCATGGCGGCGGCCTCCGCCGAGCCCGCGCCGCCCGCCTGCCGCTTCTTCCTGGAGGGCCGCTGCCGCTTCGGCGCCCGCTGCCGCCAGCCGCACCCCGGCGCGCCGGCGCCGCCCAGCCGCGAGCCGCAGGCCGGGGCCGAGGCTGGGGCCAAGAAGCCGCCCATGCGCACGGCCGCGGCCGTCGTCCAGCGCATCCGCTGGGACCCGCGCCTCGACCCCGCTGACTTCACGGTGGGCTACGCCGACCGCTTCCTGGGCGTGCGCGAGGAGCCCTTCACCGCCTTCTGCTGGGACGAGCCGCTGGCCGCGCTCGGGCCGGGCGTGCTGGCCGTGCCGCAGCACCGCGTGCGCTACTTCCGCTTCCGCGGCCGCACCGTGTGGGACCGCGCCTCGCGCACCGACCTGGTGTTCGGGTCCGGCGCGGCGGCCGGCCGCGGGCCCACCATCCTCGACGCGCTAGACGCCGGCGGGGACGAGCGTGAAGGCGGGGACGCCCAGGACAGTGGGGACGCGCAACAGGACACAGACGCCCCGGACGGCGGGGGCGCGCAACAGGACACGGACGCCCCGGACGGCGGGGGCGCGCAACAGGACACGGACGCCCCGGACGGCGGGGGCGCGCAACAGGACACGGACGCCCCGGACGGCGCGAGCGGGCACGAAGACGGGGACGAGCGCGAAGGCACAGACGCCCAGGACGGCGGGGGCGCGCGGCAGAACACGGACGCCCAAGACGGCGGGGACGCGCACGGAGGCACGGCTGCCCAAGACGGCGGGGGCGCGCGTGCGGCCCTGAACAAACAGGGGAACGCCACGGGGCCCGCGGGACCGGAGGCCCAGGTTGCCCAGGGTGGAGGGAGTAGAAAGCCAGCCTGGACAGCGCTCTGGGAGTGCGGGCCGGGCAGGGTTCACGACCCCGGAACCCAAGCTCAGACACCGACCGCGGAGCTCCCAGGCCTGGAGGAGACGCAGGCCCCGGCGGCCCGGGGATGGGGTTCGGAGGCCTGGCTCATGGACGTCGGAGACACCGGTGTGGCTAGTGCGGCAGCGCCTCGTCAGCCCCGCCCCACGCACTTCGTGGCCCTCATGGTGACCGAGCCCGGGCTACAGGACGCGGTGGCCAAGGCCCAGCAGCAGCTGCTCCAAGTGGCCCCGTCCTGCGCCCCGTTCCTGGTGCCCACACAGGCCCTGCACCTGACCGTGGCCCTGCTGCGACTGGTGGGCACGGGGGAGGAGGCGGCAGCGACGGGCGCTCTGAGGCGGGTGCTGGCAGCCCCAGGCCTTCAGGCACCGCCACAGCTGACTTTCGGCGACCCGGTGCTCCTGGGCCACCATGTGCTCTGTGCCCTGCCCGACCCCCCACTGGACAGCATGGCGCAAGCTCTGAGCCGGAGGCTGGAGGCCGACGGGCTTCGGGTACTGCAGCCTCCGGGGGGCCTGCGCCCCCACCTCACCCTAGCCAAGGTGCCCAGGGGGTGCAGCGCCCGCCTCCCGCTCCTGGGGCCCGGCTGCAGCCTGAGCCGGGAGCTGTGGAGCCGGCCCCTGCGGACACTCTGCCTGTGCCGCATGGGCAGGGCGGGGGGCGCCTACCAGCCCCTGGCTGAGATCCCCCTCGGCTGACCTGGGGGGCCCTCACACTGGAAGGGGCAAAGCGCGCTCTCTCTCTTTCTCTTTAATTTGGTTTCTCTCAAGCTTCCAAACGGTGTGCAGCGCTCCAAGGGAAGAATGGAGGGGGGGTGGGGGGGGAGGCGGAGGCGGCGGCGGCGGCCGTCCGGAGGAGGCAGCCCGGTCTGCAAGCTCGCGCCTCCGTTACATGGCGGAAGAGGGAGGGAGGGCCAAAAGAAAGGGGAGGGAGAAGAAAAAACAACTGAAATCAACACACACATAAAGAAAGAGAAGGAAACATGACGTGAGCGGTGATCCATGGAGGGGGGGGAGCCGCTTTACCTGTGCTGAACCGAGGGAGGGGGGGAGGGAGGGGAGGGAGAAATCAGAAGAGACATTGGGGCGGGGGAGGGGGACACGGAGACAACTTAATACAACTTGAGACGAGGCGGCCCGGCCGGCGAGCTCCCGCGATGGCCTCCGGGGTCCTCCGTGCGCGGCGACGGTGGCGGTGGCGGCGGCGGTGGCGGCAGCGGCGTTTCTGGGGTGGGGGCGAGGGTGGGGCACAGTCTCTACGCAGCTCCCCTCACCCCAAACGCTGAGGCCCCGGAGGGCTGGCAACAAGAGTCTGTGACGAGGCGGGCGGTGGGCTGGTTTGCGGGCGCCCCCGCCGAGCGGGCCGGGCTGGACGGCCTGTCTTCTTCCCGCTGGCCCCCCGGCGTGGGACGGGCCGGGCGACGGCCGCGTGCCGGAGTGCAGCTCGAGAAAGAGAGAGAGAAAACACTGAGACAGCATTAGTGGAGGCCGAAGGCGGGCAGCGGCCTGCAGACCACACCCGCCCGCCGCCCGCCCTCCTCCCGCAACCCCACCCCTGGAGGCAAAAAATAAAAACGTAGAAAAAATCTCTGTACAGACGCCCCGAGGCGGGGCGGGGCAGCCGCTCATCCTGGAGCCTGCGCCCCACGACTTAATTTACAACCCAAGTCCATGGCTCAAAAGCAAAATCTGCGGGGTGGCGCTGGGGGGCCGTGCCCGCCCCCGCCCCGCGCCGGTGTGTGCTCAGAAGGCGGACAGCTGCGCCAGGCTGAGGCGGCAGTCGATGCTGGAGTTGTCGGGGCCCGTGTAGGCCAGGCCCAGGGGCTCTAGGAAGGCCTGGCAGGCGGCCTCGCCCTCGAAGGCCAGCTCGGCCTGCAGGTAGGAGACAGGCAGCGCAGGGCGGAAGCTACGGAGACAAGAGGAGAACGTGATGAGGCGGGCAGGAGCGGGGGAGGGCCCCACCGGCAGGGATGGGCGCCCCCCATTCGGGCCCCCCGGGACTCAGCACACTGTGCTCTGCTGCCCAGCCACCCCACCTCCCCACCTCGGGGCTCGGGGGGGCCCGGGGTGGGGCTGGCGGCCCCAGTCCCCAGCTGTGCCCCCCCTCGCCCTCACTTACCTGCGCAGGGGGCCAGGAGGAAAGGGGGCGGGCAGGGGACGGCGGGTCTGGATGCTCACTCGCCAGGGGCCGGGCAGCAGCAGTTCCCTGAGCTGCCGCTAACTCGGGTTCCTGGCCTACGATGGCACATGGCCACCCGGCCCAGGACTCGGGGGTGGCCGTGCACCCGCCGGCAAAGCCCAGGCTTCGCCGTGGCCCTGGGACAGGAGGGCCCACTCCCACCCTGCCCACGCCAGCCTCTGGGCCCCAGCAGGAGTGGTCACAGGCATGCCCCAAGTGGAAGGGCGCTGGGAGAGCACGGTCCAGGACGGACCAGGACTCCACCACAGGGGACACTCGTGGCTGTGTGGCCGGCCAAGGCAGCCGCACACAAAGGAGGCACGCGGAAGGCCGTGTACTGGTGGCCCCAACCCTGGCTCTGCGTCTCCCAGGCGAGATCCTGCACGGCGGCTCTAGGCCATGCTGTGGCTCCCTAATCCCTTCCTGGAAAGGCCAGGCCAGCCAGCTGGCATTCAGGGGCCCCCGGAGCAGCCACCAGCCTCTGGCCAGGGCTGCTAACCTCAGCAAACCACAGGCAGGCCAGCGGACTCTGCATGGACACGGTGTCACCTCCCCAGCTGAGACAACAGAAGTGTGTCCTGACATTGCCTGGCGTCCCCGGGGCTGACAACCCTGGCTCTCAACAGGAGTCACGCCTTTCCACCCGGCCCCCGAGGCCCCACCCCACAGACACCAAAGCCCAGTGAACACAGGTCGGGCTCAGTGGGCGGGGCCCGGCCCATCACTGGCCATCCCCACTGCCCGCGGTGTGGCTGGCCCGCATCCCATCCATGTCCCTACACTTTTCTGGCACTCTCACAGGGAGAGGGAACAGGGCCTGGCCCCATGGGACCAGAAGCAGCCGGGAGCAGGGGTCGCCTGGTCTGGTTTCTCTCTAGAGTGGGGGTTAGCCATAGGCTGCATGAGACCGGGCAGATCTCACAGGGAAGACAACACAGCAGGTGCAGGCTGCCCGGAACAGGAGGAAGGGAGGGGCAGACAAGTGGGGGAGGGGGCCCAGGACGCAGGAGGCGGGCGTCCTGAGGCCCACGTGGAAGGAAGCGGTGAGGAGGGAGAGCTGACAGAGCAGCGGGGAGGCCAGCGGGCCAGGAGTCGTCAACGACAGGTTCGGGGGACCAGAGGCCGCGGGGCCACGAGGGCAGAGGGCAGGAGGGCGCAGTGCCACATACGTTTTGATCATTGCCTTGAGGGCAGCTTTGCGCTCCCGGTCTGCAAACTTGTCCACCAGGTAGCCAGACATACAGGGCGCGCGGCCGTGGAGCCGGAAGAAGCGGTGATAATTGCCCAGGGCCCAGGCTGCCCGCAGCGCCAGGGCGTGAGCCACGCAAGGGTCTGCCTTCAGCTCCCGCGTGAGGTACGCCAGCTCCGTGGTGATGTCTGCGCCAGGACAGAGGGGGCGCAGCTCAGCAGGGCTCGCCTGGGCCCTGCACGCACAGACACCCCCCACACACACACAGACACACACACAGACACACTGGGCCCAAGACAAAGGAAGCGCAGCTAGCCGGGCTCGCCCTGGGCCCTGCGTGCACCCCCCCACACACACTGGGCCGGGCTCGCCCTGGGCCCTGCGTGCACCCACACACACACACTGGGCCGGGCTCGCCCTGGGCCCTGCGTGCACCCCCACACACACACTGGGCCGGGCTCGCCCTGGGCCCTGCGTGCACCCCCCCACACACACTGGGCCGGGCTCGCCCTGGGCCCTGCGGGCACCCACACACACACACTGGGCCGGGCTCGCCCTGGGCCCTGCGGGCACATGCACACACACAGACACACAAGCACACACCGCACACAAGCATGTGCATGCACACCCAACACACACATGTGCACACATACCCCACACACCACAGACACCGCACACACACACACCACACCCGTCATACACACACACAACCACACACACCAGTCTCCCACACACCCTGTCCAGGGCCGCGCCTCTCACCTCCTGAGTTCTTGGTGAAGATGTAGTAGAGGATCCGGTAGGCCGTGAACTCACCCACGTTGCCCGGCAGGTTCTCTGCGTACAGCGACTTGAGCTGTGTCTGGCACTGGTTAAACTCTTCGTGGTCACCCTGGAGGGCAGGGGCGTGGAGGGGCACGGGCAGCAGCTGAGGCCACAGCAGCGCAGGGGCCGCAGCAGCGCAGGGGCAGGCCCGTACCGCCAGCTCACCTTCTCCAAGGCAATGCGGGCGTGGGTCTCGTACACTTCTACCGTGAACTCGGTGCGGACGCCTTGCACCTGGGGCAGGGGAGAGCGCGTGGGTGAGGCCGAGCGGTGCAGGGACAGGACGGCCGCCGCCAGCCGCTGGGCCCCTGCCTCACCGTCAGGTCCTGCCGGATGGACTTCATCTGCTCGCAGGCAAACGCGTAGTCCTGCTTCTCCTTCCAGTGCGCCTTGACCATGCACAGCGACTTCTTCAGGACCTGGGAGGGGCCCACGACAGCTCAGGCCGCAGCTTCAGGGGAGGGCGGGCACCCGCGCGTGGCACACTCCCACACAAACCCACAGAAGGACAACTGCGACCCCACAGCTGAGTGTGCATCACACGGGAACCTCCTCGCAGGCAGGCAGGCCAGGACCGGAGGGAACAGGTGACCCTGCAATTCGGCGGCACCCCAGCTGCAGGAAGCCAGGCACGTGGCTGCCCCCCGCCACCTCTGTGACTCCAGGGGCTACGTGCCTCAGGCCAGGCCCGCGCCCCCCCACTCACCGCCACGGGGCGCACGGTGGAAGGGTCCGGGGCACAGGTGAGTCGCAGGTAGTGCTTGGTGATGTCGGGGCACGTGCCCACGATCTGCAGCTCCTGCCAGTCGGGGTCGGCCCCGCCGCTCTCCAGGCTGCCCATCTGCAGCACCAGGGGCTCCAGGCGCAGGCGGCGCGAGTGCCCGTGCTGAAAGCGCGCCGCGCGCCTCTGCTTCTTCAGCTCCCGCTCCGGGTCCTCACACTCCAGCGCGGCCATCTTTTTGCGGCTGCGCTTGGTGGGCGCGAGGTCGTGCCTGGGAGGAAGGCAGGCGGGTGAGGGGCAGGCACGGCCAGCTGCCCCTTGCCTCTGCCCCCCAGCCCTCCTCTGCAGGCTCACCTCTTCCCACGCTGCGCCCGGCCTCGGCCCCGGTCCATGTGGGCGCCCCGCCCGCCCCGGCCCTTGGCGGGTGGGTTCCTGCGGCCCACAGGGTGGCACTCGTTCCCCGAGTAGGAGCTGTCGGAGTCTGAGTGGGAGTCACTGGGGGAGAAGTCGGAGGTCAGGCCCGCTGCGCACCCCCAGCCCGCCGGGAGACCTCCCACTTTCTGCGGAAGTGGCAGGCCAGGAACCGGGCGGGAGGAGCGGGAGTCCGAGGTCAGGCCCGCACACCCCGGGAGCCCCTGTACCTTCTGCGGAAGTGGCGGGCCGGGGAGCGGGAGGAGGAGCGGGAGCGGGAGTCGGTGCTGGAGGAGGAGCTGTTGTCCTTCATGAACACGTTGCGGTTGCCGAACTTGGCGAAGCTGCTGCCCCGGGCCCGGCCAGCGCCCCCAGCCCCCGGGGTCCCTCGCTGGGCCTGGGCACCCCCGCCCCTTGCCGCCGAGCCTGCCCCGCGGGGAGGGTGAAGGCTGCTAGGGGCTTCCCACCGCTTCTTCTTGGGGCTCTCAGCCACAGGCTCCCGGGTCAGCCTGAGGACACAGCAGGGCGGGGCGTCACCAGGCCGGCAGCACCTGCAGGAGCCCCGCCCACCGCACCAGCAGCCCTGTACCCAGGGTCCCCACCCAGGAAGCCCCCTTGGGGCCCTCCCTGGCCTCGGCCCCCGCTGGAGCTGCGGCACTCACCCTGGCAGCGGCTCGCGGCTCCAGTCGATGGTGTAGGCCGAGCCGTCCTGCAGCCGGGCCTGCAGCACCTCCTTGAGCAGCTTCTCCGTGCGGTCCTTGTCCTCCTCCGACTCGCAGGCGGTGAAGCAGCGCTCCACGTACTCCTTCATGTCCTGGGGCCAGTCGTCGGGCTTCCCGGACAGGCCGCCCCGGGCGGCGGGCCCGCTGCGGGCCAGAGCGGACACGCACTCAGTGGGGGCCGACCCGTGCCAAAGCACCCAGGTGGCCGCGGCTCTGTCTCAGCGCGCACAGGGACGCGGGGAGGACCCTCTCCCGTCCCCACAGCGGGGCTCGAGGTGGGAAGCCGGCTGCTGGGCTGCAGCCGACCCGAGGGCCTGCGGGGGGCGGGCGGGGCGTCACCTGTGGTTCTGAGCTTTCTCAGGGCTGGGCTGGGGGCCGAAGCCGCTGTGCTGGGCCTCGGCGCTGGAGCCGAAGCTCTGGTTGGTGACGGCAAACGGCCGCTTCTGGATGTTGAACTTGAGGCCTCCAGTCCCAGGGGCTGCTGTAAGGGCAGCAGGAGCTAAGATCAGCCGCGCACACCCACATGCATGCGCACACGCACGCACACGCATGGGGCGGGGGGCTCCTGGGAAACGCAGAATGGACCCTGCGAGGACGGGCGGAAGGCCAAGAGCAGGACAGCCTCCCTGCGCCAAGCACAGCGCCAGAGCAGCTCAGCCCGGCACGCCGCTGTGTCGCCCCTGCCTCCCTGGTCGCCAACTCACGCTTCATGCGGTTCCACAGCTGCTGCCCCTTCTTGGGCTTGGCTGGCTCCGTGTAGTTGTGTGGCCCATAGGCCTGGCCCACGGCGGGCCCCGCCTGGCTGTGCTGTGTGGTGGGGGCTGTGCCGGGCTGAGGGCCGCTGCTCAAGGCGTGCGCCCCATGCGAGGGGTTGGAGGGCTGCGGGGGCTGGGCGGCCGGCAGCTGCTGCGGTGGGGCCTGGTAGCCCATGCTCTCCTCTAGGCCGGGGACCGGAGGCTGCAGGAGGAAGCAGGCACTCAATGCGGGGGAGGCCCTGCTGCCGCCCTGTGCCCACAGCCCTCAGCGCCCAGCTCGCCTGGCCTTCCCAGGGACCCCTTCCGCACCCTGGGCAGCGCGGAGGGCCACGTGCTGAGAAGGCTCAGGCCAGGGACTGGGCAACTCCCCCACGGCCGGCTGCACCTTAGCAGCCACCCACAGCACGCCACACTGGTGGTGTCATGTCAAGACACACACGTGACCACCGACGCTCAGTGAAGCGACGGCGAGGCTGCCGCCCCCCCCACCGTAGCTGAGAAACAGAGACAGCTACTGGCCTAAGTCGGACTGGGTGTGCCTGTGTGTGCGTGCACGCCTGGCCCAGACCAGTCTACTGGCCTCCGGTGTCAGCTCCACTCTCCTCCGAGCTGCACGCCAGCCGGCTCACACGCGTGCACAGTGTGCAGGGCAAACAGGAGACGGGCTGCCCCATGACCTCTCTCTAACACCTCAGCCCTGGCCTTGCCCGAGCCCTAAATCCACCCTGGGCCCAAGAACGTCACTTTGTGCCCTCATTCCCGGACTGGGCGGTGCTCGGCCAGACAACACGGGCCCCGAGCAGCTGCATCATGCGGGCGACTCCTCACCACCAGCCCGCTCCAAACGCACGGGGCGGGGCGCGGCTGCGGGTTACCTGGTTCAGAGCCCCTTGGTGCTGGGGGGCTGACGGCTGCTGGGGTGTGGCTGAGCCATAGGAGCTGCCCATCCCATACTGCGAGGGGGAGCCGTAGCTCTGGTACATGCTCTGCCAAGGGAGGGAGGGGAGGCATCAGGGGCCGCGCGAGCCGCCCCGCGCTCCCGCTCGGGGCCGTGCACACCCCAGGTCCTCCACTATCCCTCGCCCCTCGAGTTCTCCCTCTCTCAAATCCCCTCGGGCGTTTTCAAGAAAAAAAAGAAACAGAGAAGCCTCGTCACCCCACGGGGGACGCTCCGACAACCGCTCGGGTGCAGCTCTCCTGACAGCAGGAGAGCACAGAAGGGAGCGCGCAGCCCGCGCCTCCCCGAGGGCTGCACTCAGACCACGCACACACGCCGCCGGGCCGGGCCCGCGGGGCGGCAGCGCCGGGCGCACTCACCATGGGGTAGTAGTAGCCGTAGGGATAGGCGTAGCTGTACTGCTGGTACCACTGGTAGTAGTGCTGCTGCTGCAGGGCCTCCGCCTGCGCCACGTACTGCGGAGACAGGGCCGGCGGCGTGAGCCCGCGGCCGCCAGGGCGGCCTCTCTAGGGCGGAGACCCCTGCCAAGGCCGGCACCAAGCCCATCCTGTCGGGAGCGCCCAGGGCCCTGCCCAGGACCGCGTCTCAGCTGGCTGCTTCCTGCTCGTCAGACGCTGTGACGTACCCCAGAGCGCTATCAGGACCCCAAGCCCTGGCTCCCCCACAGCAAGCCCCCGCGGGGGGTCCCCAGCCCCTGTGCGCCCTTCTCACTTGCGCGCTGGTCACAGGCCCATTGCTGCTGGCCTTGGAGCTGCCGGCGGCCCCCGCCTTGCTGATGCTGGCCAGGGCCTGGCGAGCCTTCTCCCACTCCGGGTTCTCGTGCATGGGGGCCTCCATGCCATTCTCGCGGCCTGCCCCCGCCACCATGCTGTACTGCGAGGACCTGCGGAGAAGCGACCCGCGTCAGCACACAGGGGCCGAGGCAGGGGCAACAGCCGGATCCTGACCCCTGCGTGGGGGACAGAGACCGCCCGGGGAGGGGCCACCCAGGCCCAGCACGCGCAGGCCAGGGTGAGCCGTGCCGAGGACAGACACGGGCAGCCCGCACAGGCGGCGGGTTACCGTGGTCTTGGGAACACGGGACTCAGTACCGAGCACCGGAGGCCGCCTCCCAGTTGTGGCGGCCTGCGTGACTCTCAGCTCCGTGACAGGAGACGGCCCCTCTCCTCACGGCACGCACACAGCGGGGCGGCCACCCCGCCCCACCTCCCCGGCCGGCCTGCCCCTCCAGCCCCACTGACCAATCCGTGCCACGCTGGTCACCCACGTTGGCCGCCATCTGGACCTTGGGGCACGAGGGGTGGACCTCGGGAGCCAGACTGCTTCACTGTCTGTGAGGAGAAGCACAAGTTAGGGAGATGAGGGAGCGGGAGCCTGTCCAGGGACAAGCGGCAGAGCAGACGCGGGCAGCGCGGCTGTGGAGTGGGGGCTGCAACAACGTGGACACAGGGAAGCCAGCGAGACCCCCCCCCCGAGTCTGAGGGCCACCTGGGGGGCTGTCAAGGGGCGAGGGAGCAGGGAACCCCAGTTCCGGAGGCAGACACTGGAACGAGCAGGGGCTGAGAGCGCTGAGGGGAGGGGCGGGCACCGGGAGCGCCTGGACTCGGGGTGGGGGCGCGGCACGGGGCACCTCCCCGCCTCACCCCCAGCGCGGAGGGACCCTGTGTAAGGAAATCCGGCCTAGACTGACTTCAGAAGGACCCGCTGAGCAGGGAGAGGAGACCAGCTGGGGGAAGGTGTCCGAGAACCAGGGGTAGGCCTGGGTGAGAGCTGGCGTCCCCCAAGCTGGCGGTCAGGAGGTAAGGCTTTGGGGCTGCCTGGCCAGGTCCAGGACATCTTCATGAAGTGAGGTGAAGGGGGCCGGCACCGTGGCACAGCAGATAAAGCCGCCGCCTGCAGTGCCAGCATCCCATGTGGGTGTGGGTTCGAGTCCCGGCTGCTCCACTTCCCATCCAGCTCTCTGCTATGGCCTGGGAAAGCAGCAGAAGACGGCCCAAGCGCTTGGGCCCCTGCACTCGCGTGGGAGACCCAGAAAAAGCTCCTGGCTCCCGGCTTCGGATCAGTGCAGCTCCGGCCGTTGAGGCCATCTGGGGAGTGAGCCAGCGGGTGGAAGACCTCTCTCTCTCTCTCTCTCTCTCTCTCTCAAATAATTAAATCTTTAAAACAAAAGAGTGAGGTGGAGAACACATGGACGGAGGAGCCCAAACTCCCAGGGGCCTGAGAAGCCGGGATGGGGTCAAAGGTGAATCCGGCTGGGGAACCCAGAGGTAAGCACGGGGCTCTGGGGCTGGGGGAAGCTCTAGGGCAGGGGAGACGGAGCCGGGGCCCCGCGGGGAGGCTGGGGCGGCCCGGGATCCGAGGCTCACCCGCCAGCCCCGCAAGGCAAGCGCGGGCGCCGGCTGCATCCAGAGGCCGCGCGGATCGCCACGCCGTGCCTGCGCGCCCCGTCGCCCGGAGGGCACCGCACTCGGGCCGCCGGTCGCCCGGACGACACCACCCCCACCCTAGAACCGCGAGGTCAATGGGCGCCGCCGAGCATTCCGAGGGAGGGGCGGGGAGCCGAGGCCCGCGGCGCACGCGCGCTGGCGACCGGCCGCGCGCCCCCGACGCCGGGGCGCAGGCGCAGTGGCGGCCCCTGCTCCGCCACACCCTGGCGACGCTCGCGCACGACGTCCGTTGCTGCGACGGCCGAGGGCCTCGGGGCGGCGGGGCGTCTGTCCGAGGGGAGAGGCGGCTGCAGCCCACCCGCCCACCGCTCCCCATCCCTACCAGAGCCTTCGCTCCCGAGATTCGTCTGCAACGGCCCAAGGCGATCCCACCACGGCCGCAACACCGCTCAGCGACCCGGCTGGCTCTTGTCTTCCTTGGGCTTCGACGTCCTGACCGCCGCGTCCTGACGTCACACGGAGGCCTGGCCCCGCCTCCATCGGCCCGGCACAGCCAATGGACGCCGCCAGCTTGACTTGAGCCCGCCCCCCCGCCTACGCGATGACGCGGCGAGCTTTTTAAGGTAAGCCGGAAGACGGGCCGGGGACGGTGGCCCGGAGGGGACAGGCGCGGCGCGTTTGGCCGCTCCCGCGCCCCGGCGCGCAGGCTTCTTTGCGTCAGCCATTGTTGTGACCGAGGTGGAGTGACGAGCCGGGAGAGGGGAAGGGACGCTACCCTGGTGGCGCATGCAGCCGGGATGGCGCACCCGGCGCCCGAGGAGGCCGGGCGTGGCGCGGCGTGGGGGTCCCGCGGCGGGCCGAGCGGGCTGTGGCGCCGGGCGCGGGCAGATCCCGAAGCACCAGCCACGTCCGGCACCGGAGCGCGGGCCCCGAGCGTGGCAGCTCCGCAGGTAACCTCGTGCGTGGGCCCCGCGGGGGGCGGGGGCGGCGATTCGCCGGTTGGCGACTCTTGGGAACCAGGTCTCGTCTCGCCGCGGGCCGACCACGGCCCCGCCGCGCACTGGGCTGCACTGCGGGTGTCGGCGGTTACTGCCAACCCTGTCGGCCTGTGCCGGGTTTCTGCTTAGCCCATTTCCTTTCCCTCCCTCCGCTTCCTCCTTGCGCTTCCATCTTTTGCCTTTTTTTTTTTTTTTTTTTTTTTAAGATTTAGTTTGAGAGGCAGAGCTACAGAGAGGTCTTCCATCCGCTGGTTCGCGCCCCAAACGGCCACAGCACCCGGGCTGCGCCGATCCGAAGCCGGGAGCCAGGAGCTTCTCCCGGGTCTCCCAGGCGGGTGCAGCGTCCAGGGCCTGGACCGTCTTCTACTGCCTTCCCAGGCCACAGCAGAGCGCTGGATCGGGAGTGGGGCACCCGGGGACCCGTGTCCATGCGGGACGCTGGCCCCGCCACGTTCTGCTTTGAACTTGCAAAGCAGCCACCTAGGCCGTATTTTTAGGAGTTTTAGGTTCACCACAACCCTGTGTAAGTAGAGTGCCCCCAGCGCCAGCATTCAGTCCGGCGTGTGCCGCGGCGGCCAGCATGGCCCTGCACTGCCAGCTCCTGTTGCAGGGCGCGGGTCCCTGCAGATGCTGTGACAGGCCCCAGCCGGCTCACGTCACCCGACGGGAATGCGGGACTGTTTTCACTCAGGAATGTGCACCTGGGGCCCTGGCCGCACCCCGAGGCCTGGTGTGGCCCCTCCATCCCCCTGGCCCCGGCAGCACTCGTGGTCTGACGTGGCCCCTCCGTCCCCCTGGCCCGGCAGCACTCCGTGGTCTGACCTGGCCCCTCCGCCCCCCTGGCCCCGGCAGCACTCCGTGGTCTGACGTGGCCCCTCCGTCCCCCTGGCCCGGCAGCACTCCGTGGTCTGACGTGGCCCAATGTGGCCCCTCCGTCCCCCTGGCCTGGCAGCACTCGTGGTCTGACGTGGCCCCTCCGTCCCCCTGGCCCAGCAGCACTCGGTGGTCTGACGTGGCCCCTCCATCCCCCTGGCCCGGCAGCACTCCGTGGTCTGACATGGCCCAACGTGGCCCCTCCGCCCCCCTGGCCCTGGCAGCACTCGTGGTCTGACGTGGCCCAATGTGGCCCCTCCGCCCCCCTGGCCCTGGCAGCACTCGTGGTCTGACGTGGCCCAATGTGGCCCCTCCGTCCCCTGGCCCTGGCAGCACTCGTGGTCTGACGTGGCCCCTCCGTCCCCCTGGCCCAGCAGCACTCGGTGGTCTGACATGGCCCAACGTGGCCCCCCCGTCCCCCTGGCCCCGGCAGCACTCCGTGGTCTGACGTGGCCCAACGTGGCCCCTCCGTCCCCCTGGCCCCGGCAGCACTCGTGGTCTGACGTGGTCCCTCCGTCCCCCTGGCCCCGGCAGCACTCCATGGCCTGCCGTGCTCGGCTGCCCGCACTGCCGCCGGTGAACCCTCACCCTGTGTGCTGGCGCTGGGCCGGGGCTGAGTCACCGGGGCAGAAGCTTCCCACGCGGAGTCCCGAGAGCTTGCTTCTCCCCACGCCCGGTGAGGACAGCGTGGGGGGACCAAAGGTGGCCCTGCAGGCCGCGGTCTTGCACTCCTCGGCTGTGTGAGAACTACTCAGCCACGTACAGACTGCCCAGGGGAGGGCGCTGGCCTAGGGGCTCAGCTGCCTGGGAACACGCACCCTGGGAGACAGCAGTGGCGGCTTGGTCCCTGCCGCCCAGGTGCGAGGCCGGGGTTGAGTTCCAGCTCCTGGGTCAGCCCTGTGCAGCCGTCTGGGGAGCAAAGCAGCAGGCGGGCGCTCTCGATGCGTTCCCTGCGGGTTTGTGAGGTGTGGTGAGGGCTGGAGGGCTTCAGCAGAGGCACTGGTACTCCTGGGAACCACGCAGGCTTTTCAG
Source organism: Oryctolagus cuniculus (assembly GCF_051225735.1). NCBI lineage: Eukaryota > Metazoa > Chordata > Mammalia > Lagomorpha > Leporidae > Oryctolagus > Oryctolagus cuniculus. The sequence continues at coordinate 4,386,011 of NC_142884.1, read as the reverse complement.
CTGCCCCGTGGGGTGCCGGCTGTCTCTGCATTCCTGAGCCCACGTCAAGAACAGAGCGGCTGCCCCTGAGCCCAGGAGGCGCTGTGATCCCGGCGTGGCCATGGGAATCCTCCCAGGGCGGAGCCTTGGGCGAGTGTTGCCCCAGACTGGCGCTGTGCCCGTGCCAAGGCCTGGGTGAGCGCAGGGCGGGCAGTGCTCCCTGGCCCCCTCCCTGGCAGAGCACCAGTCTCACGGTGCTGGGGCTGCAGGTCCGTGGTCTGGTGAGACCTGCTTCCTCTCCGGAGCCAGCTCCCATCTATCCCCCGGGGCCAGGATTTCAGCATGGGGGGGGGGTCTTGTCCCGGGCACAGCCTTGAGTTCATTCCTCACCCTCCCGCCGATCCCCACGAACACTAGAGGCCCCTCCCGACCTCCAGGCTCCCGCCTCGCAGCCCCTCTTCTCCCTGGCGCCCACGGCCTGCTCCCCTCCAGGTCCTCTCCTGCCCGGGACTCAGCCCCCACGGCGGCCTGTGTGTGCTGCTTTGGGTGTTTCTAGGAGAGTGACCCCAGCCCCTGCTTCTCCATGTTAATTGGAAGTGTGAGCGAGTGTTAGAATAAAAGCCAGATCTCCCTTCTGCAGAAGCCCAGCCGCGTGGCCTTTCCAGGCCGTGGCGCCTCCAGCAGCTCCCAGCACGGGGGGGACAGTGTGAGGGCCGGCAGCACGGCGGGTGCCGAGCGCGCCAGGCAGCCCCAGCGCTGTGACAAACACCCGTGCACCCCCCACATGGCACAAGGTAGCCAGACACTTGCCATCAGCACGGCCCAGCCTCCGGGGCCACATGTGCTTTGGGATGGCAAAGGCATGACACCCCGATGCCCAGGTGGCCGTCTGAGGTCCCTCCTTAGCGTTCCGTGGAGACGGGGCGCCCGGCGGCCACGAAGCCCAGAGTGGCTGCTCCGTGAGGCGGGGACACTGTCCAGAGCTCCCTGGATTTGAACTTGAGCACTCAGGACCCCCGTGTGATGGGCATGGCGTGCAAGGCCCCAGCCCACCCTGGTCCCCTCTGCTGCCGTTGTCTGCCACACCAGCTCTCCCACAAGCCCCTGCCCCCGCGGGCACTGAGCCGATAAAGGTGTCCTTGTCACACACAGCTCTGGACGAAGTGCTCAGGGGCCCCTGCCGCTCTCTGTAACCTGACTGCCCAGGGCGGGATGACAGGCGCGGCCTCCCACGGCCCTGGCCAGTACGGTGGTGCCGCTCTGTGACGCGGGAGAGAGAGACTACAGTCGGCACAGGTTGCATCTTGTAATTGTCGGGGTCTGAATGCTTTTTATCTGTGGGCGTTGGAATTTTTGATTCATTGAGTTTTCATCGTGCTTGCTTTTAAACCAGTCTTTTCCTTAGTCTCCAGAAGCTTTGGGGATTGCATTCTGTATTAAGAACAATATAGGAGGGGCTGGCGCTGTGGCCCAGTGGGTTAATGCCCTAGACTGAAGCACCAGCATCCCGTATGGGCACCAGTTCGAATCCCGGCTGCTCCACTTCCCATCCAGCTCTCTGCTGTGGCCTGGGAAAGCAGTAGGAGATGGCCCAAGTGCTTGGGCCCCTGCACCCATGTGGGAGACCTGGAAGAAGCTCCTGGCTCCTGGCTCCTGATTGGTGCAGCTCCAGCCACTCTGGCCATTGTGGCCAATTGGGGAGTGAACCATCAGATGGAAGACCCCCCCCCACCCCGTGTTACTCCAACTTTCAAATAAACAAATCTTTAAATAAAAAAAGGAACAATATAGGAGATGGGTTTTCAAGAAGTTCATGGAAAATGCATATTTTGACAACGCTATGTGTGGATTTTTTTTTTTGCACCAGAATAAACTGATCTTTCAATCCCACGTTCCATGCGCTCTCTGGAGTGCCTCGCGTTTCCTCACCGTGTGTGTTGGGCAGACACGCATCACCGCGTGTGCCAGGCAAGCACACACGTGCATGCGCACACGCACACGGTTCCTAGAGTATGAGTCTGCCTGCCTTTCCCAGCCCCGTGGTGACGTGCTGCTCACCCTCCGGCCCCGCCAGCCGCCAGCCCCCTGGTTCTCGCACGTCACATTTAGAGCTTTGCCCAGCACTGCCCCCCCGCCACACGGCCGCCGGCCACCTTCCGTGAGGCATGCACACGCTGGGAGCTATTTCTGGGCCTTCTGTTCTGTCGCAGGGAATCTGCCTCCTCCCAAGTCAGGACAAGTGGATCAGCGTTAGAACCAGGGAAGAAAGGTACTAAAAATAAACACGTAAACCCCTCTGCGGCTGCGGTCCAGCGCCCAGCACGGACAGGACCGCAGATGTGTGGAGAGGTCCAGGTGAGGCCGGCAGCGGGGCGGGGGAGGGCAGGAAGGGCCCAGGTGCTCGTGAAATAAAAGTCTTCCCGTTTATTTCAAACCAGCCCTTGTCGCGTTGGCACCGCAAGTTCAGATCTGGGGCCACAGCCCGCTGGGACGCGGCAGAGCCGGGGGGTTCGTGTACCCCAGCCCTGGTCCCCGGCCGGCCCCCTCGGTGAGCCCAGGCTAGGGACGGAAGGGGGCAGCCCGGCGTGGGTGTCCGTGGTCAGAGCCCCGCAGGCCAGGTTAGTGGGGTTTCCTCCGGCAGCCAGGGGAGGAGCTGCGGAGAGAGGCAGAGGGGGCCTGAGGCGGCTGGAGGCCGGGGCGGTGGCACCCACCCGGCCTGGCGCTGTGCCCGCGGGCTGGGCCGCTCCTGGGAGCTCACCGGAGGGGGCGGGCAGGCTCCGGCCGGCCAGGAGGAGCGGCTCAGATGGACGACTGCCACTGCACAAAGCGCTTGGACTCCTGCCCAGAGACAGGGCCTGAGCGGCTGGCGGGGCCTGCCCACACCCGGCCTGCCCTCCTCCCCCGGCCCAGCCCCGCCCCGGCCCCTACCTGAGGGTTGAAAGGGTCGTCGTCATCCGCGTCCTCGGCGTCGTCACTGGGGTGCGATGCGGGGCGTGGCAGAGAAGCAGGATGGGGGACCCATCAGGAGGCCGCCTCCCCCCCAGCAGTGGTGCCCTGGTGCTGCCCGCCGGTCCCCTCCCCCGGGGCTCTGCCCGCTCTCCCCTCCTGACCTGGGCGGGAAGAGGGCCCAGGCGCGGGGCAGGCTGCACAGGGCGGTGGCCAGGGCCCCCGCCGACAGGAGGGAGCAGAGCAGCAGGAAGAGCAGGCCCTCCAGGGCGTCCTCGCACAGGCCCCGCAGGGCAGCGCCATAGTCCTGGGGGCGGGGGAGGGGTCAGCCCAGGGCAGCTGGGCCCCTCCCCCAGCCAGAGCCACCCAGCGACCCCCCGCCTGGTGCTGACGGCCCCGCAGCGCTGCCGTGGCCACAGGGCAGCCCGAGCAGGGGCTCCTCTGCTGGGTCCCACGTGGCCCTGGCACGGGTGCCAGCAGCTGCCCCTTCCTGCACCTGCGACCACACATGGCCAGCATGGTGTGGGGGCAAGAACCACGCAACACAGGGTAACAGGACAGTTCCACTCAGCACGTCGTGCACCCCCCCCCCCGCTGCCGCGGCCATCATCCCGGAGTCCGGTGGGCTCCATTCACCGGACGTCACGGCGCAGGCAGGAACTAAAGGCCTGCCCCCGCGGGACCCAGAGATCACTCCCGGTGATGAGGAGCCGGCGTGAGCAAGGATTAGAGAGCCGGGCGGAGGCTGCGGGCAGATGTGCGCCCTCTGGAAGGGGGCCCTGGGCTGTGTGGGCGCGAGGCTGGAGACAGGCATGGCCAGGGCTGGCCACACAGGCCCTCGCAGGCCAGGGCAGGGGCCGTGGACTTAATCCACGGGCAGAGGGACTCGAGGGTTTTAAGCAGAGGAAGCTGATCGGATTGCATTTCCAAAGCACCATGGGCTGTAGGCTGTGGCGTGGCGGAGGGGGCGGGGAGAGGGCCCCCGGTGACGTCATCGGGGAGAACAGTGGTCTGAGTCCAGACGGGTTTCGCAGGCCGTGAGGGCTGGGGCTGAGCTCCCGCCTGGCCCCGGTGTCAGGCGACGGCAGTTGTCTGGAGGGCGCCAGGCAGCAGCGAGTGCGTTCCCACAGCAGACAGCTGCAGGCCCGGGGCAGCACTGGCCCAGAGTCACACAGCAGGGCCACCCTCGCGTCCCTAGGGGGCCCTGAAGCCCGCCTTGCTGGCAGCAGATTCCAGTCCATCTCCCCGCCGCACGTGGCAGTCTCGGGACCCTCGTTCCTGTCCCGGCTCTGCTGGGACCACCGAGACGTTCCCCTGGCCTCACGGGTGTCCCCCAGCCTTTCTCTGCTCATTCGCGGTGCGAACGCGGCCCATTTGTGGCTGCTGCGGTGCACATGCAGCCGTGCAGGGCCGAGCGGCCACGTCCACCAGGGGGCGCTGGGCGTCTCGGAGCTTCGGGTGTCCCGCAGCGGCTTGCTGCTGGTGGCAGACCGGGAGCAGAAGGCGGAGGACGGGGTGCAGGTCCCCTCGGGGACAGGGCAGATGGATGAGGGCTTTCCTGGAGCAGAAGGGGGGCCGGGGAGGGAGCCCTGCGGCCCCCATGAGGACCTGTCCCCTGTGTGCCGCCCTGGACTCCGGACTCCACCCCTTCCGCTCTCCTCCCAAGTCCACAGCTGGGGGAGTCAGGGGTGCGGGCGGAAGACGGCAGAGCAGGTGAGCGCGGGGCAGCCGCGGGCATGCGGGGGCCCAGGCCTCACTCAGCCGCCCCAGCAGGGTGAGACGACCAGCATAGAAGGTAGAGGCGGGACACCGCGAGCCAGGCGCGTTCCCTGCCTGCCGCCGCCCAGCCCACAGCACAGACAGCTGTTTCCCCGAGCTCCCTCCTGCCTGCTCGGCCCTGGAACTCCAGCTCTGGGAGTGCGCACCGGGCACGCAGGAGTTGAGGCACCCGCCAGAGCCAGGCCTGGGGCCCAAGCGGTCTTGCTCCAGAGAGGGGGGAAGGGAGGGGCAGGGGAGGCGGGGAGAGGGGGGGAGGGCTGAGGAGCTGCAGGGAGGGGCTGTAGGTGACAGACAGCAGGTGGCAGCTAGGGAGAGAATAGATAGGCGACAGCTATAACACGGGTGGGTGGGTACCGGGGCAGTGGGGTAGGGAGGGGGTCACCTTGTGCAGGCCGCGGCAGTGCAACAGCGCCACCAGCTGGTGGAAGTTCCCTTCTGTCACGTTCAGCGTCTCCTCCAGGGACAACAGGGGCGTCTGCAGGACAGGCAGCGGTCCCACCTGCTCACCCGGCCCCGCCCACTACCCACTCAGGTCAGGGCGGAGCCGGCGTGCCACTGACCTGCGCAGAAGGAAACTGAGGCACGGCTTCCCGCTCCAGGCCCTGCAGCTGCGCGTGGATGTTGGCCAGCGCTCGCTGGGACAGGGTCAGCCTCTGCAGAAAGACGGGGGGGGGGGGGGGGGGGTGGCCAGGCCATCGGTGCCCCGGGCCCCTCCCTGCGGCGGCCACGCCTGGGGCCCCTCAAGCCCCGCCCTTGCCCCGCCCTAACCTGTTGGAAGGGGTTGGAGACAGCCTGGTTGCAGAGGAAGTAATAGTTCAGGATGTCTGAAGCAGAGCAGAGGGGGAGGCCGTGAGCAGGACCCTCCTGGGGTCCCCAGGGCCTGGCACTGAGACCCCACGTGCCCTCCCTCCCCCCGACGGAAGTGCTGCCTCCAAGGCCCAGGCCCACCCAGGGAGGCACAGAGCGGAGCCCCCCCCCACCAAGCCAGGCCTGCACCCACAGCCCCGCGGGCTCGGGCATCACCTGAGCTCAGCCCGGTCTCCTCCTGGGTCAGGTTCAGCACATAGGTGTCTGGGTTGGAGCAGAAGTCGCTGAGGCCCTGAGCAAGCAGCAGGACGTGGGGCTCAGACACCAACGTGCCCAGTTCCCACCTGGCTGCCCGGCCCCTCCTCCCCCAGACCCGGGGGCCAGGCCCAGCCTCTCCTCCCCCAGACCCAGGGGTCCCTGCCCCAGCCCCTCCTCCCCCAGACCCAGAGGGGCCAGGCCCAGCCCCTCCTCCCCCAGATCCAGGGGGTCCAGCCCCAGCCCCTTCCTCCCCCAGCCCTGGGGGTCCAGCCCCAGCCCCTCCTCCCTCAAACCCTCCTCCCCCAGACCCAGGGGGACCAGGCCCAGCCCCTCCTCCCCCAGACCCAGGGGCCAGGCCCAGCCCTTCCTCCCCCAGACCCTGGAGTCCAGCCTCAGCCCTCCTCCCCCAGACCCAGGGGTGAAGGCCCCACCTCCTCCTCAGACCCACGGGTGTAGCCCCTGAGCCTCTGCCCCCAGCCTCAGCACTGTAGTCATATCCTCCACGTCCTCTCTAAACCCCAGGCACTGGCAGCCACCTGCCCCACGACCCAGGAGCTGGGCCCCCAGAGCCCGGCACTCACCACGGCCGTGGCCGCCTCCAGGCCCATGGAGCCCCAGCTCAGCACAAGAACCAGGAAACTCATCACCGTCATCCTGTGGGGTGGGGGAGGGGCCTGGGGTTGTTAATCCCCCCTCACCCTCTGGGGCCAGGATCAGCATTAGGGGCGGGGGTGGGGGCTGCTGAGGGCAGATGACATCTGGTCCCTTCCTAGAGGGGTGGGGAGGGGCAGTGTCCCCTGGGCCTGCGGCTGCCAGACCCCAGCTCAGCCTTCCTGGGATGCTAGGAGTGGGGGTAACTGCCCACTCTGGGCTCACTTTCCTGGGCCCAGCAGGAGCCAGCCCCCCCACCGCACCCAGTCTGCCCCCACTACAGTGTCTGGGCTGAAGGCTGCCTCCTGGCCGGTTCGGGGCTGGGGCAGCTGTGGAGTCAGCAGTGGCACAGGAACCCTGGGGGCCCTGCCCACACCTAACCCTTCTGCCTCAGTGGGCCGCGGGCGGCGGGACCAGCGGAACACAGCGCTCCTCCAGGGACAGGCTGGTCTGCCTTGACCCCAGACCGGAGGGGCCAGGAGGCGTCACGGTGAGCAGGGAGCCTCTCGGGGCCTGCAGGCCTCACCCTGCAGAGCCGCCTGCTCCTGTCCCCCTGCCTGGCCAGGACCCTGAGGGTCCCTCCCACCGCGGAGCCCACTGCCCTCGGCGGGGGCTGCCCCACGCACACGACCACCAGCCACTTGCTCTGCTTCGCCAGGCCCAGCAGCGTGAAGAGGCAGACCAGCAGCTCCAGCAGCAGCAGCAGGACGTAGGCCAGCCACCTGCGGGGAGGACAGCAGAGCCGGCCTCAGGGCCCGGCCCCCAGAGCGGGACTCTGGACACCAGCCGGCCCCGTCCACCAGCTCAGCCCAGACCCGGGGTACACCAGTCGGCCCCATCTACCCAGCTCAGCCCAGACCTGGGACACCAGCCACACCCCCATGCACCCAGCTCAGCCCAGACCTGGGACACCAGCCACACCCCCATGCACCCAGCTCAGCCCAGACCCGGGGACACCAGCCACACCCCCATGCACCCAGCTCAGCCGAGATCCGGGGACACCAGCTGGCCCCGTGTACCCAGCTCAGCCCAGACCTGGGGACACCAGCTGGCCCCCGTCCACCCAGCTCAGCCCAGACCCAGGGACACCAGCCGGCCCCATCCGCCCAGCTCAGCCCAGACCCGGGACACCAGCCACACCCCCATGCACCCAGCTCAGCCCAGACCCGGGACACCAGCCACACCCCCGTGCACCCAGCTCAGCCCAGACCCGGGACACCAGTCGGCCCCGTCCACCCAGCTCAGCCCAGACCCGGGGACACCAGCCACACCCCCGTGCACCCAGCTCAGCCCAGACCTGGGACACCAGCCGGCCCCGTCCACCTAACAGCCCAGACCGGGGACACCAGCCACACCCCCGTGCACCCAGCTCAGTGCAGACCCGGGGACACCAGCCACACCCCCGTGCACCCAGCTCAGCCCAGACCTGGGACACCAGCCACACCCCCGTGCACCCAGCTCAGTGCAGACCCAGGGACACCAGCCGGCCCCATCCACCCAGCTCAGCCCAGACCCGGGACACCAGCTGGTCCCCATGCACCCAGCTCAGCCCAGACCCGGGACACCAGCCATGCCCCCGTGCACCCAGCTCAGCCCAGACCCGGGGACACCAGCCACACCCCCGTGCACCCAGCTCAGCCCAGACCCGGGGACACCAGCCACACCCCCGTGCACCCAGCTCAGCCTGGCTATAAAACATCCTTGCTGCCCAGTGTCTGTGGGCTGCAGCCCAGCGCGTCTGTGACACGGATGCACGGGGACACTGGGGCAGTTTAGAGTCCAGGTACTGGTGTCCAAACACCTGAATGGAGCCCACACGAGCCCTGTGACCACGCACGGGATCCAGCCTCTCTGGGCCCCGCCGTGCCCACCCAGCCCTGCAGAGCAGAGCAGTTCCCTGTCGGGCACGCACCAGCATCTCCTCACCCAGGTGGGGGCAGACGCAGCCCCGGCCCCTCCAGCAACCAGCCCTGTGGGTCTGCTCCTCCTTACAGGGAGGGGCGAACAGCGGAATCTGCTTGGGAGACAGGCCCACGGGCGCACCAGTGTCTGCTTGGACACCAGTAAGGGAACTGAAGATGTCATTTAAGAGTCAAACACAAGCCCAGCGCCGCGGCTCACTAGGCTAATCCTCCGCCTGTGGCGCTGGCACCCCGGGTTCTAGTCCCAGTTGGGGCGCCAGTTCTGTCCCGGTCTGGTCTCTTCCAGTCCAGCTCTCTGCTGTGGCCCGGGAAGGCAGTGGAGGATGGCCCAAGTCCTTGGGCCTTGTACCCACATGGGACACCAGGAGAAGCACCTGGCTCCTGGCTTCGGATTAGCGCAGCGCCGGCTGTGGCGGCCATTAAGGGGTGAACCAATGGAAGGAAGACCTTTCTCTCTCTCTCTCTCTCTCTCTCTCTCTAACTCGGCCAGTCCAAAAAAAAAAAAAAAAAAAAAAAAGGATCAAATACAAGGGGCCAGCGCTGTGGTGCAGCAGGTTGACGCCCTGGCCTGAAGCGATGGCATCCTATTTGGGCACCGGTTCGAGACCCGGCTGCTCCACTTCCAATCCCGCTCTCTGCTATGGCCTGGGAAAGCAGTAGAAGATGGCCCAAGTTCTTGGGCTCCTGCACCCACGTGGGAGACCCAGAAGATACTCCTGGCTCCTGGCTTTGGATTTGCACAGCTCCGGCTGTTGTGGCCAACTGGAAAGTGAACCAGCAGATGAAAGACCTCTCCCTCTCTCCCTCTCTAATTCTGACTTTCAAATACATAAATAAATCTTTTTTTTTTTTTTTAAAAGAATCAGATATGAGGGGCTAGCGCTGTGGCTCAGTGGGTTAAAGCCCTGGCCTGTGGTGGCAGCATCCCAAATGGGCTCAGGTTCAAGTCCCAGCTGCTCCACTTCTGATCCAGCTACCTGCTGATGCACCTGAGAAATCAACGGAGGCCGTCCCAAGCACTCGGTCCCTGTACCCATGTGGAAGAGCTGGAGGAGGCTCCTGGCTCCTGACTTCGGATCGGCTTGCGGCCATTTGGGGAGTGAACCAGCGGATGGAGGGCCTCTCTATCTCCACCTCTCCCTGTAACTCTTTCAGATAAATAAAAAAAATCTTAACACAGGTATGACCGAGCACTTCCCCGTGATAAAGGGAGAACGTCCACGATGCCACGGCCCCTGGCCTGGCACCAAGCAAGCGCCCAACTACCAGCATCTCTCGGGCAGGCGCCCCGCCTGCAACCCTGAGACAGCGCATTTGTTCGCCGGGGCCTTTTACCCCGGTGCTTCCAGAAGGCCCTCCCTGGGATGAGGGGCCCGTCCCACCCTGCCATCCTCCTCAGCCACCCGGGTGTGGCCGCAGCGCAGGCCCTGCCTGCCTCCCGTGGTCGGATGCCCTCCGGTGCACCCTCTGCTTGGCCTCCTTCAGCTCCATCTGCCGGCCCCAGGAGCACGGAATCCAGGCCTCAGTGTGCCCTGTGTCAGCCCGAGCCCCGTGGGCAGGGTCCCCAGGGCGCTGCGGGAGCGAGAGCAAGCCAGCAATGAGGACACGGTCCTGCGGGCCGCTGGGAGGCATGGCTGCCCCTTCCTCTCGTGGAAGCATGGCCTTCCTGCACGCCTGTGCACGCCTGGCCTGGGCCCCACCCCCTGTTCAGGTTGTCTCGAGCCCCCCCCCCCAGACGCCTTTGCTGACTGCCCCCTGCACTTGCTGGTGGCTCCGTCCCCACCCCGGCTGCCCTGCGCTCGCCGCTGACCCAGGCGCTCCACAGAGGCCGGCTCCCAGGCTCCCGGCAACCATTTCACAGGTGGGGAAGCCCTAACCCTAACACGGGGTGGGAGGGGCCTGTGAGAAGCCGCGGGGTGCGTGTGCCGTCTCCCCCACCAGCAGGTGCCACACGGGCGGTCACTCCGTGAGACAGGGCTGAGTGAGCCAGGAGTGGGTGCCTGGCGGGAGGAGAGATCCCATCACAGTGACACGTGGCACTGGACTACCCTGCTGGGGGAGGGGCCACACCCCTCCCCCTAGCTGATGACCGAAAATGGCTCCAGCACTGCCCAGTGTCAGAGAGAACCCTGCTGCCGCTCACCTGTACTCCTCCACGAAGGACACGTCTTCGGCCACCTGCAGGGGACTCAGGGGGACGCCCTGCCAAAAGGCCAGCCCCTGCAGCTGCAGGGCCACTGCCTCCGCCTGCCGCCGGGCCCCGCGGGCGGCGGCCACCAGCTCCGTGCGCTGGGCGAGCACCTCCTCCAGGGTGGTCAGCTCTGTGCTCACCGCCTGGCCCAGCCTCTCCACCATCTCCGATGCCTGGGGGAGGACAGGGCTCAGCCGTGGGGGCCATCCTCAGGGGCGGGGAGCCTCGGGGGAGAGCGGCGAGCGGTCACTGGGTCTGGGGTCTGGCAGAACCCTGGGGCCCGTTGGTGGAGATCTGTGGCCTCCAACAGGAGCTACAGGTGATCAGGTGTCCAGGACCGGGATTACGTCGGGGGTCTTAGCCCTTGGGAGGGTCTGGGGTCCCAAGTCTGGGACTTGGGCTCCGATGCCCAAGGTCTCCGCCCCATCAGGGTCTGGGATCCTGAGGCTGGGCGGGCCCTCGGCCTTGCACTGGGCCCCTGTATCTGACTGCAGGGCAGGAGCTGGGGTCTCCGGTGTCTGCCCTCTGTCTGCGTTTACAACCTCAAGTCCCAGGCCAGGCCAGGTGTGTGAGACCCAGGCCCAGCGGGGGTTCCGCAGGCCCTGGGGGCCCCCTTCCGTCTTTGGTCAGGGCAGGGGTGGGGAAGCAGTCCCAGGCCTGCGGGTCTGAGTGTGTCTGGGGCCCTAGAGTTCAGGGCTGGGGTCTGGCTCCGAGTTTGGGTCCCATTGTCCCTGGGCACAGCCCCCACCGCCCCCACCCACTGCCCGCTTTCTGCGGTCTGGCCCGGCCCTGGCCCCCTCACCAGGTGGTCAATGGCGCTGAGTGTGTGGTTGGCATGCAGCAGTGCGGAGCTGAGCTGGGATACACCATCGCTAGTCTCGCTGTTGCCATAGAAACCGATGCCAATGCCGGTGCTGAGAGGGAGGGAGGGAAAATCTCATGTCCCAGGACTCTAGGAGGGGCCCCCGCCCCACCTCCTCGTCCACCCACCCCAGCTCCTGCCCACCCCACATTGGTCCAGTCTGCCGCTGCCAGCCAGCCGCCGTGGGAAAAGATCTGCTCCAGCCAGGCCCCCACCAGTTGCCAAGGCAACAGGGAAGACCTCACTCCCCCGCTGCAGGGACGTCATTGTGATGCTAATGGTGGGCGGGGTGGGTGGCAGAGGGAGGGGAGGGAGGGAGCCCCATTTAACTCGCCCTCCCTGGAGTGGGGGCCATCCCGACCAGCCCTGGGAGGAAAGGTCATGCCCTGCTGTGACCCCTTCCTCCCACACCCCACCCCACCCCCCATTTGCCAAGCGTCTGGCGTCCTGTGCACCTGCTCTGTCTGGCGTCCTGCGCACCTGCTCCGGGCGGCCCTGGGCCACAGGTGATCCCTGCCGCACCGCCCCAGTGCTCCCCTGGTGCAGGGGCTCCCAGCCACCACCAGCTCCTGGGCACCAGAGCCTGGGGCTCCCAGCCTTGGCTCGGCCAGCGGGGAATGTGGGAGGGAGGGTGGAGGACGGGCCAGGGAGGGGGCCGCCCAGCCAACACACAGAGCTCCATTGTGGGCCTGAACACCCCCCTACGCCCCGTCCGTGTCCCGCGGTGGAGGGGGCGAGAGCTGGACGCCCTCACAGTTCCCAGCCTCAGGGCTGCACAGGCCCCCACCCCATCCCTCGGGTCGGACGCCCAGTGCCCCCACCCCATTGTTCAGAGCCCCACAAAGCTCCTCTTGTTCCTGGGCTGTGGGGACTGGGCTGTGTCACTCCCCCACTGGGCCTTTGTCCACCGCCCCATCCACCACCACTCTGGACGGCCTAATGAGGTGGCATCGCGGAGAGAGGGCACCCAGCCCCCCGCTCACCCCCCAAACAAACAGTGGCTGCCTGGGGGGCTGCGGCTGCAGGAGTCACTGTGCAGGCTCCCCCCGGGCGCCCTGTGGGGTCCAGCGGTGCCCGAATCTGCAGCAGAGGGCAGCGGCCAGAGAGCCCGTGGCTGCCGCCGCCAGGAGGGTCCCTGGGAGTTCACAGAAGCAGCCCCCCACCACGAGTGCCGGAATCCACACGCCGTGTGATGGAGACTTTGCCTCCTCTGCTCCCCCGACCCCTCCTATCTCAACCCTAGGCAGCACCCCTTGGACTGGAGCACCCTGCTCAGCTTTGCCCGGGTCTCTCTGACCAGGCGTAAGCTGCACGAGGGGTCCCTTGTCTGACTGGCTCAGGATCTGGCGCACAGGAAACACACATCGCTGTCGTGTGAGCAGCTGAGTGGATGCGTGAGTGGCGCCACGAGGCCACACTTAATGAGGACAGCCGTGAGTCACGCACTGTGCCTCACTTGCTCTCGCCGTGACTGCAGATGGGTGGTGCCAGAAGGCCCATTTCACAGATGTGGAAACTGAGGCCCACGGAGATTCCCACGGCTCCCCCAGGCCGCACAGCTGTTCAGGGGCAGAGCCGCTGAAACCAGACAGTCTGACTCCTCCCCCCAGGCTGGCTGCCCTGGGAACATCCCTTCCCTCTGCAGCCTTAGTTTGTTCTTCCATCAAATGGGGACAACTGAGACAGGACTGGCTCAGCTCCAGGCCAGCGCTGGGAGGCTGGGAGGGCTGGGGGCGCCCTGTCCCCACATCCCACCCACCGGGGGACCACATTACCAGCCGACAAGAAGCGCGGTGATGCAGCTCCAGGTCACACAGCCTCCCCCGGGCGGGGGGCTCTTAGCCCCGGGCGGCTCTGGGGGCCGGCAGCAGCAGAAGCGGATGAGGTAGACAGCGATGAAGATGAGGCTCAGGCCCAAGCCCAGGCCTGCTAAGGCCGCCACCAGCAACAGGGCCTAGGGAAGGGCGGGGCGGGGCATGAGGCGCGTGCACGGCCCGAGTCCCGGATCCAGGGTGGGTGTCACTGTGGAGATGGGAGGCAGCCTGGCCAGACTGGGGCCAAGCCTCTCCCTGGCTGGCAGCGGGGCTCCAGGATTTAGTGCCGAGTTGCTGGAGGGAGCTCCCGACTTGGGGCAGGGGGGAGCACTCGGGCTCCAGCCCTGCTCTGCCCTGCGAAGGCTGTGTGGCCGTCAGCGGGGGCCGCCCGTCTCTGGGCCTGGCTTTCCCCATCCTGGCGGCCGGGAGCCTCTCCCCAGACCTGGTGCCGTGTGCACGGCGGGCGGGGAAGGCACCTCCTCATCCCTCCTCCCTGTCCTCCCCACTCCCACTGCAGGGTGTGTCTGTCACCCAGGGGCTGGGGCTGTGTGCAAGAATCAGAGATGGAGACTGAGTGAAGAGAGAGAGAGAGAGAGAGAGAGAGAGAGAGAGAGAAGATGGGGGGGGACAGGGGAGGATACAAGCAGAGAGGTGGTGCAGAGACGGAAAAAGACAGAGACCAAAAGGGTTCAAGTCAGAGATGGAGAGGAGAGCAGGGAGCGGGGTGGGGGGGGGAGGCTGGAGGGGGCCTGTGCATTGGAACCGCCTCGCCCCAGAGCAGGGCTCTCTGCAGGTCAGGGTTCTGCCCCCCACCTGCACAACCCCACCCCCCTACAGGCCCAGAGAGGGCCGGGGTTTGCCCCGAGCTGCACAGGACGCAGGGCAACCTCCGGATCAGGAGCTCACCTCTCCTCGCAGTGTGTGTGTGTGCACGCGCGTGCGTGTCTGGCACGAGTCTGGTATTTTCTCTCTGAATCTGTCTGCCACGAGATCTGGATACACCTGAGTGTCGAGGGCACACCTGTGCCTGCAGGTGAGTGCACCTGTGTTCCGAGCATGGTTGCATCACCCCAGCGGTGTCTGGGGCCATGCACGTGTGTGTGTGTGTGTGTGTGTGTGTGTGTGTGTGTGTGAGCGTGCGGCGTGGGGCGCGTGTGCCGAGTGCAGCCGACTCCGTGTACGTGTACTGCGAGTGTGGAGCCTGTGTCTGTGTCTCCAGCTGTGCCCCTGGTATGGGACGGTGTGACTGTGTGAGTGCGCTTGTCCCCGGCGGTGACCCTGACAGTGGGGGCAGAGTGAACCTCCCCGGGTGCCCTGGGCGGCGTCTGGAGCCGCAGGACCCCTGTGTGGCCGGGAGCTGGGGGAGCGGCCTTGGAGGTTGTGATTGTGTAACGGGCGGCTGTGGGCGAGGGGATGGCCGTCCCCGCTCGGTGGGGAGAGGGGGCGGGTGGAGGATGCAGGAGGAGCTCAGGGCTGTGCCAGCCATGACCCAAATAGCTCAGGATACAGCGCACGTCCCCTCCCCCGCCGCGGTTCCCGGGACCCCCCACTCCTTCTGCGCTCTCCAATTCCCAGCCCCCTTTCCCAGGGAGCAACACCCGACAGACGGGAGGGGCTCAGGCCCCCACAGCCAGGGCTCAGAGCCCATCCTGGGCCCAGCAGGACTCCCTACACACACACACCTGGTCCAGCCAAGCCCTTCTCCTCATTAATCTGAAAGTCAAGGTCTTGAATTAAACTGGGTCAGGGGACAGCTCTTTCCCCCAGGGCGGCTGGGCTCCTTCCCCAGGGGCCTGGGCCTCTGTAAGGTGCCCTCCCACCCTCCAGGACCCAAGTCCATCGTCCCTCCCCCACAGCCCCCTGACCACCCCTCCGTCCTGGGACAGCTGGGAGCGACCGGCTCCAACCTGCTTCACTGCCTGTCCTGGCCCTAATCCCCCACCCTCCCCCACCTCGGCCGGTACCCCCGCCTTCCTCCTCCCTCCTGGGTCCCACCCTAACTGGGACATATCTACCTGCTCCAATCCCATGGGGGCGGGGTCCTCCTCTGTGACACCCAAAGGACCTACCCCCGAGGCTGGCTCCCCAGGCAGCCCTCAGAGACACCTCTGCTCAGGAACTCGGGGACCGAGGCCCCCAGCCCTCGCCTGGTGCCCCTGTGCTTGTCTCACGTATGGGTGCCCTGCACTCCTCCTCCCTCGGATACCCCAAAGTCCTGGCCCAGCCCCCAGCCCGGGAGAACCCAGGAGTCTGCGACCCAGTCCCCCGCCCCCGCCTGGGCCGCTCCGGGCCCGGCCCCGGGCCCCAGGACCCCAGCCCAGCCCCACCTGCTGGTATCCCTGCTCTTGGGGCGCAAAGCCGCTGGGCACCGGGCGGAGCTGGAAGTCGGCGCGGGGCAGCTGGTGGAGGAGATGCACCCAAGCCGAGGGCCGGTAACCCGGGGGCGCCCCCATGGCCCCCGGGGCGGGGGCAGCGGGGCGGACACCGGGGCTGCGGAGCCTCCGGAGCCGAGCGGGGCGCGGGCGGAGCGGGGTCTGGCGGGGCTCTGGGGAGCGGGCGCGGGGGGAGGGAGGGGGCGGGGGGCGGAGATTGGGGGGAGGCGCGCGCCGGGCGGGGACGGTGCTGCCCCTGGCGGCCGCGGCGGGCACTGCGGGCGCTCCACCCCCTCCCCGGCGGCGGCCACCTGCTGCCGGCTCAGGTGTCCAACCAAGGCCCGGTCCTGCTGCCCCGCCCTCCAGCACAAGGACCCCTGCACCTTTACGAAGAAGCTGAGTGCCCGCTGCTGTGTGGGATCTGCTCTTGGCTGGGAGGGAAGCCTCCACGGGGGAAAAGCCGCCTTCAGATTTAAAAAAAAAATCCTGCTAGGACACAGCTTCTACAGCCCTGTGTGGACAGAGCTTTAAACACTCACCCTGGAGTCAGGCTCAGCACGTCCGCGTGAGGACCCCTACCTCCTGTGCGAGGCCCCTCCAAACCGGCTCGGGAACTTCTTCGGTGTAGACGGACCCTTGCCCCTTGCCAGTCACCGCTCCCAGCCACTGCCCACGTGGACTCTCACCAGAACCCATGACCCCCCCCCCCGGGAGGGACTGGACACCCTGACCGCACACACGCACACGCCCCCTGCATTCCCCTCGGGAAACACCGGAACGCCCTGAGCCTCTCTCCACTTGCCCCTGGCTCCCATGTCCCGCACTCTGCCTGTCGCCCGGGTGGTTTGGGTCCCAGGAGACAAGCCCCTCTAGAGAGCAGCGCTGGCGCGCACTGCGCAGGTCCCGGCACCTTTCGAGGCCGCCGGCTTGGCACAGGTGGTCGCTGCTCCTTGGTATGAGTCAAGACTCGCCACGTGGGAAGAGGCACCCAGCCTCACCAGCTGTTCCAAATTTCCCGAAGACAGAAATCTGGGTATTTTTAAAAGCAGAACCCCTCAGCTCTTAAATGTTAAAACTAATTCAAATACAAAAAAATAGTACTGTGTGGGCCAAATAAAGCCTGCCTTGTGGGCTGACGCTGGCTGTTCGCTGGCTGTTCGTAAGCTCTGCCCCCAGGCACTGAGCTGCCGTAGCAAGCCAAGGAGGGAGGGAGCCCAGCGAGGCTGAGAAGGAGCAGCCAGAGGTGCGAGGGAACCAGGGCGAGGGGCCGCGCCACCTCCTCCAGGGAGGCCACCTGACCAGCCTCTCCTGGCGGAAGGCAAGGGCAGGGCTTAGCTGAGGGACTCAGTGTGGTCACAAGGGGCCCGCGCCCAGCCCACCGTTAGCCCTCGGTAAATGAGAACCCCGCGGCCTGATCCGCTGATTCGCTGCCTTGCTTGTCCCACACCTTACAGTCTGGGGAAGCCTCCCACCGAGGCTGCTGACGTCCCCGGAGTGGGCGGGGCAGGCGAGAGGCGTCCCCGGAGTGGGCGGGGCAGGCGAGAGGCGGCAGGATGCTCACAGCAGGCCGGGCCCCCACTGCCGGCCGCGCCAGCACCTGCCGCCGGGAACACTCGGTCCTCGCCCCTCCACGCCTCGGTCTCCATGCCCGGGCCACCTCAGCTGCGTCCACAGACCGACTGTGACGACCGAGGGGCACGTGGAAGGGGTTCACACCGCAAGTGCGTGATGGCCAGCAGCTGACCCTGCTGACTTTGCTATCAGCGCAGGGGCCCAGCTCCCTGACAGGGGAGGACAGGGTGGGTGAGCGCGCTCACCAGGAAATAAGAACATGTTCAGGAGGAGCAGAGATGGAGCCCCACCGCCAGGTCCCACTCATCCAGAGAGCAGTCTCTCTCTCTCTCCCGGTCCCCATCATCTACTAAATGTTGAGCACCTGTGTTAACCGATCCCTGGCCTCTGGATTCAAAACGCCAACTCCTGCACTCACTCACTCACTCTGCAGGACTCAGGGACACCTACCGCCCGCCAGGGGCGGCCCAGGCCCTGCAAAGCCAGCTGGGAGCTGGACGGATGAACACCCCTGGTCTCGTGGAGCTTCCGGCTGGTGGTGGAAAGAGGAAGCACAGTAAGAAGCCGGCTTCGGGGGCTGCTGTCCTGGTTAAGTGCGTCCGTTAGGCCCACGGGACGCCGGGTAGAGACGCCGTCTCAGCTGTGTCTCTGTGAAGATGTTTCTGGAACAGCTCGGCCTCCGATTCCGCCCCTGAGTGAAGACAACCGCGCTCCCCGGAGCAGGGCCGTCGTCCGACCTGCTGAGGGCCTGGCCGGGCAGAGGAGGGGACTCTCTCTCTCTCTGGAGCTGGGTCCCCATCCTTCCCTGCCCCCCGACACCACAGCTCCTGGTTCTCGGGCTCCGCACCACACTGCCGGCTCTTCAGCTCGCAAATGGCCTATCACAGGGCCATTTAGCCTCCATACGTGTGTGGGCCAATTTGCATCATGAATCCTGGGCTGGAAGCAGCCTGCACATGCCCGTGGCGGAAGGCCTGTGAGCGCGTGTGCATCCACACAGGGGGCAGCATCCCGCACGTGGATGGCACGGGGCTCCAGAGTACTGTGCCGAGCCAAAGCAGCCAGACTGCAGGAAGCACCTGCTGCGCACCGCATGCAGGGGCTGCTCCAGCACCCACAGAACTAACGCGTGGTGCTGGACGTGACCAGAGCAGCGGTGTCCCCCGGGAGGGCGGGGGCAGGGCTGCCCGGCCAGGGGCTGCGGGGGCTCTCGAAGGTGAGCGCTGCTTCGTGTCTCAGTGAGGGTTGGGCTGCGCCAGTCTGCATCTGTGGCTCACCTGAGATTTGTGTGCTCCACCGCGTGCGAATTTTCCTCATGTGCTGACGAAGTGTGGGCTTCGGTACACGGGAGGATGTGCTGTTGTCTGCAGTTTCTCAAAAAAAAAAAAAAAAAAAGAATGGATGGTGGATAGAAATGTGATGCACAGGAAAGTATTGTTTAAAGATTGATTGATTGACGTATTTCAAAGGCAGAGTGACAGGGAGCGACAGAGAAACAGATCCTCTTCATTGGTTCACTCCCCTAATGGCTGCAACGGCTGGGGCTGGGCCAGGCGGAAGCCAGGAGCCTGGAGCTCCATCCGCACCTCCCACTTGGCTGCAGGGGCCCTGGCACTTGGACCGTCCTCCAATGCCTTCCCAGGCGCACTAGCAGGGAGCTGGATCAGAGGTGGAGCAGCCGGGACTGGAACCAGCGCCCATAATGAGATGCCAGGGTCACTGGCGGTAGCTTTTCCCGCTGCACCACCATGCCGGCCCCCAACAAAGCAAAATGCTGACAGACTCCAGGTGGTAGGGATCTAGATATTCACTGTAATACTCTCGATTTTTTAAATGTGCTGTTTAATTTGGGGGATAAAATGAAGAGAATAGGGCAGGGCGATTGAACTATAACCCAAGTATGAAAAACACACATCTAGGAGCCAATAATGACAAAGGGGGCAGCGCTGTGGCGTAGCGGGTGAAGTCACCACCTGCAGTGCTGGCATCCTATACGGGCACCAGTTCAAGTCCCAGCTGCTCCACTTCTGATTCAGCTCCCTGTTGATGGCCTGGGAAAGCAGCAGCAGTAGATGGCCCAAGTGCTTGGGCCCTGCACCCACGTGGGAGACCTGGAAGAAGCTCCTGGCTCCTGGCTCCAGCCTGGCCCAGCTCCGGCCGCTGTGGCCATCTGGAGAGCGTGGATGTCTCCCCCTCTCTCTGTAACTCTGACTCACAAGCACATCTTTTTTTATAAATAATAGTGATATAATAACTGAGTGAAGAAAGTAGCCCATGGGGGGAATGGGCAAATAGCTTAGCGGACTCCAGTCCTTGAGTGCGTCCCAGGCAGCGACTCCCTCCCAAAGGGCACAGCCCAGCAGGGGGACAACGTGAAGCTGAGAGACTGAGACACACACCTGGGGCAGGGCGGAGGCCAGGCTGGCCCCTCGGGGTGGGGAGAAAGCATCGGGCAAACTCTCCCAGCCGCCTGACCAGAAGCCCTCAACCCCATCACGGTCACCAGAGACAAAGAGTCTCAGAAGCCGTCACCACCAAGAGGAGCGCGAGGAGACGTCCCCACAGCTGACAGCAGTGACGGGGCCCGGGACGGAGCCGTGAGCTCAGGACAGAAGCTCCCGGCACCCCTCGCAGCCCTTCTGTCCATGTAAAGCCACCCCGGAATGTGAAGTCTTACTTTCAAAGGCAATCTGAAATTGCGTTCAGTGATGGAAGAGTTTAAAAAGGAAGGCACTTCCTGGCTGTCCCACTGCCAGGGGCCAGCAGGCCAGCCTGTCCGGAAGTCCATGCGTTGGCCAGTGCACAGCTGTCCCCTTCTCCTGGTGGACGCCTGAGCCAAGGGCTCCCCCACCCCGCCACGTGCTAGTCTGTTTTCCGTTGCTATGACTGAGCACCACACAGAGTCAGAAACTTCTTGGTCCAGGGTTTTAGGGACTGGGAAAGCCCGGGAGCACCGTGAGGGCCTCACTGCTGCGCCCCCATGTGGCGGAGCGCGTCCCCGATGAGACGGAGCAGGTGCACTAGCGGGCGGCTCTTCTCATACCGCCACCATCGGGCCCCGCCCTCAGGACCTCTCCTAGCACCCCCGCCCAGGGCCATCGACATGTGACCCGGGGGTTGTTTCCAGCGCAGGGGGACGCATCTGCTCTGCAGCTCTGGGAGGATGGAGACAGCGCTGCAGGGGCTGGACGTGCAGCCGGAAGGTCCTGTCTCGTGGCGGCCCTGAGGAAGCCCCCTCCCCTTGCTTGGCCCGCCCTGCCTTCCTTATTTAGCGTCAAACCAAGGCTGCTGCTTTTGTCACCAGGAGCCCTGCTGCGGATGACAGGCCACGGGGGGAAGCCGTCACGCACGTTAGCTACGAGGATGCAGTGGGTGGAAATGTGACGCCCTAATTCACACACTGAGCACCAGCCCACAGCCTCTCAGATGCAACTGTGTCTGGAGCTGGTGAAGGGAAAGGAAGGGCGCCAGGCTGGACCCGGACCCGTGGGGGTGGCGGCCTCTGCAAGTAGGACACACACACAGGCAGGACAGACGGAGCAGAGAAGCAGCTGTCTGCAAGCCAGCCAGGGAGGGGGGATGCAGAGGAGCCTTGCACTTGACCTCTGATCTCCAGAGGCGGGAGACCCCGCAGTGCTGTGGCTCGGTGACGGAGATGCGCTCCGAGAAATGGATCCTTGTGTGGACACCGTGGAGTGTCCCCCCAGGCCACACACCTGCCCAGCAGGTTGCTGTCCTGAGCACGCAGTAGCCGCCCAAGGGCTCGTGTCTGTGCGTGCAGACATCTGGGTATGGGGAGGGGAGGGTAAGAATCGGCTCCCTCGCAGCCCTGTGGGGCCCAGGTGGGAGGTGCGTCACCGACTGTCCCGTCCTTACGTGGGGCGTGGGCAGACTTGGCTACGGCGCTGCCGCGAGCGAGCTCGGAGGGCATTCAGCCCTCTCGCGGAGCTGGGTTCACCCGGGCCATTTTAACTTGAGGCCAAGGCAGAGAGAACTCTGGATCGAGTGATATTGGATAGCAGGTGTACAGATGTCTCCCGCAGTCTCTGCTCTCAGTTCTCGGCCTGCACACCCAGGAGCGGGCTTGCTGGGCCACGCGGTGATGCTATTTTTAACTTTCAAGGGGCTCTCCAGGTTATCACACCTGCCACCAACAGGGCACAGTGCTCCCGCCTCAGCGTCCTCTCCAACGCCTGAGATGTAGATGTTCCGGGTTTTCTTGTTTTTCTTGCAGTTTTCGATGACAGCTGTCCTAATGGATGTGAAGTGGCATCTCTCTGTGGTTTTGATTTGCATCTGAGGGCCCAAGGGCGCACTGTAGAACAGCCTCACTGTGCCCCACGGCTCAGCCAGTGACTGTGAGTGTCATCAGGGCGCCACTCAACCTGCTCTGACCTCAGCGGAGTCACCAGATTCAGCAAACAGAAGCACAAGGGCCCTGTTAAAGCTCCATTTCAGGTGAAAGAGAGCGAATATCCTGTAGAATACAAGTATGTCCCAGCTGTTGCGTGGGACGTACTTATACTCATGAAACCATCGGCTGATGAGCTGAACTCCGATACAGGAAGCCGACTGGGCCTCCTGTGTTTTTCTGGCTCCTGTCGTTCCAGGGCGCCTCACGGCTCCGCCCTCTGCAGTGGGAGAATCACTCCCGCCTGGCTACTGCTTACCAAAGCCCGCCCGCCCCGTGCCGAGCACCTGGCGAGCGTCTCATCCGCAGGGGACCACCAGTTCTGACGCCGCCGTACCCCTGTCTCCATTTTCCAGACCGGAAGCCCGAGACCCAGAGGCAGGGCTGCGCGGCCGGCGCAGTACTGGAGGCGGGGCCTGCCTCCCCAGCACTTCCCTCCGTTGTGAGAGCAGCACTGATCGGGCACTTGCCACGAGGCAGGCTCTGTGACCAGCGCTCGGCGTGGACTCACGCACCTGACCGTCACACGCAGCAGTGCCGTTCTGCGGGCGAGGAAGCAGGTGCACGCGGGTGAACGGCCGGGCTGAGGTCACAGCGCTGGAAGATGAGCCGGGGGGCGGGGAGTGGCGCCCACAGCCTGACTCTGCAGCCTCTTGACTCCACAGACCGGAAGCCCGTGCTGAGCAACAGAGGCCGTGGGACTCTCCGTGTACAAAGATCCTGAGCAGGCAAGTCCACAGTGCCTTCCGGGGACCCAGCGGCCAGGAGACGGAGTGGCTGCTGGATGGGCGTGTGGCCTCTTTTTTTTTTTTTTTTTTTTTTTTTGACAGGCAGAGTGGACAGTGAGAGAGAGAGACAAAGAGAAAGGTCTTCCTTTGCCTTTGGTTCACCCTCCAATGGCCGCCGCAGCCAGTGCGCTGCGGCCGCCCCTATCCGAAGGCAGGAGCCAGGTGCTTCTCCTGGTCTCCCATGGGGTGCAGTGCCCAAGCACTTGGGCCATCCTCCACTGCCTTCCCGGGCCACAGCAGAGGGCTGGCCTGGAAGAAGGGCAACCGGGACAGAATCCGGCGCCCCGACCGGGACTAGAACCCGGTGTGCCGGCGCCACAAAACGGAGGATTAGCCTAGTGAGCCGCGGCACCTGCCAATGGTCTCCTCTTGAGGGGACAAGCATGCCGTGGAAGTGGACAGAGGAAGGGTTGCACGACATGTGTGTGCTAAACCCCGCTGAAAATGGCAGATGCTTTTATGCCGTGTGGGTTTGTCTCCTTAGAACAAAAGCAAAAACAAACAAAACCAAAACAAAACGAGCAGCCAGCACCACTGACGGTGGGATTTGGTATCCAGAGAACTGCGGCTGAGGTCCCAGCCGAAGCACACGAGACACAAAAACACGGCGCTCGTGCCAGAGACTGGACGGAATGCCCCCGGGAGCCCCAAGCTGGGAGCGGCCCAGGTGTCCGTCTGTCCACCCGCAGAACGGGTAAACAAGCCACGCTACCACTGTGCGTGTCAGTCACAAGGACAGAGCCTTGGTGGCCCCGCGGCGTGACGGAAGCTGGTGCGAGGAGCCGGAGAGGGACCGCTGCCTTCTGGGCGTCCACGTTCTGTGGGCAGGAGCTTCCAGGACACTCTGAACACCCCACTGCGGCAGGCGGGAGGGGTTCGCCTGGGAAGGAGCACACGGGAACTCTGGGAAAACGGCCATACTCGGCGTCCTGACCGGGCTTTGGGTCCACGCTGGTGAGAACACAGCCGACGGTCGGCGGGGTGAGGGCTTGTGCATCCTATCATGCAACTGTAGCCGAGAGGAAAAGGCACTGAAGGAGCTGGGGAAGTGTGCAGGGTGAAGCCGCCTGGCGTCATCGCCGGCTGACCTGGAGATGCACCCAGCACGCCACACGTGGCTGCGTGGGTAGGGGGCGCGACGCTGAGCAGGCAGGCATTTGGCGCAGTGAGTGAGACACGGCCTGGGACACCGCCCCCTCTGTCAGAGTGCCTGCCTCAGGCCCCAGCTCCAGTCCCATCCAGCTTCCTGCTGATGAGCTCCCTGGGAGGCGGCAGGTGGCGGTCCCTGCCCCCTGTGAGGACTCGGAGCTCCCGCCTGGCCCAGCCCCGGATGTTTGGGGCATTTGGAGAGTGAACCAGCAGGTGGAAAAGCTCTCCTTCTCTCTCCCTTCCAGCTCCATACAGTTGAAGACGTGAATGGCAGAACGTGGGTAGCGCGCATTCCCTGTAGGATTGCTTCCGGTCCGTATGTTTCAAGTTCTCCATAAGAGAACGCTGCAGAAAAACTCAGCCAATGACAATCTCCTCCCCCGGGATTTTCAGTCCCTTTTAGTTCCAAAAAAATCTATGGGTACCTGGCAAAAAGTGTGTGGGAAGAGAGGTTTTATTTAAAGAGTCACCTTGGCGGCGAGGCACAGCGGCAGAGCAGACGGTGGCGGCGTTTTCAGCTCTCCACGTTCGAACTCTTTATATATAAAATCCGAAAAGTAGAGCAACAGACAGGCAGAGGTCTTCCATCCACTGGGTCACTCCCCTGATGTCCACAACAGCTGGGGCTGCGCCAGGACAAAACCAGGAGCCGGGAACTCCATCAGGGTCTCCCACGCGGCTGGCAGGGACCCTCGTACTTGAACCGTCACTGCCGCCTCCAAGGGTGTGCATCAGCAGGAAGCTAGGTGGGCACTGGAGCTGGGACTCGAACCCAGAGACTCTGACACAGGATGCAGGGGTCCTCTGCCCCCTGCCCTGGAAGCCGCTGTGCTTTCTCTCCTTGTCCTTTGAGCCAGGGGTTGGCACAGGTCCTGAGTTCCACCTGTCACACCAGGGAGCTTCGGAAAGCTCAGAGCAAACGAGTATCAGGAAAAAAACTAGGCATGGATTTTTTTTTTTTTTTGACAGGCAGAGTAGACAGTGAGAGAGAGAGAGAGAGAGAAAGGTCTTCCTTTGCCGTTGGTTCACCCTCTAATGGCTGCCGCGGCCGGCGTGCTGTGGCCAGCACACCGTGCTGATCCGAAGGCAGGAGCCAGGTGCTTCTCGTGGTCTCCCATGGGGTGCAGGGCCCAAGCACTTGGGCCATCCTCCACTGCACTCCCTGGCCACAGCAGAGAGCTGGCCTGGAGGAGGGGCAACCGGGACAGAATCCGGCGCCCCAACCGGGACTAGAACCCAGTGTGCCGGTGCTGCAAGGTGGAGGACTAGCCTAGTGAGCTGCGGCGCCGGCCTGGATTTCAAATTTGTTGTGCGTCAAAATAAACGTATCTTTTGATTGCACTTTGCAAGCCCTCTGCAATAATTCCGTGTCGTCACACTTGGACCTTAGCGTCCCCTCCCAGTGTGGACTCTTCCTCCTAGAGACACCACCGCCAAGACGTAGGGGGCAGTGCTCGCGCCCAGGGGCTGCGCCATGGCCCGAATCCGGCTCTGGGTCCCCTCCCGTGCCTCCTGGGCTCGAGCTTGGTTCTCGCCCTTTCCTGAGACCCTGAGAGCTGCCCAAGGCCTCGCCATTGATCCCTTTGTTCTGCCAAAGTCAGCCGGAGCCACTGTCTGTTTGCCGCATCTGTGTCTGCCGGTTCTGGAATTTGCTTCCCTCCGACCTGATGGTACATGTGTTGACCAACATCCGCCCCGGCCGCAGCCGCCCTGCCTCTGCCTCTGCCGACCACTTCGCGCCGCTTCCACGTGAGCGCCTTTTTCGACGGCTTTCTGTGCCTGGCCGTGTCATTTACCATCCCTTTTCACGGCTCAGTAACACCCCACAGTGTGTGCGCCCCACATCTTATGCCCCAGCCGCTGGGACTGTCGCGGGGGACCCGGAGCACAGGAGTCCCTCTGACTTCAGCACTGCCACTTCTCCAGACACACACTCGGTGGCGGGATTGCTGGGTCACGGAGGGGGGTCCTAAGTAGGCCAGAGGCACAGGGTGCCGCTGGGCTTCAGACAATGATCAAACAGGATCAAACCAGATCAAACAGGTTCAGGACAAGGTCCTGGTGGCCGCCGCTGCGCCACAGCCTCGGGTTCCTGTCCATCCCAGTGAGTGGCACCATATGCCCAGTCCAGCTGTCGCCTCCTGACTGTGGCATGAGCCGTGTGCAAGCCCCTGAGCTGGGACTCGGGACAGAGCCTCTGCAGGTCACTCCTACCCCCAGGCACTCACCACCTCCCTCCCACGGCTGCCTCCCCGAGCCGGGCCCGGCTCCTTCCCATCAGTCTCCAGTGTGAACAGCAGACCCAGCCGACGCGGGCGGGGATCCTGGACCACGGGGAGGGAGACACTGGCACGACGCGGCAGGGCGTGTTTCCGGGTCCGTCCCCCACCCTGGCGAAGCCCCTGGATCAGGCAGCCTTTGGGAGGTGGACAGCGTGTACCCTGTGTCCATTGGACAGTGGACTGGCCTCAGGACTGAGGAGGGACGAGTTCTCAAGTCTGGAAAAGACTCAGAGGGGGCCGGTGCCGCGGCTCACTAGGCTAATCCTCCGCCTGCGGCGCCGGCACACTGGGTTCTAGTCCCAGTCGGGGCGCCGGATTCTGTCCCGGTTGCCCCTCTTCCAGGCCAGCCCTCTGCTGTGGCCAGGGAGTGCAGTGGAGGATGGCCCAAGTGCTTGGGCCCTGCACCCCATGGGAGACCAGGAGAGGCACCTGGCTCCTGCCTTCGGATCAGCGCGGTACGCCGGCCGCGGCGGCCATTGGAGGGTGAACCAACGGCAAAGGAAGACCTTTCTCTTTGTCTCTCTCTCTCACTGTCCACTCTGCCTGTCAAAAAAAAAAAAAAAAAAAAAAGACTCAGAGGGGCCGGAAATGCTCAACGAGGGGACGGCGCCGGCCTGCGAACAGGGCACCCGTCTGAGTCCCACAGGGAGGGCTCCGCAGACAGCACCCTATCAGCTGGGGCCAGGGCCGGGCTCGGGGGATGGGCAGGCGGCGCGCGGAGGCCGCTGTCCCCACACACCTGCCAAGCCCCCCGACCACTGGAGACCAAGCGTGAGCCCCGGGGATGGTGTCGCGTGCATGCAAACTGATGGATTACGACAACCGTGCCCCTTGGGGGCGGGGGTGGCACCGATCACGGGGCGGGGGGCACCTGTGGGGGATTTCTGTTCCTTTCGCTCAGTGTTGCTGTGACCTTAAACTGCTCTAAAACAAAGTTTTATTAAAAAAAAAAAAACCTTTCTCAGCCTTGGTGCCTCTGCCATTGGGGCTGGGTGACTTTTTCTTTTTCCTGGTGGGCAGGAGGAGCTGTGTGTTGTGGGAGGCTTGGCAACATCCGGGGCCTCTAGCACCAGGATGCTGGGAGCGTGCCCCTACCTGCCTCCAGATGCCGTCTGGGGGGCCTTCCATCACTGCCGCTGCCCCCGACTGCAGGGCCATCTCCCAGCCCAGGCTGCATACTATGCTCCCCTCACCGTGCCTGATGCCCCAGCGGAGCTGGGCAGTGATTACAAGGCCTTTGAGAGAAGCCCACTCAAGCCTGCAGCAGGGCACTCTGCCTACTTTACTAAGTAGAGCCCAGTGGGGCCCCCGGGTTTCAGCCCCTCCCTGGGTACCAGGACAGATAGGAAACAGGGACCCCACCTCATCCGGAAAGAGCCTACAGGGAGTGGGGTTCAGATACAGGCAGCACAGAACTCAGCAGGAAAACAGAAGATGAGCACAGACCGCTGTGCACAGCTGTGTAGGTTGTGTACTGCACAACTCGGGCCACCAAACCACACCCTGGGGGTGTGAGGAGCCTTGGAGGGTGCTAGGGCAGGCGTTTGGGGGTCAGTGGGTGCAGGCCTGGAGCAGGAGGAGGGACCCTGGCCTGAGAGGGCGGGGGCATTGAAGGCTAACAGGAGAAGCAGCTCAGCTGTCCGGCAGGAGGAAGATGGTCCCCAGTGTGGCGTGCTCAGCAGGGGTCATGCATGCCGCCTGCCAGCCCGCTCAGGGGTGGGACCATGGCCCCCGCTCGCTCTTCTCTGAGCTCACCTGCCGCAGCCCCCACTCTGCACCTGCCACTCTGCTGTCCTGGGCTGACCTCTGCCCCCTCCAGAAGCCCTGGACCCCTGCTCTGCCTTCTCATTGTTCCAAGTCTTGTTGGTGGATGGTGAATTTTTTTACATTGATTTATTTATTTGAAAGGCAAAGTTACACAGAGAGAGAAGGAGAAGCAGAGAGAGAGAGAGGTCTTCCATCTTCTGGTTCACTCCCCAGATGGCCACAACAGCTGGAGCAGCACAGATCCAAAGCCAGGAGCCAGGAGCCTCTTCCAGGTCTCCCATGTGGGTGCAGGGGTCCAAGGACTTGGGCCATCTGCTGCTGCTCTCCCAGGCCATAGCAGAGAGCTGGATTGGAAGTGGAGCAGCCGGAACTTGAACCGGCGCCCACGTGGGATGCTGGCATTGAAAGCGGTGGCTTTACCCACTATGCCACAGCGCCAGCCCTGGTGAATGTTCTTACAGTCACCGCCCCTTACCCACAGGGGGTGCACTCTAAGAACCCCCTGTAGATGCTTGGAACAGTGTGGAGAACGGAACCCTGTATCTGCTGTGGGTTTTTCTACACACACAAATCCGTGATGAAGTTAAGTTTGTAAATCAGCCACCATAAGAGATTAACAATGAAAAAGTGGAATAATTGTAACAATACATCATAGGGGCCGGTGCTGTGGCGCAGTGGGTTATTCCTCCGCCTGCCGCACCAGCATCCCGTGTGGGCCCCAGTTCGAGTCCCAGCTGCTTCTCTTCCATCCAGCACCCTGCTATGTCCTGGGAAAGCAGTAGAAGATAGCCCAAGTCCTTGGGCCCCTGCACCCACATGGGAGACCCGGAAGAAGCTCCTGGCTCCTGGCTTCGGATCAGCACAGCTCCGGCCATTGTGGCCATTTGGGGAGTGAACCAACAGAAGGAAGACCTATCTCTCTGTCTCTCCCTCTCACTGTCTTTAATTCTACATCTCAAATAAATAAATAAAATCTAAAAAAAAAAATACACCACAGAGAAGATGCATGGCTGTGGTCTCTCAAAATACCACACTGGGACCAGGGTTTTGGTGCAGTGGGTTAAGCCACTGCTGGCAGCACCAGCATCCCATAAAGGCACCGTTCAAGTCCCAGCTGCTCCACTTCCAATCCAGTTCCCTGCTAATGCGGCTGAGAAAGCAGCAGAAGATGGCCCAAGTCTTGGGCCCCTGCACCCGCATGGGAGACCTGATGGAGTTCCAGACTCCCAGCTTCTGTCTCCCTCCCTGCCCCCACCTCCAGCTGTTCCAAGGATCTGGGGAGAGTGAACCAGCAGGTGGAAGATCTCCATCTCTGTTTTTGTCTCTCAAATTAGTTTATTTTTTTAAAAAAAATAGAAAGTTTCATTTAAAAACTTCCAACTTGCTGATTTCTGAGATTTTACATGTAAACTCTCAGACCACGGTTGACTGCGGGTAACTGCGGTGGGGAGGGGGGACTGTGGGTAAGGGGCTGCTGTGTCCTGCCCCTGGCTCGGGTCCTCTCGCTGGAGGGCAGGGATGGCTGGCTGGTTAGGGATGGATTCCCACTGGAGCCAAGTACTTATTGAATGCAGACATGGACTTGTTCGCGGGAAAACACGGGGTTCAGAAGGGAGTTTCTCCACCGTGCCACAAGAGGGAGCCCAGGCTACACTCCAAACTCCCACAGCCCCAGGAGGCGTGGCCTCTGCTTCGCACCTGTGGATCCGGGCGGTGTCCCGGGTCGGCAGCTGCGAGGAGACCACGCCGGCACTGGCTTGTATCTGGAACCTAGGAAAGAGGCGAATACACGGAATCAGAGTGGACAGGTGCTTAGCAGGGGTGCGGCGGAGGGGGAAGTGGGACACGAGGTCAAGGGGCGCAGACTCACAGGTGCGCGGCCGCCTAAGGCACTCCCCCCTTTCCCACCCAAGCCAGCAGGCGCTCCCCGGTCCTTACAGGTGGCGATCTTTGTTCCTCAGTTTTGTTTCCTCGTTGTAAGAATCACACACACTAAACAAGTCCAAATGCAAGAGGCTCACAAGCAATGAAGGAGCCCCCGAGGCTGGACGTTAACGCAGTGAACATTCCAAATTTCCTCCCAGAAAGTCCTTCCCATGAAGGTGTGTGTGTGCACAGCTGACTGCACGCCCACGTGGACCCGGTGTGCCTGCTGCTTGTTCAGCAGCGCCCTCAAGCTGTCAATACAGGCACAGCAACCACAGCTGCTGCACAGCGCCTGCGCCCTGATTTATTGAACCCTCACGTGTCATTGTTCGACAAGCATTTACTGGGCACCCACCGTGTCATGTGCTGTTCTCAGGACCAGTGATACAGCAGTGCCCAGACAGCCAAGGCTGCTGGCCAGCACGGGAGACCGAAAGTGTGCAAGTCAAAAGGCAGAGGCATGGGAGGGGGTGCACGTTTAGAAGGAAGAGACAGTCCTCAGGGCTGGCGCTGTGGTATAGCGGGTGCACGTTTAGAAGGAAGAGACAGTCCTCGGGGTCGGCGCTGTGGTATAGCAGGAAAAGCCACCACCTGCAGTGCTGGCATCCCACATGGGCGCTGGTTCGAGTCCTGGCTGCTCCACTTCCGATCCAGCTCTGCTATGGCCTGGGGAAGCAGAAGATGGCCCAAGTCTTTGGGCTCCTGCACCTGCGTGGGAGACCCGGAAGATGCTTCTGGCTTCTGGCTTCAACTCAGACCAGCTCTGACCATTGTGACCATTTGGGGAGTGAGCCAATGGATGGAAGACACCTCCCTCTCTCTCTCTCCCCCTCTCTATAACTCTTTCAAATAATAAATAAATCTTTAAAATTAAAAAAAAAAAAAGGGAAGAGGCAGTCCTGCTGAAGGACTGGGCCTCACAGCACTGGAGGGGATGCTCTGGGATGGGCCTGCAGCTGTGGCACTGTGGGTTAAGCTGCTGCACTGTGACACCAGCATCCCATGTGAGCGCCGGCTTAAGTCTGGCTGCTCCACTTCTGATCCAGCTCCCTGCTAATGCACCTGGAAACGCGGCAGAAGATGGCCCAAGTGCTTGGGCCCCTGCTACCCAGGTGGGAGACCTGGAGGGAGTTCCTGGCTCCTGGCTTTGGTCTGGCCCAGCCCTGGCCATTGGATCCACTTGGAGAACGAACCAGTGGAAGGAAGATCAATCTCTCACACTCTCTCCTCTCTGTGTAACTGCCTTTCGGGTAAAACAAGTAACTCTATAAAAATAAGTACAGTGGTCTGGGACAGACTCCCTGGCTGAGGTGACGTGGAACCGACACCTACAGCCTGCTGTGGTAGCTGGAGGTGACAGCACCCGCGGTAGGAGACACAGCAGGTGGAAAGGCAACGAGGCAGGCAGGGACCAGCAGCTTCAGAGAACGGCGGGAGACCGCTGAGCTTGAGGGCCCATGGAGAGCTGGTGGGAGCCCCCGGGGGCTCTGGGCCTCGTGGTGGGTTTGGGTTTATTCTAAGTATACTGTGAGGTCACTGGAGGGATTTCAGGGGAGACACGTGGCATAAGCCAGCTTTTCAGTGCTGCAGCAAGTGCCCGAGGCAACTAACTTTGTAAGGAGGGAGGGTTTGCTCAGTTCAGTTTTGGAGGCTCAAGTGCAAGACCAGGTGGCCCCACCGCCATGTCCTTGGCTGAGGGCGGTGGATGCAGCGGTGGCCCATGTGCAGGGGACGGATCACGTGGGAGCCAGGAGGCAGAGGCACACTGGCCCCAAAGTCAAGCTCATGACTACCCTCTTCCCAAGAGCTCCCTTCTACGGGAGGTGCCCCCCATAACTCAAGGACCACCCTCCTCCCCCAGGCCACACCTCCTAAAGATTGTACCGCCCTGGGGGACCAAGCCTGTAACACATGGGCCCCCCGGGGAACAAGGAGGGGCAGCCGAGGTGCCTGGAGCCCACTTGGGCTTTGGCAGAGACAGTACCTAGGACAGCAGTGCTCAGAGGAAGGGCTGGATCAGGGCTGCTCCAGCTGGAAGGGGACAGGGTGGGCAGGGGGGAGAGGCCGCCAGGGCTCTTCCAGGCGTGGAGCTCCAACAGCTGGGCAGAGGGGAAGAAACGTGCAACTGTAATCCGTCTCATTCATCCCCGCAGCGTGTCCTCAGGTGAGCAAATGTGGCTGGCAATCTGATTCTGCAGATACAGACATGGCCCTGACCCTGCCCGGCACCTGCTGGTACATCCTGGGACACAGACAGCCCCCTGACCCTGCCCAATCCCTCACATCGCACTCAGCTCTCTCACAGTTGGCATGCAGGTTAAAGCGAGTTTCTCCACCGATGACAAGTCCGATGCGACAATGACAACAGATGCTTAGTATAAAATTGTCTTTCCTCACCTCCAAGTGTCTGGGTGACTTCCTTTCTTCTCCATTTTCTACAAACGTCTTGACAATGATTCGCCCTCCCCCTCCCTTGCTTCCTTTTTCCACGCCCAGCCCACAAGTTGCACACTCAGCAATTATTCTCCCAAATTGCACATTTTCTTGAAAAAGTCTGTTCAAAGCCATAAACTTTTCCTCTGACTTTGATTGCATCGAATATGAACCACTCTTGCTTATTTTGCAGTTGATTTCTCAACAATGTTGCAGTGGATTCATTTCTGAGAGGAGGAGCGTGGTGGGGGCAAGAGGCGCAGAGTCACCACACAGACCACAGGAGTCAGGTGAAAGCAGGCCTGAGGCGAGCAGCCTGCAGACTCGTTTATTTCAGTGGCTACAGCAGCTTATATAGCCAAGACCAGCCAATCTGGTCAAGGGGCGCTCTATGCCCCAACCAATCACAGCCTGTTGCCAGGCAGTTTCCAAAGCCATCCAATCACAGCCTGTTGCCAGTCAGGCTCTTGTTGCCAGGCAGTTTCTAAAACCATCCAATCATGGCCTGCCGTCATTCAGGCTCCGTTGTCATGTGGTTTCCTCTGTTGTCATGTGGTTTCCGAAGCCATCCAATCACGGCCTGTTGCCAGGCAGTTTCTGTTGTCAGTGGCCATCTTGGCGTGACCTTTTCACCTCAGCAGCCATCTTGGCATGAACTTTTCACCTTAGCGGCCATCTTGATATGATCTTTTCACCTCATTTTTTAACTTTTCCAAAAGTCTGGAACTCATAAGTTGTGCTGAAATATTTTATTTTTTATGGGAAAGGTGGGGGAGGGGTGGGGAGATCTTGCATCTGCTGGATCACTCCCCACATGCATGCAACAGCCAGGGCGGGGCCAGGCCAAAGCCGGGAGCCCCGACCTCAATCCAGGTCTCCCAAATGGGTGGCAGGAACCCAACTTCTGAGCATGGCTCACTGCCTCCCAGAGTGTGCACTAGCAGGAAACCGAAGTTGGGAGTGGAGCTGAGACCCATACCCAGGCACTCCAGTATGGGAGGGGGTGTCCCAAGAAGAGGTCTGACCGCGGATCCAAATGCCCATCCTTCCTTTTCAGTATTAAAATACATATTTTTTAATCTTTCACTGTTTTCTTTCCAATATAGTTTTATATAGCTTTTTAAAAATTTTTATTCATTTATTTATTTATTTTGACAGGCAGAGTTAGAGAGAGAGAGAGAGAGAGAGAGAGAGAGAGAGAGAGAAAGGCCTTCCTTCTGTTGGTTCACCCCCTAAATGATCACCACAGCCGGCGCGCTATGTGGATCCGAAGCCAGGAGCCAGATGCTTCCTCCTGGTCTCCCATGCGGGTGCAGGGCCCAAGCACTTGGGCCATCCTCC
The DNA here is from genome assembly GCF_051225735.1 of Oryctolagus cuniculus. Lineage (NCBI taxonomy): Eukaryota > Metazoa > Chordata > Mammalia > Lagomorpha > Leporidae > Oryctolagus > Oryctolagus cuniculus. The sequence goes on along the minus strand of NC_142884.1, from coordinate 4,352,761 downwards.
ACTGCCTTCCCGGGACACAGCAGAGAGCTGGACTGGAAGAGGAGCAACCAGGACTAGAACCTGGAGTACCGGCGCCACAGGTGGAGGATCAGCCTAGTGAGCCACGGCGCCGGCCTTTATATAGCTTTTTATGCTTGGTTCCACAGCATCACAGAGATGTGTCCTAGTCAGTGAGACAGAGAGCAAAACACATTGTTGACATGCGTGCAAGGTGAGCGGCACCCACTGAAGAGACAGGAAGGCAGCAAGAGGTGGTTTACAATCTGGAGGGAGTGAGCGATGTTGGACAGGAGTCCAGGAGGGCCTCAGTGAGGGAGGAAGTGGGCGGCCAGCCTGCAGGAGGGGAGGAGGGCCTGTGCATTCGGGATGGGACATTCCGGGCGCAAAGGTCCCCAGGAAGGTGCCTGCTTGCGAGTCCCAGGACCAGCTGGACTGGAGGGAGCGAGGAGAGGGTGGGAGGGCACGCAGCCTACGGAAAGCCATGGGGTGGGGTAAGGGCAGAAGACAGAGCCTTGAGCAGCCCGGAGGCCTTGGGAGAGGTGGCACAGAGCGGCTGATGATTCTACCACGGCCATTGCGTGGCAATCGGCACCTGTCACCAGCCGTGAGCCGTGTCGCATGGGCCGGACTGTACTGCCACTTTACCCCCGGGCTTCCCCTCTGAGGGCTGCGAGCGTATCGCCCTCCTTCCCTCCCCGGAAGGCATCCGGGTCCTGCCCGCCCGGCTCCTCAGGGCCCGGCCTGCCCAGCCTGCACTGTGCCTTGACCACAGTCCTCCCGCTGGAGCGCTCTGCGCCGAGGACGAGGCCGGCTCTTCCCAAAGCTGCCGCCTTTGAGGCTGTGGTTTCTGAAAGCTACCGCTGTCAGCTCCCGGCTGGTGTCCCTCGCTGCCGCATCATCTTTTCCGTCACTCACTGCGGGACCTTTCGTCAACTCCTCCTTCTTTTGTTAAATAAAAGTGGGGCTCTCGAGGGACCGGTTTCCTAAAGGCACAGCCTTAGGCTGCCCGGCTGCTCTCTCTCATCGGGATCCGCCCACCCACCAGGGACCTGCAGCTGGCACAGCACAGGGGTGGGCGGGGCAGCATGCCTCGGGCTGCAGGCCACTGCTGGCGCTGGCGCTGGCGCTGCTGGGTTTAGCCCTAGCGCTTGGGCGAATGGCTATGTTTTGAGCAAGACAACAGCACTACCCCGTGGAGAGGGGCAAGGTTAGAAGCAAGAAGGGTGAGCAGGGGACTCCTGGGATACTCCCAGCAGGTGCGCCAGTGTCCGCGCCGCGGCGAGCAGTGGTCTCGGGTCAGGGCAGTGTCAGGTGGTGCAGGTGCGAGCAGTGAGGACTTCCGGAAGGCTTTCTAAGAAAACCCACGCACGGTGCTGAGGAAAAGGGAGGAGTTGAAGATCCCACTGCTGTGTTGTAAGCCTGGAATCCTCATTGGCTGAGCTGGGGGAAGCTGTGAGTGTCAGGCGTGAGCTGCCTGCCGAGTGTCCAACCCGTGGCCTCCTCTTTTACAGGTTCCAGGAATCTCCTCAGGGGATTCCAGTCACACACATGTCACGTGTCCGGCCGTCTCCCCTGGGCCACACACGTCTCGGGCCCTTCCCCCCACGGTCTCCGTGCCCTCTCACAACAGTGACTTCTGATCCAGGGTGGTCTGAGATCTCCCTCCGGCCGGCTACCGCCTGCTGTTACCTGCACCCGCTGCCTCCCGATTTCAGTCACTACGTTTCCCGAGGCCAGGATTGCCCATGGTCTGCTTTCAGATTTCCTAGTTCTCTGTTGCGATTCTCCAGCCCACTTCTGCTCGGCTCTCTGTCTTCTGCTGCTTTTACTTTCAGAACCAGCAAACATTTGGCCGCAAACCCCCATCTCGGTTTGCTTCCTCTTTGGCTTTTAGGAGCCTCCAGCTCCCTCTTTGGAGATACCCCAAGACCTACAAACAGATGTTCTTTATTGTTAGTTCTTTCTCTAGATTTCACAGTGGAAGATGAGCCTGAAACAACCTAGGCAGATGTTTCAGAGTCGACATCCTTCCAACATGAAGGACTGCACCTCCTGGGCACCTCCGGGCCACGAACCCAAGCCCAGTCTCGGCAGCACCCAGCCCAAGTGCCCATCTCTCTCTCTCTCAGAAGTCAGCAGCTTCCCACGTGGTCTGTTCACACCTGTTTTGCTCAAGCTCTTCCCGGAACACAGGGGCAGAGCAACAGTAGGGAAGGACACGGTGTCAGTCCCGGCTGAAACCAGCTCCCTCCTCCCTTCATGCACAGGATAAATTCACTCTTGGAGCCTCAGTGTTCTCTTATTTGAGAGGCAGAGTTAAAGAGAGAGACGGAGAGACGGAGAGAGAGGTCTTCCATCTGCTGGTTCACTTCCCAGATGGCCACAACAGCTGGAGCTGGGCAGATTCAAAGCCAGGAGCCAGGAGCTTCTTCCAGGTCTCCCACACGGGTGCAGGGGCCCAAGCACTTGGGCCATCTTCTGCTGCTTTCCCAGGCCATCAACAGGGAGCTGAATCAGAAGTGGAGCAGCCGGGACTCGAACCAGCACCCACATGGGATGCAAGCACAGCAGGTGGAGCCTTGGCCCTCTACGCCACAGCGCCAGCCCCTCTCAGAATTCTCTTCTGGGCCGGCGCCGCGGCTCACTAGGCTAATCCTCTGCCTAGCGGCGCCGGCACACCGGGTTCTAGACCCGGTCGGGGCGCTGGATTCTGTCCTGGTTGCCCCTCTTCCAGGCCAGCCCTCTGCTGTGGCCAGGGAGTGCAGTGGAGGATGGCCCAGGTGCTTGGGCCCTGCACCCCATGGGAGACCAGGAAAAGCACCTGGCTCCTGGCTCCTGCCACCGGATCAGCGCGGTGCGCCGGCCGCGGCGGCCATTGGAGGGTGAACCAACGGCAAAGGAAGACCTTTCTCTCTGTCTCTCTCTCTCACTGTCCACTCTGCCTATCAAAAAAAAAAAAAAAAAAAAAAAAAAAAAAACCAGAATTCTCTTCTATAAAATGGATCTAACAAAGGACGCACACCCACACAGAGAGCCCAGAACAAGGCCACCACGCCGGTGCTCACAAAAGCAAGCGGCTATTTTCATTGCTCCCTGAGATTGTCTCCAAGAACTGTTTATGTGGTTATGTCATGCCTGTGCTAGAATCTTTCCCATTTTAACAATAAAATCCAGAATCTTTACTCATGTTTCTGACAGTCCCACTCAGCACTCGGGCTCTGCTTCACTGTTTTCCCGTTTGAAGCGGACCCAACTTCTGAGAACAGGCAGAACGGCCTCGGGTTTGGAGCCTTCCTCAACGCCTGGTCCCTGTGCTCGGTGCTCCCCCGGCCCTCACGCCACCTTCCCCGCTGCAGCTCGCCACAGCCTCCTTCAGGGTAGCTGGCACTGGCTCCTGGAGAGCGCGCGGCGGCATCTCCGTCCTTGGCACTGGGAGTGTTCACCTGGCGGGCTTACGAGGTGGGGGGGGGGTGCAGCCACTCCTTTGCCGCGTCCTTCGATTTCCCTGGCTGCCGACCAGAGAAAGCTGTGCCTTTTCCCTTTTACAGTTGTTAGGATCACCAGGAGGCAGCCAGGCACCAAGAACTTTTTTTTCCCTAATCTCCCTTGTGTCCACATGTGACCACATGACCAAGGCCAAGACATCCGAGCAGAAACAGTGTGTCACCCCCAGGCCAGAGACTTCCACAAGCGGTCATCTGATCTCTGCTGTCTCTCTCTGTTCCTGCCAGCTGGACACAGGGGATGTCACTGCCCCTGAATTTGCATGGCGGTGGCCTGAATCATCGAATTCTGCCCACAAAACCCCCACTGGTCATTTACATGAGTGAGAAACAAATCCTCTGTGAAGGCCCTGGCGTTTGTGGACTGGCTGACTGTGGGCCGCACCACCCCCACCCTTGCAACACAGCGGTGGTTGTGCCACTGCGACTCCACGTCTGACCGTCTCCCTGGCTGGACCGGGAGCTCTGTTTCGCTCACTCAAGCATGTGATAAGGAAATCATAAACCAAAGCTTATGAAAGTTCAAAAGGGAAGTGACTCGTCCAGAGCCAGTGAACTGTGGGAGACAAGAGCAGAGGGGGAACTCACGCTGATGTCCCCGCCCGGCCTCTGCACTTCCTGCAACACTGAAGGAACCAGGTCAGCACTGCACACCTTTAGACTGGCCCAGTCCAGGCACAGGCAACACCACGGCTGGGGAGGAGGTGGACGGGCACCCGGAAGTCTCTTTCATTGCTGGTGGGAGCACAAAATGGCAAAGCCATCTGGCAGACGCCGTGCCAGCTTCTTGTGAAACTAAACGAACTTGCTGGCTGAGGGGCCGGCGCCGTGGCGTAGAAATCCAGGCAGTGCCTGTTACCAGCAGCCATCTTGGCGTGACCTTTTCACCTCAGTGGCCATCTTGATATGGCCTTTTCACCCCTCATTCCAGCACATTTTCCCCTTTTTGTTTAGTTTTGAGCAACGGGAGGCGCGATTCTTGGCCATACCATTGCTGACCCCGTTTCCTTGTGGTCTCCGTATGGCGCTGTGCCTGTCTCAGGTTGTCCCCCAGGGGATCTTGCCCATCATTGACTAACCAGCGCTCAAAACGGAAGACCACGAGAGTGCTTGCTCAGATGGGGGTAGGAATGAGGAACAGTGGTGATCAGGAGTGGCATGACCACACACAGGCTGTGGGCCGTTCGAGTGGCTGACCAGAGCTAGACGGGTACAAAACAGTAACGGATGTAGCTATGGGCAGTTTCTCAGGGTAGGATGACAGGGCAGGTGTGTCTGCTAACAAGGTGGTCTCTCAGTCCTGTTCAGCTGGTTCTGGTTGGCTGTCAGTTGCAGGCTTGATGTTTCTGGCTGGTACCCAAATGGGCTGTCCCACACTCCCTGGAAAGACACAGCATTTCCTCGGCCCTTGGTTAGCAGAGGGTGTGGTCCCCTCCATGCTCCTGTCAGGGGTCTTTCCACCTAACCACAGGGGCAGGGTCTGGGGTGGAAAGCATCCCCAGTGTTTATAAGCTGGGCTGATCCCTTGGGGATCAAAAGTAAGAAAATTGATAGTGAAAAGGACCTCAGTCTAAGCAAGCTGTGGGTCTGGGGACTTATGATTGTTTTTTTTTTCAAGCAAATGAATACTTTTATTAACACGGTAGGATTTCTTAAACACGGCAGGGTTTGGACCTCAAGTATTTCTCATGTCTGCTACTGAAATAAACTTGGAGCTGGACAACACACGAAGCTGGCGGGCGCCTCCTCTCCTCCCAGTCAGGGGCCATGCAGGTCCCACGCAGACACTTCACCCTCGCCTTTCAGCCCGCGGGGGCCCTTGCAAGCCCCTGCCCCTGACGCCCAGAAGCCCCTGCGCCGCACAGGCCGACGGGCGAGCACAGGGCGGCTTCTCTCCTACTCTAGGTTACACGGCAGCGGGAGCGGGGCCAGGTCGTCCACGCACACGCACGACAAGGGGCAGCGGGCAGAGTACCACAGGGAATTCAAATTTTGAACACAATACGTCTCTCCTCCTTTGGCCTCACACAGCAATTAAAGTCCCCGGGTCAGAGGACGCCCTCCTTCGGCGGCCCCGGCCGGCCCCTCCGCTCGTGCCCTCTTCAGCCGCTGCCACCCGGGCATCTTCCGGCACAGCCTCAGGCCCACAGCCGAGAGACTGACTCCGGGGCTCCCGCGCCACACGGACCCAAAATTCCAGGGGGGCTCGCGGGTCTTGCGAGAGCGAGCGAGGCAGCTCACCACTTAGAAATACCGACCACAGCCCGGGAACAGCGGCTGCCGCCACAGCTTCCGGTCCTGGCCTTAATTCCTGTAGGTGAGGGCGTTTTCCAAATAATAAAAACAAAATTACTTCCCCCCAAAACGAAAACACCAAACAATTGAAAACTCGTCTTGAGGTCACCAACCGCAGACCAAGCAGATGGCTTCGGAAACTGCCTGGCAACAGGCTGTGATTGGTTAGGGCATAGACCGCCCCTTGACCGGATTGGCTGCCTTGGCTCTATAAACTGCTGTAGCCACTGAAATAAACGAGTCTGCCGGCTGCTTGCCTCTGGCCTGCGGGGTCTGTGTGGTGACTCCGCACCTCTTGCCCCACCATGGGCTTCCTCTCAGGAACGAATCCACAGCAACACCCCCAGGTCCGCCCAAGTGCTGTGGGTTCAGCTTGGAGAGGGAGAGGCCAGGCACCTTGTCCAGGCTGCGTGTGCCACCCCACACCTGGGCACGGGTGGCTCTGCTCCTGCTCCTGGTGGATCTGCTCACCTTCCTACAGAGGTGCCCACTGGGGGTGGCCTCATCTCCAGGGGCTTCCCCAGGACCCACAGCGGAGCCCATCAGGCATTGTGCCCTAGCTGCAGGGAGCTCCTGGGGCTGTACGTGCCCAGGACTGAGGACGAAGTCCCAGCCCGTGGTGGTGAGGAGTAAGGGCAGCTGCCATCACACCCACGCGGAGACCCGGAGACCTGGCGTTTGCCACTGCTGCACTCAGGGCCGTGCTGTGTGTGACAGCGCGAACTACTAAGCAAGCACCTGGGAGTCCTAGAAGGGGTAAATATGGTGCGATCGCTCACACCCCAGAACCCTGCAAGCCTGGGACTGGTGGGCTACACAGCTACGTGCGTTAGTGGGTATACACCTCACGGACACTGGCTGAGCAGCAGGAGCCGGGCGCACACCGAGAGAACAGGGGCCCTTTCACGCCCGTGTAAGGAGCCGACGGGAAGTCCAGTCCACACTCTTAGGAGGCAGGACACACGTTGCCACTGGAGAGAAGCCATGCGTGCGTTTCCCAGGGAGCAGGGCGTGACCGTGGCTGCTGGCAGAGGACAGGAGGGCAACCTTCTCCTGTGAAACCCCTGTTACTAACAAAGAAACAGGATGCCAGAGCCCCGGAACATCCTGCCGTCGGTGTGGTCACCAGCTGCGCTTGCTCAAGTGCCCCGCACTGAACCAGAGGGGATTGCCAGATGCCAGTAACACCAGCCCCGCTTCCTTCCTGTGCCTGGAACACGACGGCCACACAGACAGAGCCCGGTTTCTGTCAGGAAGGAGGGGGCAGCGGACATCTGCCATCTGCCGCTGACACCTGATCCAGGAGACCGATAGCGCCTCGCTGTCCTCAGAGCAGTGGATTCGAGAAGCTGGGAAGCGGGGCCTGCCTCGGGGCTCTGTGTGCACAGGTGCATTCCCAGTGCGGCCAGGTGCCTGTCTGCTCAGGCCGCAGGCCAGTCCCAAGTCTGGTCTCCTGATTGAGCTATACCGTTGGGGTTTTGCATATGCTGTTGGGCCACCCCACCCCTGCCTGCTTCCACAGGATGCTGGGGGAGATGGGAGATAGCTCATGTTAGCCCAAGATAGAGATTATAGACAGACAGATGACAGACAGACCCCTACGGATACAAGACAACAGCATTAGCATGAGAGCTGTCCTCTTAAGAAACGGTAAGGGTCCACGGCCTCCACGGGTGGGGTATTTGGTGCGGTGGTGAAGACAGCCACGCCCACCGGGGCCTGGCTTCCAGTTGCCACGCCCACCAGGGCCTGGCTTCCAGTTGCAGCTACACCTCCACTTCCAACTTCCTGCGGATCATCTCAGGAGGCAGTGGTGGTGGCCCACGTGGTTGGATCCCTGCCCCCTACGTGGGAGACCCAGACTGGGTGCTGGGATCCTGGCTTCGGCCTGGCCCAGCCCCAGCTGTTGCAGGTATTGAGGGAGCGAGCCCGTGGATCTCTGTCTCTCTCTCTCTCTCTCTCTCTGCCTTTCAAATAGACGAAGATTAATGACTGAAGCAGTGTTGCTGGGCGATGTTTCACGGTGACTGTGGGCCCGGTTCTGCACAGTGGACTCACCTCGCCTAACTGAAAACGTGTGCCTTTGGTCACCCCTGCCCTGGCACCCAGCTCCGCAGCCTTTGGTCTGTGAACTTGTCCTGTGGGTGGGACACACGTGGCGCTTGTGTGTCCGCGGCTGGCCCATTTCACACAGAACCTGTGCTCGAGGCCCATCCGTGTCCCACGCGTGGATTCCTTCCTAGGCTGTGCAGCACCCCACTGCGTGTGCCCACTACACTGTCCGCTCGTGCGTCTGTGGACACTCGGGCACTTCCAGCTCTTGTGAGCACAGCTGTGGTGGGCAGGGGAGGGCAGGCGTCTCTGCTGCACACCAAGTCCATGGCCTTGGTCCACATCCAGCAGTGGGCTTGCAGGGTCACAGAATGGCTCCATGTCTAACTCTTTGTGTGTGTGTGGCTAATTTCGCCATTCAAAGGATTTTTATTAACATATACTTATGTCTGCAGTGCAACATTTGAGTACATACTTTCTTTTTTTTAAGATTATTTATTTGCAAAAGTTAGAGAGAGGTCTTCCATCCCCTGGTTCACTCCGCAGATGGCTGCAACAGTTGGAGCTGGGCCAATCCGAAGCCAGGAGCCAAGAGCTTCTTCTGGGTCTCCCATGCAGGTGCAGGGGCCCAAGCACTTGGGCCATCTTCCACTGCTTTCCCAGGCCACAGCAGAGAGCTGGATTGGAAGTGGAGCAGCCGGGACTCAAACCGGTGCCCATATGGGATTCTGGCTCCACAGGCAGCAGCTTTATCCACTACACCACGGTGCCAGCCCCCATATACTTTTTTTTTTTTTTTGACAGGCAGAGTAGACAGTGAGAGAGAGACAGAGAGAAAGGTCTTCCTTTGCCGTTGGTTCACCCTCCAATGGCCGCCGTGGCCAGCGCGCTGATCCGAAGCCAGGAGCCAGGTACTTCTCCTGGTCTCCCATGGGGTGCAGGGCACAAGCACTTGGGCCATCCTCCACTGCACTCCCTGGCCACAGCAGAGGGCTGGCCTGGAAGAGGGGCAACCGGGACAGAATCCGGCGCCCCGACCGGGACTAGAACCCGGTGTGCCTGCGCCGCTAGGCAGAGGATTAGCCTAGTGAGCCGTGGCACCGGCCAACACATACTTTCTTAAAAATTGTTTTCTTCACAATAATTGTACAGGTGTAAGGGCTACCAGGTGACATTTCAGTTCACATCCCCAGCGTGCGCTGATCAAATCAGGGTAGCCAACATGTTCCACATCAGTTCGCGAGTGCAGGCTTGGATTTCTTTCTTCTGTTTGTCCGTAGACTATACGCGAGGTTAATGTGAACCGTGGGCCCCACTATGCTGGGTAACTAGGAGTGTACTCCTTCTACCTAAATCTGATCTGGTACCCACTTTCCAAACTCCCACTGTCCCTCCTACCCCTCCCAGCCTCTGGTAATCACCATTCTGGGTTCAGATTGAGGTGTTTTGTTTGGTTTTATTTCGTTTTTTTTTTTGAGCTCCCACATAGAAGGGAGAACATGCAGTGTTTGTCTTTCTGTGTCTGGTTTATCTCACTCAACATGATGTCTTCCGCTTCCAGCCATTTTGCTGCAAACGTCAGGTTTCACTCTTTTTATTCCGTTGTGTATGTGCACCGCATTGTCTCATCCACTCATCCTAGGCTGGGCACCTGGTCTGACTCTGTGTCTCGGCTGCCGTGAACAGAGCTGGGACAGCTGGGACAGCTGGGACGGCAGCAGTGAGTCCCTGTTCTTCTGGGTTTGTACCCAGGAACGGGGCTGCTGGGTCACAGGCCGTCCTGGCTCTTGTTCTTTAAGGAAGCCCCACACTGTTCCCACAGTGACTGTGCAAACTTGCATTCTCACCCACAGTGTGCAAAGCCCACGTGCAGGCTTCCGTAGTGATGGCACGCCCCCCCCACCCCGTGTCCCCTGCCCCCAGCACTGTGCTCGCTGTACTCTCCCGCCTGGTGGGGGTTCTACCACAGACCATCGTAGTCAGCACTTGCGGGGGTTCCTACTTTAAACGTGGGGAAGTGTCCGTTCCCAGAACAGACAGCCAGCCTGTAGCCCAGCCTTTAACCTGCCCCGTCCCGTAGGTGCAGAGCAAGGTCGGCTGAGTGTCCTCAGAGCCCAGGGACGGGCACCACCTTCCCGAAGCCAAGACCTCCGTCCGGCCAACAGGAAGAGCGAGAGGAACAGGACAGAAGGCACTTCCTCTTTGCAGTGGTGCAGTAACCCCAGGACGGGGGCCCTGGCTGGCACGTCCTGTGGCTTCTCTTTGGCCAGGCCGGGTCTTCCAGGGGAAGCCGTTGGAGCTGAGCCATGTCCCCCGATCCCACCATCCTCCTGTGCCTCGGTGAGTCCTGGAGGGAGGGAGGGAGGGAGACTGGGGCTGAGGCCTGACTCTAGTCCAGGAGATTGGGGGACCCTGGGAGCCCCCCAGGCTGCCCCTCTGCTGTCTCCCTGTGCCCCAGCCCAAGTCGGACTCAGTCCCGGAAGCAGAGACTTGCAGGTGGGGGCGGGGTCCGCTCTAAGAAGGGCTGGGGAGCACTTAGATGGGGGAGGGTCTGGTGTCAAGGCGGCGGGCGAGGCGCTCCCCTCCGGCTTTTCTCCTGCAGGGCTCTGCCTGGGCCAGGTGATCCATGTGCAGATGCAGGCAGGTGAGTGCCTTCTTCCCAGGTGCCTCCGCGCCCAAGGGCAGCCCGGGCGGGGGCGGTGTCCCCCCCCAGAGGCCAGGAGAGGACCCTCAGACCCCTAGTGAGCTCCCCAACAGTTCCTGGATTAAAAGATTGTTTATTTTGGTACAAAAAATGTTTTGGGGAGCCACGCCTGGGCTCCTCATGTTGATGTTTCCACGCACCCCTTCAAACACTCCAAATTGCAAAGCCGCGGATGTGGGACCCTCACCCAGATCTCTCCCGAAGGTCTTCTTGATTTTAAAAAATTTATTACTGATGGACAAGTCATCGTATATATTTATGGGGTGCACTGCTGTGTTTTATGGAACATTCAAGCCGGTCAAGCTTGCGACTGTTTTTTGTGGTGAGAACATGCAAAACCGTGAACATTTTGCAGTGTCTAGTCTGTTATTCGCCATGGTCACCGCACGGTGCGGTAGCCTCAGAAACCCGTTCCTCCGGGGTTTTGGTCAGCACGTGCCCGTCCCCACCCCACCCCCAGCCTCTGGTGGCCGCCATTCTACCCTCTACTCCTGTGAGTCTGGGGGTTTGGGGCTCTTGCAGCGCTGGTCTTTCTGCGTCTGGCTTATTTGGTTGAACGTGGCGCCCTCCTGTTCTCTCCATGGCGCTGGTTGGCCGGGTCATGTCCATTTCTGAGGCTGGGAAGGGCCCCACCGTGCACTTGCACCACCCTGCCTCTCCTCACCCCGCCCCCGGTGCGCACGGGTGGACTCCGTGTCTTGGCCACGGTGAACAGTGCTGTGGGCAGCACACAAGAGCAGGCAGACGTGGTGATGAGGGTGGTGCGCGCCCAAGGAGCCGCTGAGATGCCGTGATGGGGTTGGGACGAGGCTGCACAACTCTCGTTTGCTTAAAATATTCGTGCAGTGCAAATGAACTTTGTGGTCTGGTGATTTCTCCAAGTGGGCGCTGAGCTCCCGTCTGCTCCCTCCTAGAGGCCTGGCCCAGTCCCTCCATCTCCGCTGAGCCAGGCCCCACGGTCCTCCAGGGGCAGCCCGTGACCATCGTGTGTCGGAGCCCTGCTGGGTTTGACAACTTCCGCCTGGAGAAAGAAGGAAGAATGGTCAAGAATGAGAGGAGCGCGTCGCCTAACCAGACGGAGGTGCGGTTTCAGCTCCTCGCCACGGACGCAGACGCGGCTGGGCAGTACCACTGCCTCTACTATAAATCAGGCGCCTGGTCTGAGCGCAGTGGAGAACTGGAGCTGGCGGTGACCCCTGAGGACGTCCCCCGGGCCTCCGACCCCGGCCCCGTCTCAGCTGTGCCCTCAGGTCTCTGTCCAGTCCTGGGCCCAGTCCTAGCAGCCACCCTCTGTCTGCAGCCTCCCGGACCCCCCCACCCCCGCCACCCTCCCATGCTGGAGGGCGCAGTCTGACTGGCCAGCTCCACCCCTCCTGCTCTCCAGCCCCAGGGCACCAGGGTGGCCACGCCCAAACCCACACTGGCCCCTGGGGGTCACGGGGAACTCCCCCAGGAAAAGGACCCGCAGGGGTGGAGAGGACGAAGCCCTGAGGCTTAGTGCAAAGCCACCGCCCTGTGCCCCGGCTCTGCTCCTGCCCTGGGCTCGTCCAGTCCATCTCCCCCAGCCAGCTGTGACCTGTCCCTTCCCGGAGGAGGACAGGGGCCATGAGCCATCTGCAGACCCTTCCCCATGCCCAGGGTTGTCATCCTGGGGCCCAAGAGGCGCAGGCTGTAAGCCCAGACAGGTGGGACCTGGGCTGGAACCGCAGAAGGCAGACAGATGATGGAGAGGCCAGGATTGTCCTCCCTTGGGGTGGGGGGGGCCGAGGCACTGAGCCAGGTGCTTCTGAGAGGGGCAGACCGGGGACCCATCCAGCGTCTGTTTGCACGAGCCCTGGGCTTGGGGTGTGGTGGGAAGAGGGGACATGTGGAGTGGACTCCATGCTTGGAGGAGCCCTGCCGGATTTGGTCACCTTGCACTGGGCCAGGGGTGCGGAGGGCGCCCCGGGCACCTGCCCACCAGCTGCAGGCCTTCAGGCAGCGGGAGCCAGTAGCCACAGAGGGGCGGCAGAGGACATCAGCCGCACGTGGCCACTGAGCCCGTGACACGTGGCCAGTAAGACTGAGGGTCTGCATTCTGAAAAAATGTCTGTTATTTATTTGCATACTTGAAAGGCAGAACTGGGGCAGCATTATGGCATAGCAGGGTTAAGCTGCCACCTGGGACGCTGGCATCCCGTCTGGACTCCGGTTCGATTCCCTACTGCTCCACTTCCAATGCAGCCCCCTGCTGGTGCTCCTGGGAGAGCAGCAGAAGACGGGCCAAGGATTTGGGCCCCTGTATCCACGTGGGAGACCCAGATGGAGTTCCTGGCTCCCACCTTCCGCCTGGCCCAGTCCTGGCCATCGCAACCATTCGGGGAGTGAACCAGCAGGTGGAGATCTTTCTGTGTGTGTCTCTCTCTGTCCTATCTCTCTCCCTCTTTCCATCACTCTGCCTTTCAAATTAAATTAGTAATTAAAAAAAAAAGGTAGAATTATGGGGCAGGAGAGGGAGATCCATCTCCCATCTGCTGGTTCACTCCCCAAAGGCCCACAACAACCAGGGCTGAGCCACACTGAAGCCGGGAGCCCAGCCCTCCATCTGGGTCTCTCACATAGGCGGCAGGGGCCCAAGTGCTCCCCCCAGAATGCATTAGCAGGAAGTGGGATCAGAAGCAGAGGTGCTAGGACTCGAACCCAGGCACTCCAACACGGGATGTGGGCTTGACCCACTGTACCACAAGGCCTGCTCCTAGGGCCAGAATTCTTGTTCCATGTGTCCTTAAATTTAAATGCCAGTTGCCACACGTGTCTCCAGGCTGGACAGCACAGGTGCTGTAGACCGGGTGTCAGGATCCTGTGCAGGGAAGGGACACCCCATGGCGGAGCTGGGGAGACCCAGCCGTCTTTGCCCAGCTCTGGTCTCTGACCCTACCCCACCCCCCCACTTCCCAGGAGACGCACAGCCGCCTATGGATGACTGTTGCCACGGTGGTGAGTGGTAGGGACCTTGGAACCTGAAGCTGGCGCGCCCCTCCTGGGGAAGAGGGGGAGAGATGCAGCCTGGCTCCGTCCGCTGCCCGTCACGGAGCCCTGGACTCTCAGGAGTCTGCTTCCTGGGCGGCAGGACTGCTGTGTGCCTGCGCGGCACACAGGAGGTGCCGAGCGAGCGCGTGCCGCTGACACGCGTTCCCTGCCGCCCAGGCATGCCCGCTCCGGCCCGGAGCGCTGGGCTCCTTCACATCCTCGTGGGCGTCTCTGCGGCCTTCCTGCTTTGCCTCCTCCTCCTGGTTCTCCTCTACCTCCATCACCAGAGTCGGACAAAACACGGTGGGTCTGGGGGCGCCCTGGCAGGCGGGTCAGGGTGCAGGGAACAAGGGCCCCCCCGCTTTAACTCGGACCCTCCACTGTCCTCAGGGCGCCCCAGCAGCAAGGGCGAAGGACAGGAAGCGCAGGAGAGGTGAGACCCCCCTGGCACAAGCCCCGCCCACCCGGCCCCACCCCCAACCCCAACCCCCCAGCGGCGGGCTGCCCACAGCGCCCCTTTGTTCTCTGCCCTCAGGCTCAGCCTTGACACTGACCTAGAGAGGACCCCAGGTACGGGGCCGCAGGGTGGGCAGGCCTGCAGAGGGCAAGTGGGAGCCCGGCGCGGGAGGGGTTCCGATGACGTCCACGCGGGACGGCTGACCACACGTCCTTTCTAGACAAGGCCGCGGTCAACAGGCTTGCTGGGAAAGACGGAGAGCTGGACGCAGCCGTGAGTTCGCCCCCACGCCCTGCCTCGGCCCCCGGGTGCTGCTGGCTCTGGCTGGCTTGCTCTCGCCTCCAAAGGCTTGACTGAGGCTGGAGGATCAGCCTCTCAACGCTGCGGGGCGGGCCGGGGGCTCGGCTCCTCACCACGTGGGCCCCTCCCTGCAGGCAGCAGGCTTCCCCAGAGGGCAACACGGAAGCCACAGCGTCCTCTGGGGCCTCACCCCGAGCCGTTCTGTTGGTCCCAGGCCGGCCCGACACCCTGGGGGCGGGGGAACACACAATGACATCACCTCCCAGGGCCTTTCAAAGCAGCTGCCCCAGCCCCAGCTTCTGCCACCCTGACCCCCTGGGCCCTTTCTCTCAGAGCCCTGCGGCAGGCGGCCCCCAGGACGTGACCTACGCTCAGCTGGACCACCGGGCGATGGCGCGGAGGGCGGCCGGCGCCGTGTCACCCCAGCCCCCGGAGCCCACAGCCGAAGCCAGCACATACGCGGCCCTTGCCAGGCGCTGACCCGGGCCCGCGAGTGCGCACCTGCCTGTGAGGACGAGGGAGGTCACTCGGGGAGGGCTCTGGGTGGAGTCAGCCCTCCCGGAGACGACGCCCCGCCCAGGGGGGACCGTCCGCTGGGGGCTTCTTCCTTGGAGAGACTGCTCAGCTGCTTCCAGAGAGCCTGCTGCCCCGGCCTGGGCCGCCGCAGGGGCCAGCTGTGGTCCCCAGGGCATTCCCTGGGCAGTGCTGCCACCACCTGGTTGCTCGGGCCCCTGCTGCGAACTCCCAGCTGCGCGGAGCCCCCGTTCCCACCGCTCAGCTTCCCTGGAGGCCCTCCGGGAGCTCACGTGTGGGCAGCCACAGGCAGTCGCCCCCTTTGTTTACACTTAAACATATGGATGGAGACTTCCCTGCACAGACAATTAGGCTAGGGAGATTCCGGGAAGAGGAAGGAAGGACCTTATCTCACTGCTAAACCTCTCACAAGAGATGATATAGCTAATCAGTCACACCTGAAACCTGCATTTATCACCTAAGTGTTTTATGGTACCCTTGTAATCCATAATTAAGAACCTTATAGGGAACTCTTTGTAACCTTAAAAGCCTTTTTGATATGTAAATCTTTTGTTCTCCTTCTTGTAAACAACTGGTCATGTTTAAATACTACTGGATTTGTTGAATAAGCGAGCCTTGATCAGGACTTGTCTTGGCTCCATTCTTTGGGTTCTTGTCCCTGCATTCCCACTCTCTGTTTCAGGAAACCCGGTTCTTTGTGCTGCAGGCTGGCACACTCTTGTGCTGCCACGGAGCCTGGGCGCACGCAGGAGGCGCGGCCGGAGCCCAGCTCTCTCACTCACACTCTACTTTGTACGAGAATAAATGTTTTGTGGGGTCCGGCACGCAGGGGTCCCTGAGCCCCCCACCCATACATCCACTCTTGTTGGAAGCTGAGAGGGGCAGAGCTGCAGCGGCAGGGCCCCCTCCTGTGAAACCCACGTAGCTGAGCAGGATTGAGTGCACCGCGCCGTGCAGCGGGAGGCTTTGACACACACGGCTGGCCACCGCCAACTTGTCATCTCTGACTGAAGGCTGAGGTCAGCGGTTTCCGACGGGGGGTGTGTGTGTGTTGGGAGTGGGGGGCTGGGCTGAGGGAATGCCCTGCCTGCCTGCCCCTGCACACGCCTGCAGGTAATCACACACATGCGCACGAGCAGATACACACATGTGCACACAGGCACACACACGTACAAAAGCATACTGCACACGTGCACACACACGTACACACCCACACTGTGGGCCTGGCCGTCTCTGTCTCTGCTCCCTTTACAGGGTCATCTGTCCATCCCTCCACCCATCTGTCCGTTCCCCACCAGGATTAAACAGAAAAAAAATGCCCCATCTGACCACTGGGGGTGAGAGCAGATCATCTTGATGAATTTGGGCAGTTCTTTAAAAACAAAATTGAAAGTCAAACAGAAAAATATATTTGTATGTGTGCAAATCTCTAAAAAAAAAAAAAAACAGTAAAAGGGCTGGTGCTGTGGCATAGCAGGTAAAGCTGCCGCCTGCAGTGCCAGCATCCCATGTGGGCGCCGGTTCAAGTCCCAGCTGCTCTACTTCCGATCCAGCTCTCTGCTGTGGCCTGGGAAAGCAGTGGAAGATGGCCCAAGTCCTTGGGCCCTGGATCAGTGTATCCCCAGCTGTTGTGGCCATCGGGAGTGAACCAGCGGATCAGTGGATGGAAGACCTCTCTCTCTCTCTCTCTCTCTCTCTCTCTCTGCTGCTCCTCTCTCTGTGTAACTCTGACTTTCAGATAAATAAATAAATCTTTAAAAAAAAGCAACAACAGTAAAAGCGCACTGCGGGGACGCGGGTGCCCCTGGTGGGACCCCAGCGGGCCAGGACTGCCGTGGACACAGACACCCAAACTTCAGACAGAACCCCATAAGTACAGCGTCACTCTCCAGTTTTTAAAGCAAAGGCTTTCGAACAAAATAACAGAAAAAAGGCCTCCTGCGTGCCTGTTAGGAGGCGCGGAATTGAGAACATTTTCCAATGCAGGGGCTCAGCCCGCTGCTCCTCAGGGCCCCGGCAGGAGAACGCAGCACCCGCACAGCTCCCTGTCTTGCCCCACTTCCGGCGCAGGAAGAGGCGCTGAGGCCTCTAAAGTCACGCCGTGTCCAGCCCTGGGGGAGGGCCCCACCGTGGAGGCAGCGCCGAGGCCTCCGCGCTGGCCGCAGGCTGGGTGCCCGCACCCTGCTCCGACTTGCTCTGCACCTGCGTTTCTCCTGGGCGCTCTTCCAGCCCCGCCTCTTCACCTCTGTGTCCTCTGGATCGGGACTGAGTTCCTGCACGTGGGACGGCTTCTCTGGCCCTGTCTGACTCTCTCTGCCTCTCTCATTCTGTTCTTCAGCGCCTCCCAGGAGGCTTCAGGGGCGGGGCTGTGCAGGTGCACAGGTGGCGCCTGGGCCCCCACAGCCGGCGAAAGGAAGTGGCCCTGCAGGACAGAGGGGGCACCTGCTCATCTTGCTGACGCCTGGACTCAGGCCAGTGACCAGGGCGCTATGCCCCATGGGAGGACGCCCAGTAAGGCCAGACCCAGGCTGAGAGGGAGACAACACCTCTAACAACGGCGCCTAACCTGGAGCCAGAGGGAGAGCGGGACTCAGGGGTCAGAGCTGCAGCCCACGCCACGAGGTGCAGGGGCCCCAGAGCTGAGCTGGGGACGCCAGCCCTGAGGGAGGGAGGAAACCAGGGCAGTGTCCTGTCGCTCTGTGCTGCCTGCCTCGCAGGGGTGCTCACACAAAGGCACCAGGGGGATTTTATATTCCTCCTTTGCATGAAGGGGCACTTCTGTGAAAATGGGCTGCTTTCAGCTTGTTTGGACCAGAATAGAAGCCAGTATGGTATCCAGCCCCTGTTCTACCCTGTGTGTCTGTCCTCAGCTGTGATGCAACCCATCTGTTTATCTGTCCATTCGTCCAGCCAGCCAGCCACCCATCTGTCCATCCCCCCATCCATCTATCCATCAAACCAGCCATCCATTCATCCACCCACCCGTCTATCCATGCATCCACCCTCCCACCCACCCATCCATCCATGCACCCATCCAACTGTGCTGCCCAACTATCAGTCCACCTATGTACCCACTAACCCATCAATTTATCATTTATCGTCATTTATCCACCAATCCCTATAGCTGTAAGCGTATGTGTGTCTCTATGCGTGTGTGTGTGTGTGTGTGTGTGTGTGTGTGATCTGTGTATACAAGTATGTGTTTTCGAAGCAGTCTGTGTCTATCTCAAGTGAACGCTGCGGGTTTCATCTGACCGTGAGTTACCAAGTTGTCAAATACCTCACTAGCAGCACCTTCCAGAAACCACGTGGAGGAGGCTAGAATTGAGGCTGGGAGTGGGCGGTCGCGCTTCCTGTGGGGCCCTGTGATGACGCCCTGTTAGTGCGCCCTGCACACTCCCTCCACGAGACAAGAACAGACCAGGCTGAGACCGGACCATGAGCCCACGGCCCGCCACCCTGCTGGGCCTTGGTGCGTCCAGGAGTGAAGGGGGTGTGTGAGGGACAAAGCAGGTGGGGAGCGCCAGGGTCTGCTCCGGACCTGCTGGCTCCTGCGGCGGGTGTCCCCTGCTGACCCTGTGTGGCTGAGAGGTCACCTGGGGCCGGGGCCCGGATCCGGACCCTTCTCCCGAGAGGCACTGGTGGTTGGGCATGGCGGGCAGCCCATGTCTTCCTGCATCGAGCTGAGCCTCGCCCCCCAGTTTAGGGAAGTGGTGAGGTGGGCGTCTTCCTCACGTGGGCCTCTCTTCCAGTTCTCTGCCTGGGCCAGGTGATCCACTCCCGGCAGGGTAAGTCACGTCTGCCAGATCCCAGCCCCTGCGCCCAGCACACCTCTGGGCCGGGGTCGAGTTGGTTCTGAGCAGAGCCCACCCCCCGCTCACACCACACTCATCTCCCGAAGCCTGCAGGATGCCAGCAACTCACTGGCAGGTCCCTCCAAGTCAGAGTTCCAAAACCGCCTCTTCTCATGTCCGTCTCTTGCTGGACAGCTCCTTCTGAGTTGGAAGCTCAGGCAGGTGCAGCTGTCACCTGGGGTGCACGACCCCCCTTTCCGCTCCAAAACCCTGGGCCACCAGCATTGAGGCCACCTTTGAGGCAGAATGGCTGCTGTTGCTCCAGCCATCACCTCTGCTTTCAGGCTGGAAGAGAAGGAAAGGCAGACAGGATAAGAAACAGGCCCTAGGGGCGTAATGCTGCCCTTGAAGCCCCCTTTCTGGGAGTCTCAACAGTAAGGCTCTGTCTCACTGGCACAGACGTGGCCTCACGGCTGCACAGAACCGAGTCCAGGGTTCGTGAGCACGGCACCCCCAGAGGCAGGCTCGGAGCCCTGGGCAGGAATGGGGTGCACTCCTTCCCTTCCGCCCCTCACGAGCGGGACGGGCGGCTTCCTCCAAGGGGCGCTGAGCTCCCATCTGCTCCCTCCTAGAGGCCTGGCCCAGTCCCTCCATCTCCGCTGAGCCAGGCCCCACGGTCCTCCTGGGGCAGCCCGTGACCATCGTGTGTCGGAGCCCTGCTGAGTTTGATGCTGTCCGCCTGGAGAAAGAAGGAAGTGAGGTCAAGATTGAGAGGAGCGCGTCGCCTAACCAGAGGGAGGCGCGGTTTCCCCTCCTCGCCATGGACGCAGACACGGCTGGGCGGTACCGCTGCGTCTGCTATAAATCAGGCGCCTGGTCTGAGCGCAGTGGAGAACTGGAGCTGGCGGTGACCCCTGAGGACGTCCCCCGGGCCTCCGACCCCGGCCCCGTCTCAGCTGTGCCCTCAGGTCTCTGTGCAGTCCTGGGCCCTGGGCTGTCCTAGCAGCCACCTCTGTCTGCAGCCTCCCCGCCCCCACCCCCGCTCCACAGCCTGTCGTCCCCTCCTTGTACACGCGTGTGTTTGCTCTGCCTCCCACGCTGGAGCCCTGCCCTCCTCTGCTCACAGCGGTGGCCTGCACACAGCCCAGAGGCGTGGGCTTATGGCTGGCCCTTCTTTTTTTTTTTTTTTTTTTTTTTTTTTCGACAGGCAGAGTGGACAGTGAGAGAGAGAGACAGAGAGGAAGGTCTTCCTTTGCCGTTGGTTCACCCTCCAATGGCCGCCGCGGCCGGCGCACCGCGCTGATCCGATGGCAGGAGCCAGGTGCTTCTCCTGGTCTCCCATGGGGTGCAGGGCCCAAGCACCTGGGCCATCCTCCACTGCACTCCCTGGCCACAGCAGAGAGCTGGCCTGGAAGAGGGGCAACCGGGATAGAATCCGGCGCCCCAACCGGGACACTAGAACCCGGTGTGCCGGCGCCGCAAGGCAGAGGATTAGCATAGTGAGCCACAGCACCAGCCTTGTCCAGCCCTTCTCACAGTCCTGGGGGCTGGGTCTCCAGATATGGGGCGGGGACTGACCCGCTCACAACCAAGCGCGTGTCTTTGAGCTCAGGGTCACGTGTCAACGGGACTTCCCACTGCGGTGGCCTTGGTTCCCCTTGGCGGCCCGGGCACTCTGTCCCCTCTGCCGTGGGGCGGGTGCCGGGGTGGACAGCCCCTGGCCGTGACGGGCTACTGCTTGGGGAGAAGCAGGGGGTGAGGTCCGGAGGGAGGGGCGAAGCGTGGGAATGGGGAGAAAGCAGAAGGGGCCGGAAGTGAGGGCGGTGGGGGCTCTGTCCCTGCGGCCGCCTGTCCCTGCGCCTGTGCGTCGTGCGTCTCTATCTCTGCGTCTGCACAGATGCACAGGTGCGATTTTAACTCACGAGGAGCCGCACAAAGACCGCAATGCTGGAGAGACGGGAGACACCATGAACGGGGGTGACAGGAACACCGCCTCCCTGTCCGTGTCCGGGCGGTGGAGTGGCCCCCATCTAGACCGCCTGCCCAGCCGTCTGTGCCATTGGAAGGGAGCCTTCCCCACCCCCACCCCCACCCTGGGGGGGCTCAGGCCAGAGCAGGACCTACTGATTCGTGACGGTCTCCACCCCACGGGATCGGCTTCCTGGGCCATCCCTGGGGCTGGGACCCTGCACAGGAGCCGCCCCCACCGCAGCCCTGGGCTCCATGTTCCCAGGAGACCCCTGGATGTCGGGACGGGGGAGAGTCCCCGAGGGGAGGGTGAGCAGGGGTCTCGCCAGGAGCTGAAGCTGACAGCTGAAGCCGGGGGAGGGGCAAGGAGATGGAGGAGGTACAGAAGTGCACCAGCAGGGCAGGGGCGCCCCGCCCCGCACCCCGGAGCCAGGCCCGCGGGCTCCGAGCCATGAGGGGCCCTGGCCAAGCCTGGCCTCCTCGCTGAGGGGAGCAGGGACTCTGCCTCCCGCGGAGGGGGTGGGCGCCACCCAGCCGTGAACTCTGTCCTTTTGTCCCCCAGCCCCGCTTTACTCCTGAAGAATCTGAGATCCAAGAGGGGGTGAACCACTCTGGCTCCGAGCTGTGGGCCTGGGGCTGGGAACCCAGGGATCTCTGGGTGCTGGGGTGGGGTGCGGAGAGAGCCAGGCCATGCTGGGCCACGTGCTCCCGATGAAGACGCAGCCTTGGGAGCCGTTGTCAGCCCCTCACCCGCCCGACTCCCAGGGGTCTCCCTCCCCAGGAGCGGGCCCCCGACTGGTGAGCCACCTGGGGACCCTGTCCAGGGGATGTGCCCCGGGGGGCAGTCTAGTCAAGAAGGCAGGGGCCAGCTCCTATTCCAGGAGTCCTGGGAGCGGCCGGATGCCGCCCACTGCTCAGTAACACCCCCTTTTGTTCCAGCCCCCACTTCCCAGGAGTACCCGGTGCTGAACGGCGTCCGCCTGGGCCTGGCCGGGGTGGTCTTGCTGATCCTGGCGGCAATCCTGGCAGAAGCTTGGCACAGCTTGCGCAGGGCCCGGCAGGGGTGTCTGGGATGGACACAGCAGGGCGCCCTCCAAGGAGTTTAGCCCCCAGGGCTCCAGGAAGGACAGCCAAGGGCTCTGGGCCAGGGGCCAGGGACAGGGTGCCCCAGGTGCACCTGCCAAGTCCAGACGGAGAGCAGCAGCGACGCCTCCCAGCCTCTCCTGAGCGAGCGTGTGCCTCGGCATCGCCACAGCCCCTTGCCCACTCCTTCCTGGGTCTCACCTCCTCCCCGTCCCATGGGGGACACCCTCTGCCCCGCCCAGGTCATTGCCTGGGTCCTCACGCCTGTCTCTGTGGCATCAGCACTTGGGGCGTCCCTGTCCCAGCTGTGCAGGCGACGCCCGCGCTGGAATCTCGCCCGTCTCTCGCTCCTCCTGGCACTGGACATTTGCAGCTGCTGGGAATGGGGGCCTTGTGACTCAGAGCCCTGAGTGACACCTGTCGGAGCGGCCCCAGAGTGCAGCTCTCTGTCATCAAGCGATGGCTTTTCTGTTCTGTCTGATACAAGTATAGCCTTCCTCGCTCTCTTTGGTTTCCGTTTGCATGAAATAAAATGTTCACCCACTCACTTTGAGCCTAAGTGTGTTCCTGAAGGTAAACTGAGTGTCTTGTAGACGGCCTAGCGGTGTCTTCTTGTCTGAACCCAGTCAGCTGTTCTGTGCGTCTTTTGATGGAGAGTTTAATCCGTTTGTATTTAACATAACTGTTAGATTTTCATGGTACCTTTGTTCCATGTTGCCTCTCTTGCTGCCTTATTGTGATTTGGTGATTTTTTTTGTAATAGTGAGTTTTGATTTCTTTCTTTTTGTCTTTTGTGTATTTAGTGCAAGGTGGTGTGTGTGTGTGGTTATGGTGAGGCTTCCATGAAACATCTCATAAACGTAAGTACATTTCCACCACGTGAACTCTACACCTCAGCTTCCCCTCCTTCCACATCTTACGCTACTGCTGTCACAACTTGAATGTTTAATGTATTGTGTTGGGGTCAGCGCTGTGGCTCAGCAGGTAAAGCCGCTGCCTGCAGCACCGACATCCCATGTGGGCGCCGGTTTGAGTCTCGGCTGCTCCACTTCCCATCCAGCTCTCTGCTGTGGCCTGGGAAAGCAGTGGAAGATGGCCCAAGTGCTTGGGACCCTGCACCCACGTGGGAGACCTGGAGGAAGCTCTGGCTCCTGGCTTCAGATTGGTGCGGCTCCAGCTGTTGCGGCCAACTGGGGAGTGAACCATCAGACAGAAGACCTCTCTCTCTCTCTCTCTCTATCTCTCTCTCTCTTCCTGCCTCTCTTTCTCTCTGTGTGTATCTCTTTCAAGTAAATAAATAAGTAAATAGAAAAAAGGGCAGTTTCTGTGATGTTTACAGAAAATATTGTGTCCCATTAACAAACACAACAGCTGCAGTCACTTTTCAGCACTTTCGTCTGTTTACTTGTAGTTCCAGGTAAGAGCGGTACCGGCACCGTGATGCACGGTCAGGCTGTTCCCAAGCTGACTGCATTTCACCTTTGCGGTGCGCTCCATACCTTCTAGTTTTCATATTGCATGTATTCTGTTTTTATGACAAAATATTTATTTCTTTCTTTTTATTTGAATTCAGAGTGACAGAGAGAGGGAGAAAGAGACAGAAAGATCTTCCATCTGCTGGTTCACGCCCCAGAGGCTGCAACGGCCGAGCCTGGAGCCCCATGCAAGGGCCCCACGAGGGCACAGGGACCCAGGCACTGGGCCGTCTGCTGCCGCCTTCCCAGGCACATTAGCAGGGAGCTGGGTGGGAAATGGAGCAGCCGGTGTTCCCAAAGGCTTGGTCCCTGTCCGCTGTGCTAAGTCAAAATCATGAGCAAGAGTTGAGGGTAAAGGAAGAAGAGTTTAATCTGTCATCAGATGAGGGCGACGGGAGACTGACGTCTTACTGATGCCTTCCTGCGTGGCTGGGCTGGGGCTGACCACAGGGCCGTCTCAGGCGCCAGCGCAGCTGCCAGGAATCTTGCTTGTGGGCTTGACTGAGAGCAGAGAGACGCAAAGAACCGAGTGAGGAGATCCCAGGTTCCGGCTGTGGGGACGAAGCCCTCCCAGCCTGGAGCCCTTCCTGGCTCACCCCTTTGCGTTTTGTTCCGACACGTTGGGACCGCGGCCTCGCTGACCGGGAGCTACGGCCAGATCCCGCAGCTTCCGCAGCCGGCTCTCTGCAGGCCGGATCCTGGAGTCCCAAGCAGGCCTTCTCTGTTTATACACATCAGCATCAGCGAGGCTCAGGATGCGGCAAGGAAAAGATGGATGTATTCGGTCCCGTTGCACGGAGACTCAAACCGGCCCTCTGACGCGGGCAGCCGCCAGTGGAAGTGACGTGGGCCGCCGCCAGTGGAAGTGACGAGGGCCGCTGCCAGTGGAAGTGACGTGGGCCGCCGCCAGTGGAAGTGACGTGGGCCGCCGCCAGTGGAAGTGACGTGGGCCGCCGCCAGTGGAAGTGACGAGGGCCGCCGCCCGTGGAAGTAACGTGGACCCCCGCCCGTGGAAGTGACGTGGACCTCCGCCAGTGGAAGTGACATGGGCCGCCGCCAGTGGAAGTGACGAGGGCCGCCGCCAGTGGAAGCAGCAGCCTAACCTGTGCACCAGCCCCAGCCAGCGCTCTGGTCCTGCTGCCCGGACTCCCGCTCACTCCCCGCGCAGGCCGGGTCTAGTGTGATGTGCTCCCTCCCTCGCTTTCACCGGGAAAACCTTTATGGCTTGTGTATTCCTGATGGACAACCTTGCTGGGCACAGAATTCTCCTCCCCCCCCGCCCCCCCCCCCTGTTGCTAAGAAGTTTGTTTGTGTCTCGCAGGGGCTCCGCTGGGGGAGGGGCCGCCAGTTGCTGCTCTCTGCTTTCGCATCTCCATTTGTCTGTCACTCTGCAGAGTCTGCTTACGGGGACACCCAGCGGAGACCCCGCCTTTCATCTCCTAGTTCCGCTCCTTCGTGGATCCGGACATTCACCTTGCTCTTCAGATTTATCAAGTTTCCGCCATTCTTCTTCTTAAAAGATCTCAATTTCAGGGGCTGGCGCTGTGGCTAGTGGGTAAAGCTGCCGCCCGCAGTGCCGGCATCCCGTGTGGGCTCTGGAGACCCAACTGCTCTACCTCCGATCCAGCTCTCTGCTGTGGCCTGGGAGAGCAGTGGAAGATGGCCAAGTGCTTGGGCCCTGCACCTGCAGGGGAGACCTGGAGGAAGCTCCTGGCTCCTGGCTCCAGGTCAGCACAGCTCCAGCCATTGCAGCCATGTGGGGAGTGAACCAGCAGATGGAAGACCCCTCTCCCTCTCTCTCTCTCTCTCTCTCTCTCCACCTCTCCTCTCTCTGTGTAGCTCTGACTTTCAAGTAAATAAATAAATCTTAAAAAAAAACAAAGCGCTGGTGACTCGCTGAGCCCCGGGAGCTCTGTGTCCTACAATCACAGCCTCCTTGTGTTGAAGACACCGGGGAGGGCCTGCACCTGTTCAGGCTCGCAGTTGGGAACGTCACCCCCACGGCCGACTGCAAACCTG
Source organism: Oryctolagus cuniculus (assembly GCF_051225735.1). Lineage (NCBI taxonomy): Eukaryota > Metazoa > Chordata > Mammalia > Lagomorpha > Leporidae > Oryctolagus > Oryctolagus cuniculus. Next base: position 4,327,568 of record NC_142884.1, on the reverse strand, counting down.
TGTGTCCCCTCGAACGTTATCACCCAGACCTGGAGAAGGAGCCCAGGGAGCCAGAGCAGAGCCGTGGGCAGGGCAGGAGAGGCACTGAGGGGCAGAAAAGACTGGGAGGTGGCGATGGAGGGAGGAGGAGGAGGTGCTGAGGAGGTCAGAGGGAGGGGGCTGGGAGAAACCAAACCACACGCCACGCCCTCTGAGTCCGTGGCTGTCATAGCAGCACCGCCCAGGGTCCCCTCCTCGGGGGCCCCGTGGACCCCTGCATGGAGCAAGGCAGGCAGGGGCCCCTCACTCACACCTGCTTCACCCGTGAACCCCGCCAGACAGCTCCACCCCAGCGGAGACACCAGTGTCTCTGCCCCTCGTTGCTGGTGATGGAGCCCCGACACGCCTGTCCCCGCCCCCATAGCAAACCCAACCACAGCCACGCCCAGGGCCCACGTGAACACTGGGGGTGCTGGCAGCCCCCTCACGGGCGGCTCCGTGCAGGGGTGGGGCAGAAGGGTCCCCGGACTGGACTCACGGCTGCTTCCTCCCCTGATGCACGGAAGGATGCACGTGGAGGCCTCGAGGGGTGCAGGAACGCAGGGTTCGTGAGTGCACCCCAGGATCAGGCCAGCTGGAGCGAGAGAAAGAGGTGAGTACAGGGGCACAACACACACGCCATAGAGAAAACCCTCCATGGGGGCCTCAGTGATCCAGGTCATCCAGGGCAGGGGAGCACGCAACCTACAGGCCGCAGGAGACCAGGAATTCCGTGGTCGGGCCCTGCCACGGCCTCCACGGTCAAGATTCAAATTCCAGTGAGTCTGCAGCAGGCTGATAACCAGGTAGGGCCCGGAATGATGCTGCCAACATCCAGATGGCCCTTGGGAGAAAAAGCGTCCTCACCCACGCCCATCCCCCAGCCAGAGGCATAGGGCTCATTCTGGGGTGTGGCTTGATTGAATATTCAAAGAGGGGTGGAGTTTGGGGCGGGGCTGGAGCACCACCCATTTCCAGGCCCTCTTTTGGAAAAGCCAGAAGTGTCAGGGAGTCCAGGTGCATGATGGGAGTGAGAGGATCCCCACACACAGGAATTTCGTGGGAGGACCCCATGGTCGTCCCGGGGGTGCCCTCAGGCGGCCCTCCTGGCTGTTTCCAGCTGGCCCAGTTCTGCCTGTGCAACATCGTGGAACTTGTGGTTTCCCCGTAGGAAGGCAGCGCCTGGTGGCTCGGGAGCTGCTTGTGCAGGCCTGGCCCGAGCGGCCAGGCGGCAGGCAGCCTGTGGCTTGGAGCTGGCCAGCAGCGGTTGGGTTGGGGCCCTCGGACCCCAGCTGCTTCCCCCAGCCGCCCACCCACCTCCCACCATAGCTGACTGTGGCAGCTTCAGCCCCAGGCCGCCCACTGCCCACTGCCTGCTCCTGTCTCAGCGCCCCTGAGAGCCCAGAGAGGCCTGCTGGGCGGGGACACTGGGGCTCCGAGCAGCTCATTCCTGGATGCGGCTGGGCTTGTGTGGCCGATCCCCGCCCCAGGATGCCCCTCCCCCAACTCACCTGTTCTTGTGGATCCAGGCCCCTCTTTCTCCGACACAGCAACCTACAAAACCGTAGGAGGGTTCTCCACCATCTGAATCTGTTTTGTTAAAGATGTGTTTGGAAGGCAGAGTTAGAGAGAGGCAGAGAGGAAGGTCTTCCATCCGCTGCTTCACCCCCTAAATGGCTGCAATGGCCGGAGCTGGGCAGATTCAAAGCCAGGAGCCTGGAGCTGCTTCTGGGGCAGGGCCCAAGCACTGGGGTCACCTTCCACTGCTTCCCCGGCCATGGCAGGGGGCGGGATCGGAAGAGCAGCTCTGGACCAGGAAGCTGTGCCCATATGGGATGCCAGCGCACTACGCCACAGCGCCAGCCCCCACCACCCGAGTATTTGTCACAGCTCCCTGCAGGAGTCTTGGGCCCGGGAATTCCAGGAAGGATCCTGTCAGTTTCAGCCATGAAATGTCACACCTGGCACACGGCTACACGTGCAGGCGCCCTGTGCCCGCTGGGGACGTGGTGCCCGGATACGGCAGGAAGGAAGTTGGCCTTCGCGAAACATCTGGCGGGAAATGTGCCTGGGGCTGGGATCCTGCATGCTGTGTGCACAGCAACTGAAGGCGGAGACAAGACACCCCGGGGCAGGAGTCAGCCCACTAGGAGGGCCACTAGGGAGGCCCCGTGTCCTTGGTGCTGGGTCCTGGCCCTGGGAGAGGAGGGCGGAGCCGGCAGACAGGGCGGGGGCGGGCCCCATCCCTGCAGGGAGCCTGTGCCCCCATCCTGGGGACTGAGGGCATGGCTGGGGTGGGGGCGGTGCCCCTTCCTGTGGGGCTGCGGGTGGAACAGCCCTGCGATGCTGGGAGGACCCGGCCTCCGAGCGTCCACACCCGGTGTGTGTCCATGCCGCGGGCGCTGTGCCGGGGCCGGCGGAGAGGACGCAATGACCCCCGCCCTCGTGGTCCTGCTCTGCCTGGGGGAGACTGGAAGACGGGGAGGGGAGACCCTGCTCTGGGAGGGGCCCCGCCCAGCCCACAGCCAGGCCCTGCTTCCTGGAGACCCCAGACTCAGGAGCCCCGGGGAGGAGAGGACCTGCGCAGGGGCAGGGGAAACCCTCTCACGGGGAGCTCTCCTCCTGGGCTGTGCGGGCCCCAGGACCCGAGTGCAGGCAGGTGAGCGTGCCCCCCACTGTGCCGGGTCCCCCCCCCCGCAGCCATGGGACAAGGGCCACCCCGGGCAGCTGGGGTGGGGACAGCAGCCCTGTCTGCTGAGGAGGGCGTCTGGGAGGGTCCTGGCCTGCGAGGGGACGTGGTCCTGGGACCCAGCCTCTGGTTTCCTTCCAGGGACCCTCCCCAGACCCAGCCTCCGGGCTGAGCCAGGCTCTGTGATCGCCCTGGGCAGGCCTGGGACCCTGTGGTGTTGGGGACCCTGGAGGCCCAGGAGTGCCATCTGTATAGAGAGGGAATCCCAGAGCCCTGGGACAGACAGATGCCCCTGGAGCCCGGAAACAAGGCCAAGTTCCCCACCCTCTCATGGCTGAGGTGTACGCGGGGCGCTACCTCTGTGTCTGCCTCAGCGCTGCTGGCTGCTCAGAGCCCAGTGCCGCCCTGGAGCTGGGGTGACAGTGAGGAAGCCACACCTGAGCAGGAGCTGGGTAGGTCACGGGGACGCTGAGAGGAGGCGTAGATGGGAATTGGGTGCAGGGCCTGGGCTCCTGGGCCAGACACCCAGAGTGAGGGCAGTGGGACTGCAGGGCAGGAAGGAGAAGGGTGTGGGCGGAGCCAGGGTGCAACCCCGCCCCTCTTCCCTCCTGACCCAGCAGGGCCCTTGGTGGTCCCTGCAGAGGGCCTGACGGGGTCACACAGGGACTCGGGGTCTGCCCAGCGCCCTGGCCGGCAGCCCGGGCCAGGCTCCCACAGGGGCCGGAGTAGATGCAGCACTAGACAGGCCCCGCCCAGGACGGGCCTCACACCCCGGGGGCTCTGTAGGCCTCTAGACCAGGACAGAGACTGCTCAGGGCAGTGGGCCCTCGCCGTGGCCCAGGGTGGTCCCCGGACCTGCTCCTATAGGGAGAAGCTCGCCAGGCTGTGGGTGCTGCGTGGCCCGGCCCCTGCAGAGCTCCGTTGCGGCCCCGGAGCACAGGGCAGCCCGACAGAGACCCGGAGGCAGCTCACCCAAGAGCCATGCTGAGCTGCGTCGCGAGACATGGTGGCCGGGAAGCACTGAGTATGGACCAGGCCGGTCTCCTTCTCCTCACTATCCCGTCCCTGTTCTCAGGGGGACAGGAGCCCAGCAGCCCCTCGCACCCCCAGCCAGGCTCCCCCGCTGGTGAGTGAGCTACAGGCTGGACTCAGGGCTCAGGCAGCTGCAGGGAGGTGGGACTCGGGTAACTGGGGTTGTCCCGGCCTCGGTGACCCCTCCGTGCACAGCCCCAGCCCCAGCACCCAGGACCTCACCCTGGAGAACCTCATCAGCAGGGGCGTGGCGGGCTTGGTCCTGCTGGGCCTCGGGCTTCTGCTGGCGGAGGCTTGGTACAGCCAGAGAAGGACCCGGGCTGCAGGCCAGCGATGACCTGGAGAGAGGACAGAGCTGGGTCAGAGAGGCTGTGCCCCGGGGGCGGGGGAGGCAGGAGGCCAGGCATGCTTGGTGAGAAGCTGTGGGAAGTGGGCGGAGCTCACATGGGGTTTCGGGAATCCTGCTCAGGGGCAGGGACCCAGGTGGGCCGCTGGCGGTGCTGCTTCCCCGGGCTCCCACGCGCATTCTGGGAAGGGGCCCCGGCCTCCCGCAGCCCTGCCCACCGCCCTGCAGGCTCCCGTGCGGTTCTGTGCTGTTCCTCTCCAGGGACCGCACACAGCTCAGTGGCCCTGAGTGTCCACAGGAGCGGGGTCGAACGGCCCATCGATAGGGTAACGCCGGGATTCACTCCCCTTGACCTTCAGCAAGTGGGCAGGACGTGGGAGGGACACCTGTCACTCAAGATGGATTTACCATTCCACTCACCAAAAGGAGGCGATGACACGTGGGGTCAGATATGGGAGGTCACAATTAATGGATCTGGGCTGGCTCTGTGGTGTAGTGGGTAAAAGCTGCCACCTGCGGTGCCGGCATCCCCTGTGGGCACCGGTTCGACACTCAGCTGCTCCACTTCTGATCCAGCTCTCTGCTATGGCCTGGGAAAGCAGCAGAAGATGGCCCAAGTCCTTGAGCCCCTGCATCCATGTGGGACACTCAGATGAAACTCGGGGCTCCTGGCTGGGGATCAGCCGAGCTCCGGCTGTGAGGGCCCATTGGGACTGAACCAGCAGATGGATACCTCTCTCGCTCCTTCTCTATGTAACTCTGACTTTCAAATAAATATTTTAAAAAACTTGTGACTCATCAAACTCTAAGGTAAAATCCCAGATGACCATGGGACTGCGCCCTCCAAGAGGACGACTCAGAAGAGAAAGACTGAAAGTGTGTGCAGGGTTTCTTCTGGCACAAAAAGTTCAAGGTCATCTGGATTTCTCAGTGCTTGCCTAACGTAAACCCTATAACACGGTGGCTCTGGCGGATGGCAGCACCCGGTGTTCTGGAAGAGTGCAGATGCCTGCCCGGCTTCCTCTGGTGGCTGATTACTCTGCTTGTCTGTGCAGTGCAAGTCTGCATTTCCCACAGAGTTCAGGGAGGCGGGGTGGAGGGTGCGTCTGGATACTTCTCCCATGTTTCCAGTTATGGGCTGGGGACTCCACCCCACCAGAGCGTAGCTTAGGGAGTAAAGCCAACACCAGCAGTGCCGGCATCACATATGGTATGGCCAAGTTGGAGTCCCGGCTGCTCCGCTTCTGATCCAGCTCCCTGCTAATGCGCCTGGGAAAGCAGTAGAGAACGACCCAAGTGCTTGGGTCCCTGCACCCACGTGGGAGACCCAGAAGCTCCTGCCTGGTCCTGGCTTCAGCCTCGCCCAGCCATATGGGGAGCGAGCCATTGGATGGGAAACCTCTGCCTCTGATTCTCCTCTCTCCATCTCTCCCTCTGAAATAAATAAATCAGTCTTTAAAAAAAATTTTAAGCACTCCTAGAAGGAAATACCTGGCTAAATATGACCTCAGACTTCATCACAGCGTCTAAGCTGTGATGCCGAAAGTACAAGGAACAAATGGGAAAATGGCTGATTTGATCATCCCCAAAACTTCAGAAGTCTGTGCACCATGGACAGCTATCAAGGGAACAGAAAGACAACGAACACATTGTGTAAAGATCTGGAAGCCACAACAGGAAAAGCAAGGGTGCAACTCAGCCCAAGAGAAGGGAAGTGAAAATAATGCCACAGAGAGGCACCCCCACGCCCACCACACTGGTCACTTCTCAAAGACAAAGCAGGCAGAGTGTGGTCAGGGTGTGGGGCAATCTCAGCCCTGAGACACGGCTGGAATGTGCAGGGTTCAGTCACTGCGGCAAGAGGCTCGTAGTTCCTCAAAGCACCTGACCCAGTGTCAGCACAGCACAGAGCAGCCCACCCCCTGCACGGAGTCAGGCGCTCCCGTTGACCCACATCCTGGCAAGGGTCAGGGTCAGGCGCAGTGCTCACCAGTGTGCCGAGTGCAGGCTCTGTGGAGTGTTCTCACCACCGAGGGCCAGGGGGAGGCTCTGACAACCACCCAGAGACTGTGCACACAGGCATCCATCCAAGCACGGCCGGACAGGGACAGGAGCCGGATGTGCAGCGGGGATGCGGGGCTCGGGGTGGTGGGTCCCTGGCTCCGTGGGAACTCTGCTGAGCCCCAGGAAGCCATAGAGTGAGGATGTGGGCGTCAAGGGGTGCAGCCACACACAAAGGCCCCACATAGCACTGTTCCCAGAAACACCCAGGGCTGGGAGCCCACAGAGCCCTGGGGTTGGGCGGGGCTGGTGGGGCTGGCCTCTGCATGGTATGGAGCTTCCTTCTGGGGTGAGGCCGGAGGTGGTCCTAGCATTTCTGGGACTTTACCGTGAACGCCACTGAGTGCACACTTTGCCAGCTCCTGTTTCTGGGAGGGGGACTTCCTCTCTACCTGATGCAGGACTAAGGAAAGGACAGATGCCTGCGGGTGCCTTTGTAACCCGAGGCTGTGATGAGCCGCCATAGTTCTCTCCTGGGTCCCCACCCCAGAGCAGGCAGCTGAGAGCCTGCCCTCTGACCTCCACCCCAAACACGGCTGAGGATGGGGTCTTCCATTCTGGCTGGTACCCGGGACCGCTTCTGATTCACCTCTGGGGTCAGCGGGCGCTCCTAGGGACTTCTGAGGTGGGGTGCCTACCAGAACGGTGCTGTCCCCACGTCTGAATCTGGAAGGGACACTGCAGGACCCTGAGACCTGAGTGCTGCAGCCACGGCCACCCAGAGGGGAGGTCTCGGGCATCCCCCCACCACAGAGACGCTGGGGGACGACGTCACCTGTTCAGGTCGCTCAGGAAGCGTCACCCCCATGTCATCCAGGAGCACGGGGCCCAGGTGCTCAGATCAGGAGAGGAGAGGCTGTGGGGGGCTCAGGAAGCAGGTGCCGGGGACCCCCAGCCCCACGTGAGTGTGTATCTGCACACGGGCCCAGTGCCCTGCTCCCAGTCCCCTCTACCTAATGAGAAACCTGGTACAGGGCAGGCAGCACAGGGTGTGCGGCACTGGACCCCGGCTGGGCTGGTCAGGGCACCACCATATTCTCAGTTCCTAGGGTAGCTCGGGGCCTCTGCCCCCAGACACACTCCCCTCCTCACAGCTGCTCACCAGGCCCTGGGCCCACCAGCCCTCAGCAGGACCCCACCCCAAGGCCGGGTCCTCTTTGTGGGCCCTCCTGCACCTGCCACAGCCACAGCTGGGCTGCAGCTCAGCCACACCTCTGCAGCGTCTTTGCCTTCTTCATCCCCCCTGTCAGCGCCAAAGGCCTGGAAGATTCCGTCACCCTCCCCACGGGATCCAGCCCTCCCCCTCCCCTCCCCTCCCCCACCCCAGCCCCCACACCTGCACTCAACAGCTCAGGAAGGGGAAGTGCCTGTGCAGGGAGAACCAGAACCCTAACCGGGCAGCTCCTAGGCCCCGCCCATGAGGGGCACCCCCTGGTGGGGCTGGAGTGGGCAGGGGGGGCGGAGACCAGGCAGGCACAGCACAGGGGTAGCGGTGGCGGAGGCCTGGTCCCATGGTCCCCAAAGCCTTTTCTGTCCTGGGCCCGTCCTCAGGGACAGCAAGGGAGGGGCTGCTCCCTCCCTGTGAGGCCGCAGATGAGGAACCCGTGACGTCTCCCCGCTCATCTCCAGCCGGGCTCTGGGCCTCTGCACCTCACAGTTGCTCTGCTCCACAGGGACCATGGGCGGCGGGGCCCAGACCCCAGCCCTCACTGCCCTCCTCTGCCTGGGTGAGCTGGGGACATGGGGACAATGGGATCCCCTACAGGTGCGGGAGGGGACAGCGCCCTGCGCCAGCTGGGACCCCAGGGCTCAGAGGACCAGGGCAGACCTGGTCGTCTCTGCAGGGGTGGGGAGTGGGGAGTAGCTCTCACGGGGACCTCTCTTCCAGGGCTGTGCCGGGTGCCAGGGGATGGGGCACAGGCGGGTGAGTCTCCCCTGACCTGGCTCAGCCCCAGGGGCCCAGGCAGCTCAGGGTTGAGGAGCCCAGTGGGCTGGGCTGATGGTGATGGCTGGGAGGGGCTGGGAGTGGAGCTGGGGAAGGGGGCGGGGGAGGGGCGGCACCCGGGGTCTGCAGCTCTGATTCCCTTCCAGGGGCCCTCCCCAAGCCCTCCATCTGGGCCGACCCAGGCCCCCTGGTCGCCGTGGGGAGTCCTGTGACCCTCTGGTGCCAGGGGTCTCTGCAGGCTGAGATCTACTGTGTGTATAAAGAGGGCCGCCCTCAGTCCTGGGTAGTGCAGGCTCAGCAGGACTCCAGACACAAGGCTGACTTCCCCATCACCATGTCCATGAGCTCCTACCACACAGGGCAGTACCGGTGTGTGTATCAGACCCCGCTCGGCCCCTCCCAGCCCAGTGACCCCCTGACCCTGGTGGTGACAGGTAAGGGGTGTCCCCTGCCTAGAGTGGCTCCAGGTCACAGAAGGAAGCCAAGTGGGGTGCACGAGGCAGCAGCCCCCCAACACGGCTCTGCCCTCCCCTGCAGGGATGTTCCCGGCACCCTCCCTGTCAGCCCAGCCAAGCCTCGTGGTGGCGTCAGGAGAGAACGTGTCCCTCTCGTGTGGCTCAGATGAGGCGGGCACTGCACATCTGCTGAAGGAGGGTGGAGCCGGCCCCCTGCACAGCCCGGAAGCCAGGTTCTCCCGTGGGGCTGGGGTGTGGCAGGCCACCTTCCTCCTGGGCTCCGTGGACAGCACCTACGGGGGCATCTACAGGTGCTACCGCGCTTACAGCAGCCAGCCCTATGTGTGGTCCCTGCCCAGTGAGCCCCTGGAGCTTCAGGTCACAGGTGAGGGGCCCAGTGCCCAGGGAGCCTGGGTGGGGGTGGGCGATTCGGGAAGTCTGACCCCGTGTGGGTGGTGATCAGCTCAGACCCTGCTGGCTGTGGGATGTGTGGCTGAGCGTGGGTCCATCCCCCTCTCAGGGCTGCACAGGGAGCCCTCCCTCTCAGCCCTGCTGCGCTGACCAGGCCCCAGCCCCGACTTCCTCCTGGGCCCCGTGAGCGGCTCCCTTGGGGGCGGGTACAGGTGCTACGGTGGACTCCAGGGCCCCCCTGGACATGCTCTTGCATGTGGGAAGCCCCTGCCCGTCCTGTCCTGTCTGCCCCAGGCGAGGCCCGGGTTGTGCCCTGGGGCTGTGGAGTGCAGAGATTTCTGGGCCAGAGGTCCAGTGGGGCTGTGTCTCTGGGAGGGGAGTGGAGCCAGCAGGGACAGGGACCCCAGGAGACCCAAGCTGCCCTGAGGGGAGGGAGGGGCTGCTCCCTCCACACTCCGTCCTCTCTCCCAGGGATGTACAGGAAACCCTCCCTGCAGGCCCAGCCGGGGCCCTCGGTGCGCAGGGGAGCAATGGTGGCCCTGCGCTGTGGCTCTGAGGAGGCGATGGACACCTTTCTCCTGCACAAGGTGGACTCAGGCGCCCCTCCCCAGCGCCTGCGTGTCCTGGGCTCGGCCACAGCTGCTCAGGCGACCTTCACGCTGGGGCCTGTGACCTCGGCCCACGGGGGCACCTACAGGTGCTACAGCGCCCACAGCACTGACCCCTACCTGTGGTCATGGCCCAGTGACCCCCTGCAGCTCGAGGTGTCAGGTGAGGGCCCCAGCCCTGTCCCCACGGTGGTCCTGGTCAGTGCAGGGCTGTCCCCAGGAGAGGGCTGGGCTGGGGAGGAGCCCCAGGGGAGGTCACCAGGGAGCAGGGAGCAGCAGAGGTCTCCAGCTCCGGGGCCCAGGTCACCCTCTGTGGTATGGGGTTTGGGTGGGCAGTGGAGTGGATGGATCAGGGGCCCTCGAGTTGAGATGGGAACTGGGCTGGGTGCACAGGCCTCTCATGGAGCCCACAAGGGCGAGGGGACTCCCTAGACACAAAGGTGTGCAGCCCTGGGTCACCCGGCCCCGGGTGGGGACTCCTCCGGGTCCAGGTCCCTGGGGAGAGGGGAGGGGTGGCCGTGTGCGCTGTGAGGTGGTGGCGGCTCAGGGGGTGAATGCAGAGACCCAGCGTGTGCCTGGGGCACAGCAGTGCTCAGTGCACGGTGCTGTTTCCCACTCACAAGGGCACCTGGACGCAGGGGGCGCCCTCCCTGCCCTGCGCCTCAGGTCAGAACTGGCAGAGCCAGGCCCAGTCCTGCCCATACTGCGCCCTCATCCGGGGAGGGGTGGGGACCTGCAGGTGCAATGGCTCCCAAGCCCCGCCCCCTGTGACAACCCTCAGGGAGGTCTGGGCCCCTTTATTCTCCTGAAGAGCAGCTCAGTGGAGGAGCAGCAGTGGAGCGTTTGTTCCTGTGGGGACTCCTTCCCCCGACCCTGGTTGGGCTCTGATTTCCTGACAAAGTTCCCATCAGCCCAGAGGGAAGGGAAATCTCACTTCCTGGCTTCCCGATCCCTGGGCAGCCTGGCCTGTTTCAGTATGCGCACGTCTGTAGCTGCGTCCCTGCACAGTGCCCACTGCGATGTGTGCTGTCTGTGTCCATGTTCGCTATGAGTTGTGTCCCTGAGCTTGTAACTACCGATAGTCACCGAGGTCTACACTGTGACCTGGTTGTTCCAGGTCTTCTCACTCAGGAATACTGATTGTGGAACACAGTGGAGCACCACCGCTTAGGAAACACGTGTGTGTGTGTGTGTGTGTGTGTGTGTGTGTGTCCCATGGTGGCTGTGTCAAGATAATGAAGACTTAGTTGACCACAGATAAAGAGGACAGAGCAGCAGGTGCACAGGCTGAGGTGGGGGGGAGGGGAGGCTGCCCTGGACGTTGCCCCTCTGTGTCTCTGACACTCAGGAGCCCCTGATGGCCCCCGCCAGCCGTGGGCCCGGGTCCTCAGAGCTGAGTGCATGGGGAGGGCGGGGTCTCCTCCTCCTCACCGTCCCGTCCCTGTTCTCAGGAGGACCGGAGCCCAGCAGCCCCTCGCGCCCGCAGCCAGACTCCCCCACTGGTGAGTGAGCTACAGGCCGGACCCAGAGCTCAGGCTGCTTGTGGGGAGGTGGACTCCGGTGAGCCAGCCTAGGTGACCCCTCCATGTACGCCCCCAGCCTCAGCGCCCGAGGACCACACCCTGGAGAACCTCATCCGCATGGGTATAGCAGGCTTGGTCCTGCTGGGCATTGGGCTTCTGCTGGCAGATGCTTGGTACAGCCACAAGAGGACCCGGGCTGCAGGCCAGCAGTGACCTGGAGAGAGGACAGCCTGGGTCAGAGGCCGCTCCCTGGGGGCGGGGAGGGGGGAGTCGGGTGCACAGTGGGGAACTGTCCCCCCTAGTGTGGGTGCTGGGAGCTGTCTGGGGGCCTCAGGGGCTCTCTATTCAGCTGTGGACTTCTGCCCTGTGGCTGTGTCCTATCCCGCCTGGCTCTCCGGTGGGACAGCGCCACCTGCAGGCCGCATGTAGACCCGCACCCGCCTCCCGCCTTGCTCTACTCTCACGGAGCCTTTTCTCTGTTTCTGGTGAATGCAGTTCCCAGTGCGCATGCGTGAGAATCCGCGTTTCCAGCCAAGAACACGGAGCTTGCGCCAAGTAACAGAATAAACGAGCGAAATCGGATTTCAGGGTGGGCGAGGTCCATCCCACACGGGACGCTCACGGCCTCTCAGGCCCCGAGTCCTTCCCTGGGCTTGGGACGCCTTGCGTGTGGGGGCTCAGAAGGGTCACACGGGAACCGGTGCCCGGGAGACTGACGGGCGGGTGTCTGGGCACTGCTTAGCGGCCGCTCTGAAACAAGCATGCTTTCTGTGGGGTGCCGCTAGCCGTCATACGGCCACCCTCCAGGAGCCCCGTGAGGTCTGTGATGCGGGCTGGGAAGAGACGCCCCCAGCTGCCTGCCGGGTGCCGGGGCTCCTCCGTCAGGGTCCCGCTGTGCACCTCGGGTTCCTGCCGCGTGAAGGCAGTGCTACTTCCTAGTCAGGGTGACGGCACCAAGTACAAGGAGTCCTCCCCTGCTTGGATGGATAAAGTCGGCTCCGTCGGCCCACCTGCACCAGGTGTGTCTGCCTCCCAACCGTCCTGGGGCACGTGGCACACTGCCCTCGGTCTCTGCACAGAGCTCAGTCGGGCTCGGTGCTAAGGGGCTAACAGAGAAGCACGTGGATAAGGGGAGGCAGCGTGAGGTGGGCGCCTCCCCTGGGTCGGGGTCCAGCTGAGAACAGAGGGCTTCAAGACGCGGAGTCCCTGTTCAGGGCTGGCGGCTTGAATGACTCAATCCAGGCTGCTTGCTTGCCTCCTGGCCTCCCGCAGCCCGGGCTGAATCCTGCTCCTGGAACTGTGCCGTCCCCACGCCCCACCCTCTGTCCTGTCCCAAAGCGTGAATCACACTTGTGCAGGCCCTGTGTTAGTGGTTCTGACTGTGCCAGGACTGGGCGCGCCCCCCTTGCGGAGTAGAAAGCTCAGAGTCTGGACTGAGATGTCCCCAGCTTCCAGCCCGGGCTTGCGTGGTCTCAGCTGTGGTACTGAGCGAGTGGCGTGGGTTCTCCAAGCGCCAGCCCCGCCCTCTGAGAGTGCAGAGCAGAGTCGGGCATGGGGAGGGATTCCCGGGAAAGCAGAACTCCAAACTCCATGGAGGCCAAGCAGTGCCTTAGGGACGAGGAGGGACTGGGAGCAGCTTAGTGAGTGTGGGGCATTTGGGGGGGTGACAATGGAGCTAGAAGAGTTCATGTGGGGCCGGCACTGTGGCAGTGCAGGTTCAATCCCAGCCTGCAGTGCTGCCATCCCATAGGGGCCAGGGTTGGAGTCCCAGCTGCTCCACATCCGCTCCCGCTCCCTGCTAATGCACCTGGGAAAGCAGCAGAAGGTGGTCCAAGTCCCTGGTCCCTGCACCCGCAGGGGGGATGGGGAGAAGATCCTGGTTCCTGGCCCCAGATAGCCCTGGCTCTGCACTTTGTGGCCACTTGGGGAGTGAACCAGCAGATGGAAGACCTCTCTCTCTCTCTCTCTCTCTCTCTCTCTCTTTTCTCTATCTAGCTCCGTAACTCTTTCCAATAAATAAAATATATTTTTAAAGAGTTAATGGTGTACAACATTGTTAATGTAGTTAGTCAGCACAGTATATACTTTAAAGGGCTGGTTTAATGTTATTTGAATTTCGGCACACTAAAGAAGGAAAACATTGTTTCTCATAAGTGCCTGACAGTCCAACAGTTCCTCTCCTGCACATATAACCACAGGGATTGAAGCAGGAACCCAAGCAGGTGTTGCATCCACGGGTTCATAGCAGCCTCATTCACATGAGCCCAAAGATGCCAGCAACCAGAAGAAGCACAACAGGTGAGTGCGTCCACAACAGGCGGTGTTTGTAGACACGGCTGACACTCTCCTGTTAGAAAAGAAGGAGGGTCTGGATAATCGTGGAGAAACCCTGAAGATATGACAATACATAAATCAGCCGGTGTCACAAAGACACCTGGTCTGATTCTGCTCTGAGAGGTGCCCGGGGGTGCAGATTCAGAGGGCAGAACGTGGACTCGGGTGTGGGGAGGGAGCATGCAGATGCCTGCTGAGTGGGTCTGGGGTTTCTGTCTCTGCTAATGAAGATGTTTGTGACAGTTGCTGGTGGGTACACGACACAGTGAATGTGAGAGGTAGCTACAGCATGAATTAAATTTCTGTTAGGTCTGTAATCTGTGCTCTGTGAATTTCAGCTCGACAAAGGAGGAAGACACAAACACCAACAACATATTTGCCAGCTATTTTTCCCTTTAAATGAACACATAATAATTTGGGAGGTGCAGCGTGGGATTTGAAGGTGTGCTGATCACACCAGGGCATTCCCATCTCGTCATGTCCTGTGTTTGGGCCCCAGCTCCTCTCCTCGAGTTCTTTGTAGAAACACTCAACAGGTTATGTGAGCCATGGGTGCCTCCTGTGCTGTGCAGACAGAGCCGTTCCTCTATCTGACTCCACCTTGGGACCCGGGGACCAAACCTCCCTCATCTCTCCCCCCAGACCCTTTTCAGCGATAGTGGTCACCATCCTACTCTGCTACTATGAGACCAACTTTTCCAACTTCCGCGTAGAAGGGAGAACTTACACTGGATTCCTGGGAAGGCGTATTTCACTTAATGTTCTCCAGTCCCAACCATTTCTCCACAAATGACTGGGTTTCATTAACACTTTTTGGGAACAGAATTATAGGGTGGGAGTTGGTACAGCAGTTAAGTCCCTGATTGGATGCCTGAATCCCACAGCTGAGTGCCTGGGTTAGGTCCAGATCTGCCTCTGAGGTGGCTTCCATTACTGCACACCTAGGAGACAGGCAGTGGCTCAGTGCTCGTTCCTGCCCCAGGAGGGAGATTGGCTGCAGCTCCAGGCTCCTGACTGCGTAGCACAGCCCTGGCTATTGCCAGCATTTGGGGGGTGAACCAGCAAACAAGAGATCTCTCCCTCTCTCTCTTCCCCTTTCAAACAAAATTTTAAGTATTTTAAGAGAAAATAATGATAAGCCTTTCATCTTAATTTATTTCTGCCCTACCCCACCTCCCCACGAACAGGGAAAAAATGGTTTCTCTCTGACAGTCCATCGAAATCTAGTCTGCATTTTTTCCAAGGGATATTGCCAGTCCTATCATATCTGCCACACTAGGTTCTGTGATTCCCTCGAGTGTGTTTGTGAAGATCCCATGCCAGGAAACCCCTGTATCTTCCTTGTCCCAACTGGAGATCCTGGGAAGCCACACACGAGGTGGTGGAGAAGGAACTGGGGTTGCAGAAGGAGGCTGATTCATCAGGACTACCATGGATACAGCACTGCAGGGTGTTACCAGTGCGACAGAGGGAGGACTCCCACGGATACAACACCCCAGGGTGTTACCAGTATCGACAGAGGGAGGGTCACCTGGGCAGCCCCCAGTGTTGCCCTAGAGTTGGTGGTGCTGGGTGAGGAGACATCCAGGGTCTTCAGCCCTCATGTGGGAATTTTACCTGATTTTTAATAGACTTCGAGAATGGTTTTAGGGAACAAATGAGAAGTTACCACATGGAGTTGCTATAGACCCTTCACCCAGCTCCCTGTTAGCATTGTAGGTTAATATGGCACATTTCTTCCCAGCACCCTTAGCTCAACTAGTCCATGGTTTATTTAGATTTCCTGTGTTGGAACCTAATCCTTTATCTTCTGCAGGATCTCACACTGCCTCTGGTTCTCTCTGTCTCTTTAGGCCATTCAATTCCCTTGTTGGCGTTGACCTTGATGACAATTTTCAAGAACATGTGCAAGACCTTCAAGGAAGCCCTGCCCTGGGAAGCTGTGTGACAGGACTGGGTGATGGGTCACTACGCAGAAGATGGGAGAAAAGAGCTGTCCCCAGCACAGCCCAGCAGGGATCCAGAGGATCCAGGAGCCTGGCTGCTGCTGCGGATCTGGGGCACTTGGTTCCCAAGGGAGCGTCACCGTTCCTCCCTGCACATTCTGTGTGGAAGGAAGTCTACGTCAACCCACGCCTGAGAAGTGGAGCGCAACGCACCTGCTCCGGCCCAGCCTTCACTCTAGCTCTACCCCCAGGGCGGCCCAACCTGCTGTATCTGGAGGGGGCGTCTAGGCCCCTGCTTTCCGGAGGAGCACGTCTGTGGTTTCCGGAAGAGAAGTGCAGGGTCTCTTAATTTCATGAAGTTGGTGTGTGGGGGTCTCCAGAGAGCACCCGAGATTCCCGGGTTTCCGGAAGAGAACTTTTGTGGTTCCTAAAGATAGTGTGCAGGGGGGTCTCCGGAAGAGCGTGTCTGATACTGCAGCTATCCGGCAGAGGGGACTGGGGTCTTTATATGCACGCCCGAGGATCCCGGGTTTCCGGAAGTGTGCGTCTGGCATTTCCGGTCCATGAACATTCTCTCTACACAGCACCTCCCCCTTCAGCCCCACCTGGCCCCTGGAGCCCTTAGTACCACGCCCGCTTCCTGGTTTACTTCTCGACGGTGCCAACTCCCTGAGCGCGTGGGCGGCTCCTTGGCTCACCTGTCCACAACAGTGTGGGACAGAGAGGGGATCCTGGGGCCCAGACCCCCACCGCTCCCTTCTCCTAGCGCAGGTCGGGCACAGGGGAGGAGCTAACGGGGAGGAGACACTTAGACACCTGCACGCCCGCGTTCCTGCGGCGCAGCTCACATCGCTGTCATCGATCAACCGAGGCGAATGGGGCCCGAAGCAAGGCGTCCACGCAGTGGAATTAGACTCGGCCATGGAACGAGTGAAATCCGGACGTTTGCAGCAAACCGAGGCACTGCGGACACTGTGGGAGTGAGACAAGCCAGGCACAGAGGAAAACCCACGCGGGAAGTCACTCAGGTGTGGGCTGTGAGGGACTCGGGGAGCACCATGGTGGTCACCAGGGGAGGGCGTGGGATCCGCAGGTCAGAGAGCAGAGCTACAGAATCACGTGGGAGAAGAGGTCTAGAGGTGTAGTGTGCGTCATGGCGACTGTAGTTAATAACACTCACTGCATGGGCAGCTGAAATTGCTTAAAACTGTGTCAGATGCTCCCACCACACAATAAGTCTGTGAGGTAATGCACACGTTATCTAGCTTGGGTTAGCTCTTCCACTCTGTGTGTGTGTGTGCGCGTGTTTTATGTTTACCTGACAAATAGACACAAATACAACCTTTGGCTTCAAAGTAACTATTCTTCAAAAGGAGAAAGTGTGCTGCCCTCACCCCTTCTCTCAGGCTCCTGTGACAAGCCCTGCCTGGCCGTGGAACAGGGTCTGGGGTGAGGCCAGGACAGAACATTTTCCTGTGATTTCCTCTCCAGCGTCCTCTTGGATAAGTTCCAGTGAGCCCAGAGGGAAATGGCTCCCTGCCACAGCGCTGACACCAGGGTGCCGGGGAACCTTGGCTCTGGTCCTAGAACCCCCGTATCTCTGTAGTTGCCACCGTGGCAGCCCCCAGGTGTGGCGGCCCCCAGTGGTGCCCTGGAGCGCGTGGTCACAGGTAGGTGTCTCTCAGACCCGCTGTGTCCTTGGCAGAGGCTCGCGGCTGGCTGTCCAGGGCCCTGTCCACAGCAGGGGTGTGAAGAGGAGTGTGGGAAAGCAGTACAGGGCACCACAACTCGGGCAAGGATGCGACGAGAATGGCTTCTCGCCCCCCCCCCCACCACATTCAGCTCACATCCTCTGCCCTCCCCCAGTCAGTATCCCTGGGGACAGGAGGTCAGCTGAGCCAGGTGGGCTTGGGCACAGCACAGCAGCCACGAGCGGTGCACACGCTGGAGCATGGTTGAGTTCCCTTCCTCTAATCCCCTGCATGTGGACAGCACGGTGACCTCCCAGGGCCGCCCCCCGAGTGCGCCCCTCGGACTGATCCCCCTGTTCCCGAGCCGCAGATGCGCTGTGAACCCACACGGGGTCCCTGCATTCACCTCCTGCAGCAGAGGAATTCACTCCAGGCTGCTGGAGGTCTGGGCTCTGCTAAGTGGAGCTGTGTGGATCTCCCTTGGAGCGCTGACGGGAGTTCGTGTGTGGACCGCGATCCTGCGACCTGACGGTGACCAGTGAGGGCAGTTTCTGGTTGAGACGTTGGGTTGTCTTTAGGTAGGATGACGTCATCAGCAAAGAGAGGTAGTCTTAGGTAAGATGGCGTCATCAGCCAAGAGAAACGACATGGCTTCTTCCTTCCCAATTCGGACGCTTCTGCGGCTTCTTCTCGCCCACCTGCTCTGGCGAGGACTTGCAGGGCCGCGCAGAGCAGCAGTCAGGGTTCACGTTTCCCGCACTCTTGATTAAGGAGACAGTGGCAAAGCACCGCGCACTCCCCTCAGTGACGTGTGAGCGCAGCATGTCGGCGTGCGCCTGCGCAGTCACTTGTCGTCGTATGCGCAGTAGCGTGTCATCATGCGCATGCGCAGTCCTGTCCTGTGCATATGTACAGTCACGTGTTGGGCTGTGTCCACAAGGCCAGTGGCGGTGTGCGCCTGCGCAATCCCTTGTTGACGTGCACCTGCGCAGTCCAGAGTCGGTGTGCGTGTGCGCGAGGCCGCCTCAGGTGAGTCCGTGTCCGCCCACACGGGGAAGCTGAGGCTCAGGGCAGAGGGGTGTGTGAGGGGACGCAGTGAGGGCGCCTCCCCCGGGAGTCAGGGCAGGCGGCAGGGAGGGGGCGGCGCAGGTCCTGGGAGGCCTCAGGGCCCCGCAGCGGGGTGGTCGGGTCAGGGGAAGCTGTGGCTGAGGGGCGTGGGAGCGGCGTCCGCGGCGGAGGGGGCGTCCGGGCCTCCCCCGCCCTGGGTCGGGCCCCGGGACCTCCGGGCCGGGCGTGAGCGGGGCTGCGCCCACCTGCGTCCTCCGGAAGTGGCCGGGCTGCGACCCCACAGGAGGGGCTGAGGGCGGGGACGACCCCACCCCGGGGCGCATCAGCCCACCTGAGGGGCTGCTCCGGGAGGCCCGTGTCCTTGGTGCTGGGTCCTGGCCCTGGGAGAGGAGGGCGGAGCCGGCTGACAGGGCGGGGCGGGGCCCCATCCCTGCAGGGAGCCTGTGCCCCCATCCTGGGGACTGAGGGCCTGGCTGGGGTGGGGGCGGTGCCCCTTCCTGTGGGCTGCGGGCGGAACAGCCCTGCGATGCTGGGAGGACCCGGCCTCAGAGCGTCCACACCCGGTGTGTGTCCATGCCGCGGGCGCTGTGCTGGGGCCGGCGGAGAGGACGCCATGACCCCGCACTCATGGTCCTGCTCTGCCTGGGGGAGACGGGAAGACGGGGAGGGGAGACCCTGCTCTGGGAGGGACCCCTCCCCCGCCCACAGCCAGGCCCTGCTCCCTGGAGACCCCAGGCTCAGGCGCCCCGGGGAGGAGAGGACCTGCGCAGGGGCAGGGGAAACCCTCTCACGGGGAGCTCTCCTCCAGGGCTGTGCGGGCCCAGGACCCGAGTGCAGGCAGGTGAGCGTGCCCCCACTGTGCAGGGTACCCCCCCATAGGACAAGGGCCACCCCGGGCAGCTGGAGTGGGGCAGCAGCCCTGTCTGGTGAGGAGGGCGTCTGGGCGGGTCCTGGCCTGCGAGGGGACGTGGTCCTGGGACCCAGCCTCTGGTTTCCTTCCAGGGACCCTCCCCAGACCCAGCGTCCGGGCTGAGCCAGGCTCTGTGATCGCCCTGGGCAGGCCTGGGGCCCTGTGGTGTTGGGGACCCTGGAGGCCCAGGAGTGCCGTCTGTATAGAGAGGGAATCCCAGAGCCCTGGGACACACAGATGCCACTGGAGCCCGGAAACAAGGCCACGTTCCCCACCCTCTCATGGCCGAGGTGTACGCGGGGCGCTACCGCTGTGTCTGCCTCAGCGCTGCTGGCTGCTCAGAGCCCAGTGCCGCCCTGGAGCTGGGGTGACAGTGAGGAAGCCACACCTGAGCAGGAGCTGGGTAGGTCACGGGGACGCTGAGAGGAGGGTAGATGGGAATTGGGTGCGGGGCCTGGGCTCCTGGGCCAGACACCCAGAGTGAGGGTGGTGGGACTGCAGGGCAGGAGGGAGAAGGGTGTGGGCGGAGCCAGGGTGCAGCCCCGCCCCTCTTCCCTCCTGACCCAGCAGTGCCCTGGTTGATCCCTGCAGAGGCCCTGACAGGGTCACACAGGGACTCGGGGTCTGCCCAGCGCCCTGGCCAGCTGCTCCAGGCCGGGCTCCCACAGCGGGGGAGCAGATGCAGCACTAGACAGGACCCCACCCAGGACGGGTCTCACTCACACCCCGGGGGCTCGGTGGGCTTCTAGAGCAGGACAGATTCTGCTCGGGCTCAGTGGACCCTGGCCCTGCCCAGGGAGGGTCCCAGACCTGCTGCTGTAGGGAGAAGTTCGCCGGGCTGTGGGTCCCTGTGGCCCCGCCCCTGCGGAGCTCCCCTGGCGGCCTCCATGCTGGGGGCACATGTGAAGCCCAGCAGGGGCCGTGCACCTGCTTGCCTGGGTCGCCGGGCCTCTGCCTGCAGGTGTGGGTCCACTCTCTCCAGCCCGCGTGTTCCTTGCACCCCTGTGCGTGGGGGGCCCTGCTCCTGACTTTCCCAGCAGTCGTTTCACGGGCAGAGGTCACCGGGGGCACTGGGTGCGTCAGCGTGGGAAATCCTCTCCCGTATCTGGGGCGGGTGTAGTTTATGCGTGACTACAGAGGAAGCCTGGTGCTGTCTTCTGTCCCGTGTGCTTGGGATCCAGGCTGTCACGAGCTGGGGGCGTGTTGGTGTTTGCGTGTGTGACGTGTGTCGTGCACCCCCATCACAGCATCGTCATGGCCCCGACACCTGACCGGCCTGGTCCTCTGTCCCTGTGTGTCTAAGTCAGAGCTCCGCTCCCAGGAGGGCGTGGGTCTGGCTGTCAGGATCGAACCTGGTGCCGAGTTTCTAATGTGGTCTCCCTCTGATGGCTGGTGTGTGTGTGTGTGTGCGTGTGTGCGCGTGCACGCACTCTGCCTCTGATAAATAAATCTTTCAGATAGAGAGGAGAGACACAGAGAGAGGTCCTCCATTTGCTGTTTCACCTCCCAAATGGCCACAACGACCAGGTCTGGGCGTGTTTGGAGCCAGGAGCTTCTTCCAGGTCTCCCACATGGGTGCAGGGCCCAAGCACTTGGGTCATCCTCACTGCTTTCCCAGGTGCAACAGTAGGGAGCTAGAACGGAAGTGGAGCAATCGGGACATGAACTGGCACCCATATGGGATGCCGGGCTGCAGGCGGCAGCGTAATCGGCTACGCCACAGCGCCGGCCCCACACACACAGTTTTGTGCATCACGGGCAGCAGCCGGCTGAGGGGCACCGTGAGCGCGACTCACCTGTGTGTGCTGCCTGTGTTTCTAACACAGCTGTGCGCCAGCCAGAGACAAAGGGAGGCGGAGCAGCAGGTGCACTGGCTGAGGTGCAGGGAGGGTGGCAGCCCCGACGTGTCCCCTCTAGCTCCTGATACTCGGGAGCCCCGACGCCAACCCTTCCCCCAGCCGTGGGCCCGGAGCCCAGCGCTGAGTCCTGGTCAGGGCTGACTCGGCAGGGCAGGGGCTGAGCTGTGTCCCAGGCTGAGCAGGCAGTGCCCACGGCTCCGCCCTCACTGGCCTGGGCCATCTTCTCTCTCAGCCTGAGACCCGGGGTCCCAGCTCAACTCTGGTCCTGAGGCAGACCCGGGTCTGAGTTCCCGGGGCACAGGGTGGCTGACAGTGACCCAGAGGCCAGTTCATCCAGAGCCCGCTGAGCAGGGTCTGAGACAGGGAGGGGACTGAGCACTGAGGGGCAGAAATGACCGGGAGGTGGCGATGGAGGGAGGAGGAGGTGCTGAGGAGGTCAGAGGGAGGAGGCTGGGAGAAACAAAACCACACGCCCAGACTGTGGGAACTCCCTCTGAGTCAGTGGCTGTCACAGAAGCCCTGCCCAGGGTCCCCTCCTCGGGGTCCCGTGATGCCTGCGTGGAAGCAGGGCAGGCAGGGGCCCCTCACTCACCACCTGTGAACCCCGTGAACCCCGCCAGACAGCTCCACCCCAGTCCCCGTGCACCTGCTCACTCCCTGTGAATACTTTATTTCATCACACCCCACCCCCGTCGTATCCACCCCCCCCTTCCCGGATCTGAATCTCACCGCTGGTCTGCACCTTCCTCCAACCAAACACCAGTGTCTCTGCCCCTCGTTGCTGGTGATGCAGCCCCCACACACGTGTCCCTGCCCCCATAGCAAACCCAACCACAGCCACGTCCAGGGCCCATGTGAACACTGGGGGTGTTGGCGGCCCCCTCGTGGGCGGCTCCGTGCGGGGCGGGCAGCGGGGTCACCAGACTGGACTCACGGCTTCTTCCTCCATTATGCACAGAAGGATGCACGTGGAGGCCTCGAGGGGTGCAGGAACGCAGGGTTCGTGAGTGCACCCCAGGATCAGGCCAGCTGGAGCGAGAGAAAGAGGTGAGTACAGGGGCACAACACACACGCCATAGAGAAAACCCTCCATGGGGGCCTCAGCCATCCAGGTCATCCAGGGGAGGGGAGCACGCAACCTACAGGCCACGGGAGACCAGGAAGTCCCGTGGTCAGGCCCTGCCACGGCAGCCACAGGCGACTCAAACTCAGGGAATTCTTTAAGCTGATGATCAGGACGGGCCCGGAATGATGCTGCCAACATCCAAACGGCCCTTGGGAGAAACAACGTCCCCAGCCCCATCCTCCTCCCCACGCCTCATCTGCCAGCCAGAGGCAAAGTGCTCATTCTGGGGTGTGGCCTGATTGAATATTCAAAGTGGGTGGAGTTTGGGTGGGGCTTGAGCACCACTCATTTCCAGGCTCTGTTTTGGAAAAAGGGGAAGTGTCAGGGAGTGGAGGTGCATGATGGGAGTGGGAGGACCCCTCACGGAAATTTCGTGGGATGACCCCATGGTCGTCCCGGGAGTGTCTTTAGGCGGCCCTCTTGGGTGTTTCCAGCTGGCGCAGGTATGCATGTACAACGTTGTGGAATTTGTGGTTTCCTCATGGGAAGGCAGGGCCTGGTGGCTCTGGAGCTGTTTGTGCAGGCTTAGCTGAAGTGGCCAGGCGGCAGCCAATGGCTTGGAGCTGACCAGCAGCAGTTGGGTTGGGGATCTGGGACCCTGCTGCTTCCCCCAGCCGCCCACCCTCCTCCCACCTCAAGCTGACTGTGTCCCAGGCTGCCCACTGCCCACTGCCTGCTCCTGTCTCAGCGCCCCTGAGAGCCTGAGATGCCTGCCAGGCGGGGACACTGGGGCTCCGAGCAGCTCATCCCTGGATGCGGCCGGGCTCCTGTGGCCGCCCCCCCCCCCCAGGAAGCCCCTCCCCCACACTCACCTGTTCTTGTGGATCCAGGCCCCTCTTTCTCCGACACAGCAACCTACAAAACCGTAGGAGGGTTCTCCACCATCTGAATCTTTTTTGTTACAGATGAGTTTGGAAGGCAGAGTTAGAGAGAGGCAGAGAGGGAGGTCTTCCATCCGCTGGTTCACCCCCTAAATGGCTGCAACGGCCGGAGCTGGGCCAATCCAAAGCCAGGAGCCTGGAGCCGCTTTTGGGGCAGGGCCCAAGCACTGGGGTCACCTTCCACTGCTTCCCCGGCCATGGCAGGGGGCGGGGTCGGAAGAGCAGCTCTGGACCAGGAAGCTGTGCCCATATGGGATGCCAGCGCACTACGCCACAGCGCCAGCCCCCACCACCCGAGTATTTGTCACAGCTCCCTGCAGGAGTCTTGGGCCCGGGAATTCCAGGAAGGATCCTGTCAGTTTCAGCCATGAAATGTCACACCTGGCACACGGCTACACATGGAGGCGCCCTGTGCCCACTGGGGATGTCGTGCCTGGACAGGAAGGAAGTTGGCCCTTGCGAAACATCTGGCGGGAAATGTGCCTGGGGCTGGGATCCTGCATGCTGTGTGCACAGCAACTGAAGGCGGAGACAAGACACCCCGGGGCAGGAGTCAGCCCACTAGGGAGGCCCCGTGTCCCTGGTGCTGGGTCCTGGCCCTGGGAGAGGAGGGCGGAGCTGGCTGACAGGGCGGGGGCGGGGCCCCCATCCCTGCAGGGAGCCTGTGCCCTCCCCATCCTGGGGACTGAGGGCATGGCTGGGGGTGAGGTGCGGTTCCCCTTCCTGTGGGCTGCGGGTGGAACAGCCCTGCGATGCTGGGAAGACCCGGCCTCCGAGCTTCCACACCCGGTGTGTGCCCGTGCCGTGGGCGCTGTGCCGGGGCTGGTCAGGAGACGCCATGAACCCGTCCTTCATGGTCCTGCTCTGCCTGGGTGAGACTGGAAGACAGGGTGAGGAGACCCTGCTCTGGGAGGGACCCCGCCCCTGCCCACTGCCAGACCCTGCTCCCTGGAGACCCCAAGCTCAGGAGCCCCGGGGAGGAGAGGATGGGGGCAGGGGCAGGGGCAAACCTCTCACGGGGAGCTCTCCTCCAGGGCTCTGCGGGCCCAGGACCCGAGTGCAGGCAGGTGAGCGTGCCCCCAATGTGCCGGTCCCCTCCCCCCCCATGGGACAAGGGCCACCCCAGGCAGCCTGGGTGGGGACAGCAGCCCTGTCTGGTGTGGAGGGCGTCTGGGAGGGTCCTGGCCTACGAGGGGACGTGGTCCTGGGACCCAGCCTCTGGTTTCCTTCCAGGGACCCTCCCCAGACCCATCCTCTGGGCTGAGCCAGGCTCTGTGATCGCCCTGGGCAGGCCTGGGACCCTGTGGTGTCAGGGGACCCTGGAGGCCCAGGAGTGCCGTCTCTATAAAGAGGGAATCCCAGAGCCCTGGGACAGAGTGATGCCCCTGGAGCGCAGAAACAAGGTCAAGTTCTCCATCCCTCTCATGGCTGAGGTGTACACGGGGCGCTACAGCTGTGTCTGCCTCAGCACTGCTGGCTGGTCAGAGCCCAGTGATGCCCTGGAGCTGCGGGTGTCAGGTGAGGGTCACGCAGGGTCCCTGCCCCACAGGCTGTGCCCTCAGGGAGGGGTCTGCTCCCAGGGGCCCCCCTCTCATCGCGCAGCCCTGGGGGTACCGTGGGGGGTGAGCCCTGCTTCACATGACTGCTCCTCCTCTCCCAGGAGCCTACAGCAAGCCCAGCCTCTCGGCCCTGCCCAGCCCCGTGGTGACCTCAGGGGCCAATGTGACCCTCCAGTGCCGCTCCCAGCTGGGATTCCACAGGTTCATTCTGACAGAAGAGGGGGCGCCCTGGGCTGCCAGGACCCGGAGCTCAGAGCCACACCCTAGTGCGCAGTCCCAGGCCCTGTTCCCTGTGGGCCCTGTGACTCCTGGCCGCAGGTGGGCGTTCCAATGCTATGGCTCCTACAGGGAGAATCCTTCTGTGTGGTCAGAGCCCAGTGACGCCCTGGAGCTGGGGGTGACAGGTGAGGAAGCCACAGCCTGAGCAGGAGCTGGGTAGGTCATGGAGACACTGAGAGGAGGCGTAGATGGGAACTGGGCAAGGGGCCTGGGGCTCCTGGGCCAGACACCCAGAGTGAGGGCGGTGGGACTGCAGGGCAGGAGGGATAGGGTGTGGGCGGAGCCAGTGTGCAGCCCCGCCCCTCTTCCCTCCTGACCCAGCAGGACCCTCAGTGGTCCCTGCAGAGGGCCTGATGGGTTCTGCCCAGCGCCCTGGCCGGCAGCCCCAGGCCGGGCTCCCACAGCGGGCGAGCATTGCAGAACTGGACAGGACCCACCCAGGACGGGCCTCACACCCCGGGGTGTCTATTAGAGTAGGACAGAGACTATCGAGCCCAGTGGGGCCTGGTCATGGCCCAGGGTGGGCCCGGGACCTGCTCCTGTAGGGAGAAGCTCGCCAGGCTTGGCTGCCACATGTCTCTCCCCTGCGGAGTTCCCTGGCGGCTCCAGAACACAGACAGAGTGATGTGTGGGCGACTTACACGAGGACCACGCTGAACTGCGTCGCGAGACGAGAGGCTGGGAAGCAGAGAGTGCGGAGTAGGCCGGGGTCTCCTCCTCCTCACTGTTCTGTACCTGTTCTCAGGAGGACCAGAGCCCAGCAGCCCCTCGCACCCCCAGCCAGGCTCCCCCGCTGGTGAGTGAGCCACAGGCCTGACCCAGGGCTCAGGCTACTGCGGAGAGTAGGGGGTCCTGGGACACTGGGGCTGGCCGGCCTGATGACCCCTCCGTGCACACCCCCAGCCCCAGCGCCCCAGGACCACTCCCTGGAGAACCTCATCCGCATGGGCGTGGCGGGCTTGGTCCTGCTGGGCCTCGGGCTTCTGCTGGCAGAGGCTTGGTACAGCCAGAGAAGGACCCGGGCTGCAGGCCAGCGGTGACCTGGAGAGAGGACAGAGCTGGGTCAGAGAGGCCAAGCCCTGGTGCGGGGGAGGGGGGATCCGGGCATGCATGTTGAGAAGCTGTGGGAAGTGAGCGGAGCTAACCTGGGGTTGGGGGAATCCTCCTCAGGGGCAGGGACCCTGGTGGGCTGCTGGCGGTGCTGCTTCCCCGGGCTCCCACGCACATTCTGGGAAGGGGCTCTGGCCTCCCGCAGCCCTGCCCACCACCCTGCAGGCTCCCGTGTGGTTCTGTGCTGTTCCTCTCCAGGGACCGCACACAGCTCAGTGGCCCTGAGTGTCCACAGGAGCCCGAGCTCTGCCGCCCACGGAGAGGGTAACACCAGGATTTGCTCCCCTTGACCTTCAGCAAGTGGGCCAGGATGTGGTGGGACACCTGTCACTCAGGATGGATTTAAAATTCTGCTCACCAAAAGGAGGCCATGACAGGTGGGGCCAGATGTGGGAGGTCAGAATCAATAGATCTGGGCTGGTGCTGTGGCTTAATGGATAAAAGCTGCTGCCTGCGGTTCCGGCATCCCCTGTGGGCACCGGTTCAAGTCCTGGCTGCCCCACGTCCAATCCAGCTCTCTGCTGTGGCCTGGGAAAGCAGTAGAAGATGGCCCAAGTGTTTGGGCCCCTGTATCCATCTGGGAGACCCAGAAGAAGCTCCTGGCCCCTGGCTCTTGGCTCCTGGCTCCTGGCTCCTGGCTCCTGGCTCCTGGCTCCTGGCTCCTGGCTGGAGATCAGACAAGCTCCAGCTTTGAGGACCCATTGGGATTAAACCAGCAGATGGATACCTCTCTCTCTCCTTCTCTCTGTAACTCTGATTTTTAAATAAATATTTTTAAAAACGTGTGGCTTATCAAACTCTAAGGTAAAATCCCAGATGACCGTGGGAATCCACCCTCTGAGAGGACCACACAGAAGTGAAAGAAAGTGTGTGCAGGGTTTCTTCAGGCACGGGAAGTTCAAGGTCATCTGGATTTCTCAATGCACAACTAACATAAACCCCACAACACGGCAGTTCTGGCGGACGGCAGCATCCGGTGTTCTGGAAGAGTGCGGATGCCTGCCCGGCTTCCTCTGGTGGCTGGTTACTCTGCTTGTCCGTGTGGTGCAAGTCTGCGTTTCCCACAGAGTTCAGGGAGGGGGTTTGAGAGAGTGCTGTGGATTCTGCACCAGTGTTTCCAGTTATGGGCTGGGACCCCACCCCCCCACAGCGTAGCTTAGGGAGTAAAGCCAACACCTGCAGCGCCCGCATCCCATATGACCTCCAGTTTGAATCTCAGTTGCCCCACTTCTGATCCAGCTCCCTGCTAATGCCCCTGGGAAAGCAGCAGAGGATGGCCCAAATGCTTGGGGCCCTGCACCCACGTGGGAGACCCAAAAGAAGCTCCTGGCTTCAGCCTGGCCCAGCCGTCTGGGGAGTGAGCCAGAAGGTGGCAAATCTCTGTTGCTGTCTCTCCTCTCTATGTCCCTACCTCTCGAATAAATAAATCAGAGTTTATAAAAAATTTTAAACACGCCTAGAAGGAAATACCTGGGTAAATATGACCTCATCACAGCGTCTTAGCTGTGATTCTGAAAGTATGAGGAACAAACAGGAAAATGGCTGCATTGATCATCCTCAAAACTTCAGAACTCTTGTGCACCGTGGACAGCTATGAAGGGAGCAGAAAGACAACGCACACATTGTATGAAGATCTGGAAGCCACAGTAGGAAAAGCAAGGGTGCAACTCACTCAGCGCAAGGGAAGGGAAGTGCAAATAATGCCAGAGAGAGGCACCCCCCATGCCACTTCACTGGTCACTTCTCAAAGACACAGTAGGCAGTGTGTGGTCAGGGTGTGGGGAAATCGCAGCCCTGAGACGCGGCTGGAATGTGCAGGGTTTGGCCACTGCGGCAAGAGGCTCATAGTTCCTCAAAGCACCAGACCCAGCCTCAGCACTGCACAGAGCAACCCACCCCCTGCACGGAGTCAGGCACTCCCGTTGACCCACATCCTGGCAAGGGTCAGGGTCAGGCACAGCGCTCACCAGTGTGCTGAGTGCAGGCTCCGTGGAGCGTTCTCACCACCGAGGGCCTGGGGGAGGCCCTGACAACCACCCAGGGACTGTGCACACAGGCATCCATCCAAGCACAGCCGGCCAGGGACAGGAGCCGGATGTGCACCAGGGATGCGGGGCTCAGGGAGGTGGGTCCCTGGCTCCGTGGGAACTCTGCTGAGCCCCAGGAAGCCATAGAGTGAGGATGCGTGGGGCTTGGGGGCACAGCCACACACAATGGGCCTCGCATAGCACCCTTCCCAGAAACACCCAGGGCTGGAAGCCCACAGAGCCCTGGGGCTGTGCAGGGCTGTGGAGGCCAGAGGGGGTCGCTGCATTTCTGTGGCTCTGCTGTGAACCCCACTGCATGCACGCTTTGCCAGCTCCTGTTTCTGGGAGGGGGACTTCCTCTCAACCAGATGCAGGGCTAAGGAGAGGACAGATGCCTGTCAGTGCCGAGCCACCCGAGGATGTGACGAGCCACCGTGCATTCTCTCATGGGGCCCCCACCCCAGAGCAGGCAGCTGAGAGCTCCACCCCCAAACACGGCTGAGGATGGGGTCTTCCATTCTGTCTTCTGATTCACCTCTGGGGTCAGCAGGCGCTCCTAGGGACGTCTGAGGAGCGGTGCCTACCAGAACGGTGCTGTCCCCACGTCTGAATCTGGAAGGGACACTGCAGGACCCTGAGACCGGAGTGCTGCAGCCACGGCCACCCAAGGAGGGGAGGTCTCGGGCATCCCCCCACCACAGAGACACTGGGGGACGACATCACCTGTTCAGGTCTCAGGAAGCGGCACCCCCATGTCATCCAGGAGCACGGAGCCCAGGTGCTCAGATCAGGGGAGGAGAGGCCGTGGGGGGCTCAGGACACAGGTGCCGGGGATCCCCAGCCCCACGTGGAGTGTGGTTCCACACGAGCCTAGTCCCCTGCTCCAAGTCCCCCTCAATCAGAGAAACCCAGCACAGGGTGTGGGGCATGGGTCACCAGCTGGCCCGGGGCCAGGGTATCCCATGCTCTCAGTTCCCAGAGGAGCTCGGGGCCTGTGCTCCAAGACACCCTCCCTCCTCAAGCCCCTAGCAGGGACCCAAGCCAGCCCCCAGCAGGACCCCAGCCCAGGCCTGTGTCCCCTGTTGTGGGCCCTCCTGCACCTGCCACAGACACAGATGGGCTGCAGCTCAGCCACACCTCTGCAGCGTCTGCCATCTTCATCTGCTCTCATCAGCTCTGAGAGGCCTGAAGATTGTCACCCTCCCCACAGGATCCAGCCCTCCCCACTCCCCTCCCCTCCCCTCCCCTGCCCCAGCCCCCACAACTGCACTCAGCAGCTCAGGAAAGGGAAGTGCGTGTCTCGGCCACCCGGCCTGTGCAGGCAGAACCAGAACCCTAACTGGACAGAAAGTGGACTCCTGGGGGGGGGGGGCTGGAGTGGGGGAGGGAGG
Source organism: Oryctolagus cuniculus (assembly GCF_051225735.1). Taxonomy (NCBI): domain Eukaryota; kingdom Metazoa; phylum Chordata; class Mammalia; order Lagomorpha; family Leporidae; genus Oryctolagus; species Oryctolagus cuniculus. The sequence continues at coordinate 4,298,299 of NC_142884.1, read as the reverse complement.
CAGGGCAGGCACAGTACAGGGGGCAGCGGAGGCGGAGGCCTGGTCCTAGCTGTCCCTAGTGCCCGCTGCTTCCTGGGCCCCATCCTCAGGGACAGCGGGGGAGGTTGGGGAGGGGCTGCCCCTGTTCCTGTGAGGCCACAGATGAGGAACCCGTGACGTCTCCCCGCTCATCTCCAGCCGGGCTCTGGGCCTGCGCCCCTCACAGCTGCTCTGCTCCACAGGGACCATGGGTGGCAGGTCCCAGACCTCAGCCCTCACTGCCCTCCTCTGCCTGGGTGAGCTGGGGACACGGGGACAATGGGATCCCCTACAGGTGCGGGAGGGGACAGCGCCCTGCCCCAGCTGGGACCCCAGGGCTCAGAGGACCAGGGCAGGCCTGGGCGTCTCTGCAGGGGTGGGGAGTGGGGAACAGCTCTCATGGGGACCTCTCTTCCAGGGCTGTGCCGGGTGCCAGGGGATGGGGCACAGGCGGGTGAGTCCTCCCCTGACCTGGCTCAGATCCGGGGGCTCCAGACAGCTCATGTTAAGGAGCCCAGGGGGGCTGGGCTGATGGTGATGGCTGGGAGGGGCTGGGAGTGGAGCTGGGGAATGGGGTGGGAGAGAGGCTGCACCCGGGGTCTGCAACTTTGATTCCTTTCCAGGGACCCTCCCCAAGCCCTTCATCTGGGCCGACCCCGGCCCCCTGGTCGCCGTAGGGAGACCTGTGACCCTCTGGTGCCAGGGGTCTCTGCAGGCTGAGGTCTATCATATGTATACAGAGAGCGGCCATCATCCCTGGGAAACGAGGCCCCAGCAGGACTCCAGACACAAGGCCAGCTTCTCCGTGATCACATCCATGAGCTCCCATGACACAGGGCAGTACTGTTGTGTGTATTGGACCTCGCTCGGCCACTCCCAGCCCAGTGACCCCCTGACCCTGGTGGTGACGGGTAAGGTTTTTCCCCTGCCCACAGAAGAAGAAACATGGACTTCACGGAGCAGCAGCCCCCAGACATTGGTTTGCTTCCCCTGCAGGGATGTTCCCGGCGCCCTCCCTGTCGGCCCAGCCAAGCCCCGTGGTGGCGTCAGGAGAGAACGTGTCCCTCTCCTGTGGCTCAGATGAGGCGGGCACTGCCCATCTGCTGAAGGAGGGTGGAGCCGGCTCCCTGCACAGCCTGGAAGCCAGATACTCCCATGGGGCTGGGCTGTGGCAGGCCACCTTCCTCCTGGGCCCCGTGGACAGCACCCAAAGGGGCATCTACAGGTGCTACCGTGCTGACACCAACAAGACCCATGTGTGGTCACTGCCCAGTGACCCCCTGCAGCTGGAGGTGTCAGGTGAGGGCCCCAGCCCTGTCTCATCAGTCCTCATGGTCAGTGCAGGGCTGTCCCCACAGGAGGACTGGGCTGGGGGAGGGGACCTGGGGGAGGTCACAGGGAGTGAGAAACAGCAGAGGTCTCAGCCCTGGGGCCCGGGTCACCCTGTGTGGCACAGGGTTTGTGTGGGAAGTGGAGTGGATGGAACAGGGGTGCTGGAGTTGGGAAGGGAACTGGGCTGGGTGCACAGGCCTCTCACAAAGCCCACGCTGGGCGAGGGGACTCCCTAGACACAAAGATGTGCAGTCTGGGCTCAGGCTGCTGCGGGGAGGTGGGGTCCTGTGTTACAGGGTCTGGCCAGCCTAGGTGACCCCTCCGTGCACACCACCAGCCCCAGCGCCCCAGGACCACACCCTGGAGAACCTCATCCGCATGGGCATGGCGGGCTTGGTCCTGCTGGGCCTCGGGCTTCTGCTGGCAGAGGCTTGGTACAGCCACAGAAGGAACCGGGCTGCAGGCCGGTGGTGACCTGGAGAGAGGACAGCGCTGGGTCAGAGAGGCCGAGCCCTGGGGGCGGGGCAGGGGGGAGCGTGAGCACAGTGGGGAACCGTCTTCAGGCATTCCATTGGGGGAACTGTCTGGGGGCAGCAGGGGCTCTTCCTCTATTCAGTTATGGACTTCTCCTGCCCTGAGGTGCGAGAGCGCCCCCTGCAGACCAAATGTGGATCCGCACTCATGTGCGCCTCGCGCTTTGCTCTTTCTTCACGGAGCCTTTTGCTCTGTTTCTGGTGAATTCAGTTCCCAGTGCGCATGCGTGGGAATCCGAGTTTCAGCCAACAACACGGAGCTTACTCCAAGTAACAGAATAAACGAGCGAAATCGGATTTCAGGGTGGGCAGGGTCAATCCATCTGGGGAGTGAACCAGCAGATGGAAGACTTTCTCTCTCTCTCTCTCTCTCTCTCTCGGTCTGTATCTAGCTCTGTAACTCTTTCAAATAAATAAAATATATGTTTTTAAAAAGTTAATGGTGTACAACATTGGTAATGTACTACAAGTCAGCAAATAATACACTTTAAAGGGGCTGGTTTTATGTTATTTGAATATCAGCACAATAAAGAAGGAAACATGGTTCCTTGGAATTACCATCCAATCCAACAGTTCCTCTCCTGCACATATAACCACAGGGATTGATGCAGGAACCCAAGAAGGTGTTTGCATCCATGGGTTCATAGCAGCCTCATTCACATGAGCCCAAAGATGCCAGCAACCAGAATAAGCAGAACAGATGAGTGCGTCCACAACAGGCGGTGTTTGTAGACACGGCTGATACTCTCCTGTTAGAAAAGAAGGAGGGTCTGGATAATCATGGAGAAATCAGCCAGTGTCACAAAGACACCATGCTCTGCTTCTGCTCTGAGAGGTGCCCGGGGGTGCAGATTCAGAGGGCAGAACGTGGACTTGGGTGTGGGAGGGAGAGTGCAGGTGCCTGCTGAGTGGGTCTAGGGTTTCTGTCTCCATTAATGAAGATGTTTCTGAACAGGTGCTGGTGGGTACACGACACAGTGAACGTGAGAGGTAGCTACAGCATGAATTAAATTTCTGTCAGCTCTGTAATCTGTGCTCTGTGAATTTCAGCTCGACAAAAGAGAAAGACACAGACATCATTTTTACCACCTATTTTTTCCTTTAAATGAACACATAATAATTTGGGAGGTGCAGCATGGTATTGGAGGGTGTGCTGATCACACCAGGGCCTTCCCATCTCGTCATGTCTTGTGTTTGGGCCCCAGCTCCTCTCCTCGAGTTCTTTGTAGAAACACTCAACAGGTTATGTGAGCCATGGGTGCCTCCTGTGCTGTGCAGACAGAGCCGTTCCTCTATCTGACTCCAGCTTGGGACCCGGGGACCAAACCTCCCTCATCTCTCCCCCAGACCCTTTTCAGCGATAGTGGTCACCATCCTACTCTGCTACTATAAGACCAACTTTTCCAACTTCTGCGTAGAAGAGAGAACTTACACTGGATTCCTGGGAAGGTGTATTTCACTAAATGAGCGTGGCTGCTGCGGATCTGGGGCACCTGGTTCCCAAGGGAGCATCCCCTTCCTCCCTGGCACTTTCTGCGTGGAAGGAAGTCTACATGCAACGGACACCTGAGAAGTGGAGCGCAACGCACCTGCTCTGGCCGTGCCTCCACTGTAGCTCTAAACCAAGGTCAGCCTTGCCTGCATATCCGAAGGGGGCATCTGGGACCCCTGCTTTCTGGAGGAGCGCGTCTGTGGTTTCTGGAAAAGAAGTGCAGGGTCTCTGAGTTTCCGGAAGAGGGTGTGCAGGGCTTCCAGAAGAGCGCTCTGGATTCCTGGGTCTACGGAAGAGCGGCCTGGGGTCTCCGGACACGAGCCCGAGATTCCCGGGTTCCTGGAAGAGCACATTTGAACACTGTAGGACTCCTTAAGAGGGGGCTGGGGTCTCCGGACCCCCGCCCGAGGTTCCCAGGTGTCCGGAAGAGCCCGTCTGGTATTTCCGGTTCGTCCACCATTAACCTTCTTTCTACCCGGCAGCTCCTCTTTCAGCCCCACCTGGCCCCTCGAACCCTTGGTATCATGCCGCCTCCTGGTTTTAGTTCCCGACGGTGCCAACTCTCTGAGCGCATGGGCGGCTCCTTGGCTCACCTGTCCGCAACAGTGTGGGACAGAGAGGGGATCCTGGGGCCCAGACCCCCACCGCTCCTTTCTCCTAGCCCAGGTCGGGCACAGGGGAGGAGCTACGGGAGAGGAGACCCTTAGACACCTGCGCGCCCGCGTTCCTGTGGTACAGCTCACATCACTGTCATCATCAACCGAGGTGAATGGGGCCCGAAGCAAGGTGTCCCACAGTACAATAAGACTCGGCCATGGGAGAGTGAAACCCGGATGTTTTCAGGAAACCGAGGCACTGCGGACACTGTGGAAGTGAAACAAGCCAGGCACAGGGAAAACCCATGCGGGAAGTCATTCAGGTGTGGGCTGTGAGGGACTTGGGGAGCAGAGTGGTGGTCACCAGGGGAGGGCGTGGGATCCGCAGGTCAGAGAGCAGAGCTACAGAATCACGTGGGAGAAGAAGGTCTAGAGGTGTAGTGTGTGTCATGGCGACTGTAGTTAATAACGCTCATGGCACGGGCAGCTGAAATGGCTTAAAACTGTGTCAGATGCTCCCAGCACACAATGAGTCTGTGAGGTAATGCACACATTATCTAGCTTGGGTTAGCTCTTCCACGTTTGTGTGCGTGTGTGTTGTGTGTTTGTGTGCGTGTGTGTTGTGTGTTTGTGTGTTTGATGACAATTATACAGAAATACAACTTTTGAATATCAAAGCAACAATTTCTTTAAAAGGAGAAAGTTTGTTGACCTCTCCTCTTTCAGGCTCCTGTGACAAGCCCTGCCTGTTGTGGATCAGGGTCTGGGGTTAGTCAGGACAGAACATTTCCCTGCCATGTTGTTCCTCCTCCAGCATCCTCTTGATAAAGTTCCAGTGCGTCCGGGGGGAAATGGCTCCCTGCCACAGCACTGATGCAAGGGGTCCCAAGGAACCTTGGCTCTGGTCCTGGGAACCCCCGCATCTGTGCGGTCGCCACCTGTGGTGGAATGAGAAGGCCATACCAAGATGGCCACATGCAACTGGGCATCAGTTACTCAGGAATGGCTTCGGAAGCCCCCTTGGAAGCCACCTGGAAATGGAGTAAGCCTGGCAACAGGATGTGATTGGTTAGGGCATAAACTGCCCGTTGACTGGATTGGCTGCCTCAGCTATATAAGCTGCTGTACCAACTGAAATAAACGAGTCTGTGGGCTGCTCGCCTCTGGCCTGCTTTCACCTGACTCCCGGGGTCTGTGTGGTGACTCTGTGCCTCTTGCCCCCACCACGCTCCTCCTCTCAGAACAAATCCACAGCAACAGCCACCATGGCAGCCCCCAGTGGTGCCCTGGAGCTCATGGTCACAGGTAGGTGCCTCTCAGCCCCTCTGTGTCCTCGGCAGAGGCTCGCAGCTGGCTGTGCAGGGCCCTGTCCACAGCAGGGGTGTGCAGAGCAGCGTAGGAATGCAGCAGAGTGCACCTGGTCTGGGGCAAGGATGCAGCAAGAATGGCTTCTTGCCCCCTCACAAACTCAGCTCACGTCTGTTGCTGTGGATTTGATTCTGGGAGGAGGAGCATGGTGGGGGCAAGAGGCGCGGAGTCACCACACAGACGCCGGGAGTCGGGTGAAAGCAGGCCAGAGGCAAGCAGCCTGCAGACTCATTTATTTCAGTGGCTACAGTAGCTTATATAGCCAAGGCAGCCAATCCAGTCAAGGGGCGGTCTATGCCCTAACCAATCACAGCCTGTTGCCAGGCAGTTTCTGAAGCCATCCAATCACAGCCTGTTGCCAGGCAGTTTCCAAAGCCATCCAATCACAGCCTGTTGCCAGACAGTTTCTTTCACCAGCGGCCATCTTGGCATGGCCTTCTCATTCCAGCACATGTCCTCTGCCATCCCCCAGGAGGTCAGCTGAGCCAGTTGGGCTTGGGAACAGCAGAGCAACCACAAGCTGTGCACACACTGGAACAGGGTCGATTCCCAGTAAGCAAGGTGAGAGCTGATGTTTGTGTGTCACAGCATGTCCACACGGCCCGGGATAGCCTTCTTTCATTTCGTCTCAGACACACAGAAATATGAAAACACGCTCAGACCATGGGCCATCCACAGAGAGGCCGTAGACTGCCTGTGGTCCTTGGGCCATGATGTGCTGACCTCTGCTGGGCACAGAGCTGCGTGAGAGGAAGTGCTGGCTCAGGCCGTGCACAGGACTGCTGTGCCCATCAACACACTCACACACGCATGCACACACATGCAGACACAGACACACATGCACATACATGCATTTACACACGCACACATACACACATGCAGACACATAAACACATGTACACAAGCATGCACACATGTGCAGACACACACATCCATGCACAGAGACACGGACACAGAAATACCTGCGTGCACACACATGCACACACAAGCACAGATTGCGCACACAGAACACAGAGACGCATACACACATGCACACCCAGACCCACTCATACACACATGCAAACAGACATGCATGCAAACAAATGCAGACATACATGCACACATGCACATGTGTATACACACAAATGCAGATACATACACAAATATACAGAGAAATACACACTTGCACACAGATGCAGACACATACACACACCTGCACACTGGGAAACACATATACATAAATGCACACAGACATACAAATGTGCACACACATGTGCACACACATCAACAAGACACATTAGAAACAATTCCATAAGTATCTGGTCTCAAGGGCACAGAAATAAAGCAGCCAGTGGTGGAGACGAAAGCTTAGTTGAGAGCCTTCTGGCTCGAGTGGGAGTGGAAGCGCGGGTACTCAGCAGACTCTGCCCAGGAGGTGGGCCCTGATGGGGTTTACCACCTCCCAGAAAACAGAGACCCCGCCCCAAGTCCCTGAGGAGGGGGCTTTGAACCAAGGTCTCCACAGAACTAAAGAGAGTGGGTGCTGTAGAGAGAAAGCAGTCAGGACCCTCGGCCCTCAGAGAAAAGCTCCGGTCACCACCCCAGCCGGCCACATGCAGGGAGCCTGCACCTGCAGATCTGGAAGCAAAGTACTGAAAACCCAACACCCACGGCCTTCACAAGAGCACGAGGCTGAGTCTGACCTAGTGGGGTGGGAACATGCACACCCACAGTGTCTGCCAGAGAGCTGCCCCCTGCTGGGCACCCAACCCCTGGGGGACTGGGAGAGACCACAGAAAGGCACAGGGCCCCTCCACGGGGAGCAGAACCCACTGCAGCTGAACCCTCAGTGAGAACAACCGGCCTCAGGAGGAAGCAAAGGCCCCACGATGCAAGGCCCGGGTTCAATTCTCAGCTGCACGTCTGGGCTCCAGCTCCTTGCTCATGCAGGTCCTGGGGCCATGGTCTCCGGCTGGGCAGCTGGGTTCCTGCCTCCCATGTGGGGGGGTGTGGATAAAGCTCATGGCCCCTGGCATTGGCCCTGGTTCACCCCAGCCATCAGAGCATTCTGGGAGTGACATAATGGATGGAGCTGGCTCACTCATTCTCTCTCTGCCTCTCACATTTTCAGAATTTAAAAATAAAAAATCAGGGACCCCGCCGCGGCTAACTAGGCTAATCCTCCACCTTGCGGGGCTGGCATGCTGGTTTCTAGTCCTGGTCGGGGTGCTGGATCCTGTCCCGGTTGCCCCTCTTCCAGGCCAGCTCTCTGCTGTGGCCCAGGAGTGCAGTGGAGGATGGCCCAAGTGCTTGGGCCCTGCACCTAATGGGAGACCAGGAGGAGTACCTGGCTCCTAGATTCGGATCAGCGCGGTTCGCTGGCCACAGCGCACTAGCTGTGGCGGCCATTGGAGGGTGAACCAACGGCAAAGGAAGACCTTTCTCTCTGTCTCTCTCTCACTGTCCACTCTGCCTGTCAAAAACAAACAAACAAACAAACAAACAAATAAATAAGTAAAAATAAAAAATCAGAAACTTGCGCAAAAGCCAGAGGGGACCCCACCCCGGGAGACCCCGTGGGGACTTTGGCCTCATCCTCACAGCGCCAGGGGTTGACTCGAGTTCTGTGGTCGGTGTTTGGAGAGAGTTTGTGTTGGGGGAGCTCGGGGTGAGCCGGTCCCTGTGCCACAGGACAGGAGAAGAAACCCACCCCAGGTGTCGACCCCTGGAGCCAGAGCGGCCCTGCCTCAGTCCCCAAGGCTGTCTCTGAAATCCAGCCCTTTCATCTCCCCCAAGGCGAGTGCTCAGGCGCTGGAGGCACGAGTAAGGGCAGACAGGCTGGGCTTTGTTTCCCATCACTTCCAGGGAGCACAGAAAACCCGCCCTCCTGTCCCCACCCTCCCTCCTGCACCTGCAGGGAGAGGGCTGTGGTCCTCGAGGTTCTGTAGCTCAGAAAGGAGATGGAGCCCGTGCTCCCATTTCCAGATGGGGGGCGGTGCTGTGCAGAGTCCCACATCTCTCCACGGGTGCGAGGCGTTAAAGCAGGGGTCACAGAACCCCCATTCTCTCCCTCGCCTCCCCTGCATGTGGATGGCACGGTGACCTCCCAGGGCTGCCCCATGACTGTGCCCCTCAGTCTGATCCCCCTGTTCCGCAGCTGCAGATGCACTATGAACCCACCAGACCCGGCCCTGTGGCATACAGAGACAACAGGGGCTACCCAGGCCAGCAATGGACGGGAGCTCTGGGGAGGGAGCAGCGTGGTGTTGAAGCTGACAGACACTGTGGTTGTGTTGGGTAGGAAGTTGGGTAGGAGCTTATGTGTGTATGACAGGCCTAAAGAGAAGACGTCTATGTCCAGCATATGCTGCATCTCAAAGTCATCCCGATAATGTTTCAGGGCAGCCCGGCCTTCGCATCCTGCCTGCCCCCTCCTACCTGATAACCTGCCAGGTGGAGGTCCCGCCCCTTCTGCCTGACAAATCTTCCACAATCTCCCAGATGCAGCCCAGTACCTGCATTTCAAACCCCCTGCTCCGGATCCCCATTCTCTAGGGGGTCCTGCTCACCCTTCCTCTGAACCAGGATGGCGCCAGCTAGGCTTCCTCCTGTCTGATACCTTCAGGGGAAAACTCAGATAGGAGCTTCTTAATATTTACAGCCATAAAATCCTTTGTTTCAGGAGGAGCTGTGTGAAGACCCATCTCCTTGAAAACCCCCGGCCTCAACTGGACAGTGTGCTCAGCCCTCTGCATCTCCGCTGAGCCGCCTGACTGCCTGCCCAGGTGTACTCTCTCCACTCAACCATGTAACCTCACTATCCCCCGCCAGTCCGAGTGACTGGGCACTCTCAGGCTCTGTCTGGAGAGGTGCCCATCTGTCCTTACGGATTTCCCTGCCCTAATAAACCTTGCTATTTTACTTCCCACTACTCTCTGTCTCACGCCTGAATCCTTTCTCGTGTCAAGACAAGAACCCTGCTTTTCTCCAGTAACAGAGACAGGTGTGGTTGGATTTGCCGTGCGGTCGTGGTCAGGTGGCGGAGGGAGGGCTGTGGCCCTGCCTGTAAAAACATCAGTGTGAAATCCCCGGGGTGACTGGCATAAGGCCTTGCCCGCCACATCCTGTGCTCCTCGCCAGCTGGCCACGCCGCACCTCCCGCCCAAATCTATACCAGGCCCTCTCCGCACACGGACCTGCTCTGCCTCGGTGAGTCCCGGCACAGGAGGGCGATGGAGGCCGGGGGTACAGGTGGGGGGCAACAGGACCCATGGATCCTGCCTCCCAGGTCTGTGTCTGAGCTGGAGAATCAGCACCCAGATGCGTGAGTCCTCCCTTCACCACCCCAGGGTTGCCCTCCAGGTCCCCAGGAAGTCAACACCACTGGGAAAACTGGGAGTGGGCTTGGCTGTGGCTGGTGGGAGGGGGGTGCTGGGGCAGGGTCCTTCCGGAAGCTCAGGTTCCAATTCCCTTCCAGAGGCACTGACCACACCCAGCATCTGGGCCGAGCCCGACTCCAGGATTCCAGAGGGGAAGCCAGCAGCCATCTGGTGCCAGGGGCCCCCCGGGGCCGAGGAGTACCAGCTGCGCTGGAGGGGGGCCTCTCTGCCTGGGGGAGACCTGAGTGAGGGGCGGACTCTGGTTCCCCATCATGGCCATGACCTCGCACACTGCAGGGCGCTACCGCTGCTTCTGCCGCAACGGGGAGCTCTGGTCGGAGCCCAGCGAGCCCCTGGATCTGGTGGTCACCGGTGAGTCTGCCCGCTGCCATGCAATGGTGGGGGCAGGTGGCGGCCCCACCCAGCCATGCTCTGCAGGTGTAAGAAAGGGGGCTGCTTCCTCTGGGAAGAGCCTGCAGGAGAGGGAAGCCCAGCAGGGCATCGGTGCAGGGCTCCTACCGAGGACGGCACCCAGGTCCCTGGGACAGGCGAGAGAAGCAGGCCGGGCAGACAGAGAGGCTTGTCCTGTGGGAGGGCGGCTCCCACGGAGGGAAGGTGTCTGGGCCAGGGCGCTCCCTACAGCCGGGGACCTGTGTCTCAGACTGAAGCACTTGGTAGGATCTGCAGGAGGGCTCGTGACAAACACAGAGAGCTTTGGCCCCGAGTCACCGCAGCCTGGATCAGAAGGGCCGAGAGCTGCAAGCAGCAGAGTGTCCCCTGGGGAAGGCGTGGCAAACGTGGGCTGCACCGCATGCGAGGGAACGGGCTGAACTTGCAAAAGAAGTTGAGACACGGGGCGACGCTTAAAGCTGTTAAGATGCTGAATTCTATGTTATGTATGTTTCCCCCAAAAAACATAAGCAAACGGCCGCCCCACCCGAGTCTCTGACTGGTGGCCCTGAGGTGGCCCCTGGCCATCGGCTGCCCCAGGCCGTGCTGGCGTTGTGGACATAGCAGCCAATCTCTGGGAACCCCCCGTGGACAGCGGCTCCCAGAGAGTCCGATCCTCACTCCTGGCACTGAGGGCTCCACCTGGGAGCACGGCAGGGGAGGGCGCGTCTGTGCTGGGGCAGGTGTGGGGGCAGGAGGAGGGTCTGAGGTTGCAGGGGTGGAGCCTGGGAGGCAGGAAGACACTGGCCAGCTTCTCCTGCAGGAATGCATGACAAGCCCACCCTATGGGTTCTGCCAGGGTCTTTGGTGACCTCGGGAGAGAATGTGACCTTCTACTGCCGGCTAGAGACGGTGACCAATACCTTCTTCCTGCTCCGGGAAGGCGGGCCCAGCCACGCACAGGGCAGCCACGGGGCGGTGCCAGCGGAGTTCCCCGTGGGCCCTGTGACCTCGGCACACACGGGCACGTACAGGTGTTTTGGCGCCTATAGCGGCCATGTGTGGTCCTTCCCCAGTGAGCCCGTGAAGCTCCTGGTCACAGGTGAGGAAGCCCCCAGTTCCCAGGTCCTCCCTGGGCTCCTAAAGAAACCCTAGGGTCCTGTTGAAGGGAAGTCCACCCCAGAGGGCCAGGGAAGGAGAATGTAGGGAGCAGAGGAAGCCCCCAGCCCCGACCTGTCCTCTTCATCTCTGTCTCCAGATGTGGGAGACCCCAGCCTGGAACCCACAGACCCCGCCCCTGATCCCGGTGAGTAGCTTGCTCCTCCACGTTCGGGAGAGCTGGAGCCTTCCTGTGCGTGCCTGTGGGAGCCGTGGGCTTCCCCGCCTGCACAGTACAGTGCAGGTGCCCCAAGTGTGGTGGTGTTCAGTGCCAACAGTCCGCTGGCAGTGAAACCCACACCCTCCCTCTCATGCTGGTCCATATGCAGAACGCAGGTGCACTAGGGACATGATGAGAAGTTACCCAGAGCTTGTGTCCTTGGGGTCTGTGACACGCAGGGAATCTTGTGTTTAAGACATGGGCGCAGTCTCCAGGAGACCTCACTGTGTGTATGGGAATATTCCAAATCCCAGTACAAGCCCATCTGGAGCACTTCCGGTCCCTAGCATTTTGGATAAGGGACGGGCAACCCATACAGCAGTGTGCATCAACCAGAAAAACCTCCTGGTCTCTGGGGCACAAGCGTCCTGGCTGGAGTGGATGGAGCATCCATGGGTGGGTGTTGGGAGAGAGAAATGTGTTATATGAGGGCAGTTCAGAGAGCTCATGGAAAGTGCAGGGGTAAAAGGACTGGGCCATCTTCTGCCGCTTTCCCAGGCACATTAGCAGGGAGCTGGAGAGAAGTGGAGCAGCGGGGACTCGAACCGGTGCCCATATGGGGTGCTGGTGCTATAGGCGGAGGCTTTAGCCCATTACACCACAGCGCTGGCCCCATAAACTTCTCTTTTAACTCTGTGTCCCATGAAGTTTTAGAAGCCCCCTGGTATCGCACACAAGGAGGGCTGGTGACCTGGAAGGGGGACCCTGGAGGGTAAGCAGGGCCGCCTGGCTGGGCACATGCAGGAGACATCTGGGTGAACACTGGCCGACTGAGCCTGTTAGCCCCATGGTTCTCAGAACGAAGAGATTTCCAGAAAGAGAGGGGGCGACCCAGCAGTGCCGGAAGTCAGGAAGGGGACTCGGTGACGAGGGACTGGCCACGAGGCTGGTGGGCGGGGGCTGGCTCAGGACACCCAGGGGAGTGCCAGGCTTTGGATTTGACGCCGTGTGGAGAAAGACCCGCGTGAGGGGGCGCAGAGCCCCCGTCGGGGTGGGAGGCACGGAGACGCATGCGCAATAGTGCATCGCCAGCTTCTGCCTGGGGCCTGGGGCTCCTGCCCGCGGGGTGAGGCCGCTGGGACCCCTGTGAGGCATGGGGTGGAGACTTGGACAGCCGCGGGGTGTGGCGGGGCTGGACTGAGGAAGGAGAGGCTGGGCAGGCGGAAGCCAAAGCCGACCCTCCCTTCCCACAGCAGGCTCTCGGGAACCCCGTCTCGGACCCATAGTGTCCAGAGTCCAGGACGGTGAGTAGCGGGGCTCATGCGGGGTGGGGGCAGGAGGAAGGTCTGGGAGGTGAGGGGAGAGGAGCGGGTGGGTGCAGTGCTGCATCCCATCAGCGGCCTCTCTGCTCCAGCCCCAGCCGCCTGGGATCACACCGCCCAGAACCTCCTGCTGATCGGCCTGGCTGTCCTGGTCCTGGTGGCTCTGACGTGGCTCCTGGCTGAAGACTGGCTCTGCAGGTGGAGGACCCGGGAGGGAGCCGGCCGTGCCCAGGCTGGCATGGACTGCGACGTCTGTGCTGTGCCGCAGAGCGGGATCACCTGCACGGATTGGGGGGTGGGGGTGGAGTGACAGCCTGCTGAGGCAGATCCGCTCTTTGGCGTGTGCACCTGCTCAGCCACCGCTGCCCCACCCTGGTCTCCCCTGATAAAGCAAACAGCCCTGTCCTCCATAGCAAGGTTGCGGCTGAAACTTCATGCACACTCGCAGCGCAGCTTGGGTTTCCGTGAAGTATTTGAGGTCACTTCAGGGCTGCTTCCCGTCGTGGGCTTTGTCCTGATCTCTCCCTCCCTTGGCCTGCGGGGTGCCCCCCACAGTCTCTTTCCTGCCGCTGTACCCGAGTGCCACAGGCTGGGTGACAGACAGAGGCTCGTTTAGCTGCTACCCTGGAAGTCCAGTGATGATCACCCAGGGCGATGGATGGACCCTGGAACTCCCTGAGACCGGGGCTTCCCTCCTCCCCTCGTGCTGAGACTGAGCTCGGGACCCCAGAACTGTCCTCCAGGGACCCTTTGTGCCCAATGAGGTGGGGAACGGAGTTGCCTGGTGGCCCTGGAGTCTGTAGCCCTGGCACAGGCCAAGTGCCAGAGCTTCTCCCACCCTGGTGGGGTCTCACCGACAGTGGTATGGTCCCACCAACGTGAGTGGGGTCTCAGCGTCCTGGCTGGGGTCCTACTGTTGTAGGTTTGGTGTCACTGACCTGGTGGGAGGGGTCTCACCATAGTGGGTGAGGTCCCACTGACTTGGGTGGGGTCTAACTACCCCAGGTGGGGTGTCACTGATGTGGGTGGGAAGGTCTCACCATAGTGGGTTTGGTTTCACTGTCCCGGGTGGGGTCTCACTATCTTGTTGGGGTCTCCCCGATATGGTTGGGGTGTCACCAACCTGTGTGGGAGAGGTCTCACCGATGTGGGTGGGGTCTCACTGCCCCAGGTGCGATCTCACTGGTTGAATCCCTAGTGACAGAGAGACTGGCAGACTCAGGGGGTGGGGGTGAGGGTGGGGGCAGATGGGCCGCTTGGGGAGGGGGGCTCCTGTGCTGGATGCAGACGCTCTCAGAGTGGGCGGGGGCGGTGGAGCTGTGCTGTGAACGCCTAATGTCTCACTGTTCTCCTTGAAGCCCTGAGTGTGGCGAATCTCCTGTTCTGTTTTGCCACAAAACCTGTCTCCAACAGTGACCCCCTAGGGAGCAGAAGTGTCCCTGGTTGAGGACCACTGTCACATTCTGTAACAGGGTTTCTGGAACCTTCCGTGTGGTGTGGTTTTGGCCAGGGCCTTCTGTGCACTGAGGCGTGGGTAGCAGCAGCCCACTAGCATCCCCAAGCACCACCCGGTGTCCCACAGGTGGCAAAGACCACCCCTGCTGAGCCCACGGACCCGAAGCATCCCGGCCCGTATGCTGTTTTGCTCCAGATTCCAAAGGCTTCTTTCAGTCTTGCAAAGACAAGCCGTGGGCACAGGATCTGGGGAGCACTGGTTTCCTGGTCTGCTCCAGACCAGGTTAAAGAATGTGGGGCCTGGAGACGGGGTCATGGCCCAGGTTAAAGCCGCCAGCTGCGATACCAGTGCCCCACAGTGCAGCACCAGTAGGAGTCTCAGCCTCTCTGCCTGCAGTCCAGCTCCCTGCTATGCAGCTGGGGGAAGCAGCAGAGGATGGCCCAAGTGCTGGGGCTCCTGCACCCACATAGGAGACCTGGAAGAAGCTCCTGGCTCCTGCCTTCAGGTCAGTTAGATCAGAAGAGGAGCATTCGGGACCCCTCCCCGAGCTCTGGTACAGGATGCTGGTGTTGTGGGCGGCAGCTTCACCTGCTGCATCCAGCGCCAGCCCCTGATCTCAGCGCCCAGAATGGGACTGGGGAGTCCGAGCGTGGTCCCACTTAAATACTTGCAGGAAGCTGCAAGCTCTTTCCCGAAGCAGCTGAGCCATCCCAGGTCCCCTCAGCAGCGCCCGAGGCTTCCCTCTCCTCCGCACCCTCGCCAGCACCCATGGCCTCGCCTGTGGCAGCCCTCCTGCGGGGTGGGATTCAGTGGCTCCCCTGGCACTGGCATCCTCTCCCTCCTTGTGGCCGCTTGATTCTGTGTGAGAGATGCCCGTACAGTCCCGCTCCCCTCTGTAGCAGGCTCTGTTCTCTGCATGCAGCAGACGAAACCCTGCCTTTGCAGACACAGGGTGACCTCAGGGATGCGGGTCGTCACAGGAAGAGCGAACACCTCAGGATTCAGAGAACTGAAAATGAAACAGAAAATTACCTACATGAAGGATCTTTGTGGGTGAGATCCTGGTGGAAAGAAGGGGCCATCTAAGAAGGATGCGCCTTTCTCTGAAGGGAGGAGAGATCTCCCATTTTGCTGATGGCCCTGTCTAAATTCAGACCATTTTTGCAGACTCAAAAGGCTTTATTTAAATAAAAAAGAAAGATTATTTATTTATTTGAAAGTCAGAGTTACATGGATATTGAAGGAGAGGCAGAGAGAGAGGGGTCTTCCATCCACTGGTTCCCAACTGGCTGCAACGGCTGGAGCTGCACTGATCTGAAATCAAGAGCCAGGAGCTTCTTCCGGGTCTCCCATGCAGGTGCAGGGCCAAAGGAAGGCCATCTTCTACTGCTTTCCAAGGAAATGGCAGAGAGCCAGATCAGAAGTGGAGTAGCCGGGACTCGAACTGACGCCTATATGGAATGCCGGCACTGCAGGCAGTGGCCTAACCCACTATGCCACAGCGCTGGCCTCCAAAAGGCTCTCATAGCCAAGGCAGCTCATGTCAACAGCCCCGTATGATCACTGACATCATACATAAGAGTGTTAATTGTTAAATCAACAACAGGAATCTCTGTGCACTGACTCCCCATGCAGGACCTCTGATCTTCATGAGTTGTATTATAAGAATTAACTGTAAAACTAGTTCTCAACACTGTGTGTGCGTGTGTGTGTGTGTGTGCAAATTGTTGAAATATTTATTTAGTATAGAGTTGGTCTTAGTATAAAATTGATTGGAGAGACTGGCGCTGTGGCACAGCAGTTTAACGCCCTGGCCAGAAGCGCCGGCATCCTATATGGGCTCTGGTTCAAGTCCTGGCTGCTCCACTTCTGATCCAGCTCTCTGCATTGGCCTGGGAAAGCAGTAGAAGATGACCCATGTCCTGGGCCTCCTGAACTCCTTTGGGAGACCTAGGGGAAGCTCCTGGCTTCTTGCTTCAGATCAGTGCAGCTCCAGCTCTTGTGGCCAATTGGGGAGTGAACCAGTGGATGGAAGACCTCTCTCTCTCTCTCTCTCTCTCTCTGCTTCTCCTTCTCTCTGTGTAACTCTTTCAACTAAATACATAAATCTTTAAAAAAATACATTTGAAAGAAAATGAATCTTAGTGGAGAATGGGACTGGGAGTGGGAGACGGTGGAGGAGGAGGAGTGAGAGTGTGGGAAGAATCTCTCTATTCCTAAAGTTGTACTTATGAAATTTGTATTCATTAAATGAAAGGTTTCTTTGGGAGAAAAATAATAATTGAACCTGGGCTGGCGTTGCGACTCAGCGAGTGAAGGTGCTGCCTGAGACGCCAGCATCCCACACGGGAGCACGGGTTCGAGTCCCAGCTGCTCCACAGAATCCAGTTCCCGGCTGATGCACTTGAGAAAGCAGCAGGAGAAGTCCACGTGCTTGGGCACCTGCACCCATGTGGAAACCTGGATGGAGTTCCAAGCCCCTGACTACAGCTTGGTCTACCATAACCACTGCAGCCATCTGGGGAGTGGACCAGTGGACGGAAGACCACATCCCCCTGCTTCCCCGGTAACTCTGCCTTTCAAAAATGTAGATAAATAAATCTTTAACAAATAAATAAAAGGAACCGAACTATGGGAACAGGGAGTTGTAGTAAATCCATCCACGTGTCCTGTAATGGTGAGGATCGGCTCTAGGAACCCTGTGCCGGGAGAGTCTGGTCATGGGACATCAAGGAGTCCCAGCACACACCTGCATGATGGCAGCTACTTCACTCTGGGCTCTGAACTCCGCCATTCATTCCTGGGCTGGGAACAGCAGAGCTCGTTGCTGTATTCCTATGAGAATATCCACCGGGGGCCGGGCGTCCTCCTGCAGTGGTGCAGACCTGCGTATCTAGGACTCTGCCCCCAGAAGCCGTGCAGCACGAGTACGATGAGGTCGGCAGCTGTCAGCTTCATTAGAATGTTGGGGGCGCCGGCGTACAGGCGACTGTGGCTGACCAAAATGTGCCCTGACACCTGACGACGCCGTGACTCGGGAATCCAACATTCTCCCTCAGTCTAAACACCAGGTGCAAAGCTTCATGGGAATTCCTCACACGTATTTACGCAGGTAGCAAACACACATACGCATGCATGCCCACACACTCCCAAATTTACATACACTGTTCCTGAGGACAGGAAAAAGGAATGTTCTATCAGGCAAGGAGAGAGTGCAATCAAAACCGGAGACGGCAACCGTGAGATGGGGAAATCCTGGGACGGATGCTCCCGTAAACTTAGACTCCCAACAAAACGGTCACAAAGTGTACTCGTTCCTATAAGAAGAGAGAATGCAGGCGTCATGACCACACCGGTTGGCTGTTGGTGGTGAAGGCAGGCACCGGCCGCTTGATACTAAAGAATCGATGGCGTTCAGTACATTACCAGAAGTCACAGCTCATCAGACACAGACAAAGCTGTTTTGTCTGAGAGATTTTGCATCCTCCTGTCAGTCATCACATCTTCTCTCCTCTCCGGAACGTCAATTCAAGTCCTTTGCCCACTGCCCAAATGGGGCTTTTGTGTTTCCATGGAAATCACGAGTTTTGTTTCACTCCAGGCTGCTGGAGGTCTGGGCTCTGCTAAGTGGAGCTGTGTGGATTTCCCTTGGAGCGCTGACGGGAGTTCGTGTGTGGACCGCGATCCTGCGACCTGACGGTGACCAGTGAGGGCAGCTTCTGGTTGAGATGTTGGGTTGTCTTTGGGTAAGATGACGTCATCAGCAAAGAGAGGTAGTCTTAGGTAAGATGACGTCATCGGAAAAGAGAGCCGACCTGGCTTCTTCCTTCCCAATTCGGACGCTTCTGTGGCTTCTTCTCGCCCACCTGCTCTGGCGAGGACTTGCAGGGCCGCGCAGAGCAGCAGTCAGGGTTCACGTTTCCTACAAGGACCCGCACTCTTCCTCTATGGAGACAGCGGCAAAGCAGCGCGCACTCCCCTCAGTGACGTGTGAGCGCAGCATGTCGGCGTGCGCCTGCGCAGTCACGTGTTGGGCTGTGTCCCCGAGGCCAGTGGAGGTGTGCGGCTGCGTAATCCCTTATTGACATGCGCCTGCGCAGTCCAGAGTCGGTGTGCGTGTGCGCGAGGCCGCCTCAGGTGAGTCCGTGTCCGCCCACACGGGGAAGCTGAGGCTCAGGGCAGAGGGGTGTGTGAGGGGACGCAGTGAGGGCGCCTCCCCCGGGAGTCAGGGCAGGCGGCAGGGAGGGGGCGGCGCAGGTCCTGGGAGGCCTCAGGGCCCCGCAGCGGGGTGGTCGGGTCAGGGGAAGCTGTGGCTGAGGGGCGTGGGAGCGGCGTCCGCGGCGGAGGGGGCGTCCGGGCCTCCCCCTCACTGGGTCGGGCCCCGGGACCTCCGGGCCGGGCGGGAGCGGGGCTGTGCCCACCTGCGTCCTCCGGAAGTGGCCGGGCTGCGACCCCACAGGAGGGGCTGAGGGCGGGGACCACCCCGGGGCGCATCAGCCCACCTGAGGGGCGGCTCCGGGAGGCCCCTGTCCTTGGTGCTGGGTCCTGGCCCTGGGAGAGGAGGGCGGAGCCGGCTGACAGGGCGGGGCGGGGCCCCATCCCTGCAGGGAGCCTGTGCCCCCATCCTGGGGACTGAGGGCCTGGCTGGGGTGGGGGCGGTGCCCCTTCCTGTGGGGCTGCGGGCTAAACAGCCCTGCGATACTGGGAGGACCTGGCCTCAGAGCGTCCACACCCGGTGTGTGTCCATGCCGCGGGCGCTCTGCCGGAGCAGGTGCAGAGGACACCATGATCCTGCCCTCGTGGTCCTGCTCTGCCTGGGGGAGATGGGAAGACTGGGAGTGGAGCCCCTGCTCTGACAGGGACCCCGCCCCCACCCACAGCCAGGCCCTGCTCCCTGGAGACCCCAGGCTCAGGAGCCCCGGGGAGGAGAGGACCTGCGCAGGGGCAGGGCAAACCTCTCACGGGGAGCTCTCCTCCAGGGCTGTGCGGGCCCAGGACCCGAGTGCAGGCAGGTGAGAGTGCCCCCACTGTGCCGGTCCCCCCCTCCCCCGCCATGGGACATGCCACCCCGGGCAGCTGGGGTGGGGACAGCAGCCCTGTCTGGTGAGGAGGGCATCTGGGAGGGTCCTGGCCTGCAAGGGGACGTGGTCCTGGGACCCAGCCTCTGGTTTCCTTCCAGGGACCCTCCCCAGACCCAGCGTCCGGGCTGAGCCAGGCTCTGTGATCGCCCTGGGCAGGCCTGGGGCCCTGTGGTGTTGGGGACCCTGGAGGCCCAGGAGTGCTGTCTGCATAGAGAGGGAATCCCAGAGCCCTGGGACAGAGCAATTCCCCTGGAGCCCGGAAACAAGGTCAAGTTCTCCACCCTCTCATGGCTGAGGTGTACTCGGGCGCTACCGCTGTGTCTGCCTCAGCGCTGCTGGCTGCTCAAGCCCAGAGCCACCCTGGAGCTGGGGTGAGAGTGAGGAAGCCACACCTGAGCAGGAGCTGGGTAGGTCACGGGGACGCTGAGAGGAGGCGTAGATGGGAATCGGGTGCGGGGCCTGGGCTCCTGGGCCAGACACCCAGAGTGAGGGCCGTGGGACTGCAGGGCAGGAGGGAGAAGGGTGTGGGTGGAGCCAGCGTGCAGCCCCGCCCCTCTTCCCTCCTGACCCAGCAGGGCCCTCGGTGGTCCCTGCAGAGGGCCTGACGGGGTCACACAGGACCCGGGGTCTACCCACTGTCCTGGCCGGCTGCCCCAGGCCGGGCTCCCACAGGGGCCGGAGCAGAGGCAGCACTGGACAGGACCTGCCCAGGACGGGCCTCACCCACACCCCTGAGGCTCAGTGGACCTCTAGACCAGATCAGAGACTGCTCGGGTGCAGCGGCACAGGCCATGGCGCAGTGTGGGCCACGGACCTGCTGCTGTAGGGAGAAGCTCGCCAGTCTGTGGGTGCTGCGTGGCCCGGCCCCTGTGGGGCTCCCCTGGTGACCCAGCAGCACAGGGCAGCCCGACAGGGTGACGTGGAGGCGGCTCATCAGAGGGCCACGCTGAGTTGCATCGCGAGACATGGGGACCTGGAAGTATGGCAGGAAGTGGGCGGAGCTCACCTGGGGTTGCAGGAATCCTGCTCAGGGGCAGGGACCCTGGTGGGCCGCTGGCTGTGCTCTTCTCCAGGCTCCCACGCACATTCTGGGAAGGGGCTCCGGCCTCCCGCAGCCCTGCCCACCGCCCTGCAGGCTCCCGTGCGGTTCTGTGCTGTTCCTCTCCAGGGACCACACACAGCTCAGTGGCCTTGAGTGTCCACAGGAGCCCACCTAGAGGGCGGTGACTCCAGGATTCACTCCCCTTGACCTTTACCAATTGTGCCAGGACATGGGCGGGACTACAGTCACTCAAGATGGATTCAAAATTGCACTCACCAGAGGAGGCGATGACACGTGGGCTCAGATGTGGGAGGTCACAGTTAATGGATCCGGGCTGGCGCTGCGGCGTTATGCATAAAGCTGCCACCTGATTGCCGGCATCCCCTGTGGGTACTAGTTCGAGTCCTGGCTGCTCCACTTCTGATCCAGCTCTGTGCTATGGTCTGGGAAAGCAGCAGAAGATGGCCCAAGTGCTTAGGTCCCTGCATCCATCTGGGGGACTCAGAAGAAGCACCTGGCTCCTGGCTGGGGATCAGCCGAGCTCCGGCTGTGAGGGCCCATTGGGACTGAACCAGCAGATGGATTCCTCTCTCTCTCCTTCTCTCTGTAACTGTGACTTTCAAATAAATATTTTAAAAAACTTGTGGCTCATCAAACTCTAAGGTAAAATCCCACATGAGCGTGGGACTCCGCCCTCTGAGAGGACCACACAGAAGTGAAAGACTGAAAGTGTGTGCAGGGTTTCTTCAGGCACAGAAAGTTCAAGGTCATCTGGATTTCTCAGTGCTCGCCTAACATCAACCCCACAACACGGTTGGCTCTGGCGGACGGCAGCACCCGGTGTTCTGGAAGAGTGTGGACACCTGCCCGGCTTCCTCTGATGGCTGATTACTCTGCTTGTCTGTGCGGTGCAAGTCTGCATTTCACACACAGTTCAGTGAGGCGGGGTTAAGGGTGTGTCTGGATGCTTCTCCCAAGTTTCCAGTTAAGGGGCTAGGGACTCCACCCCACCACAGCATAGCTTAGGGAGTAAAGCCTGTGGGGAGCAACCCGGACTAGACTGAGTTACTGGAATTAAGACTTATTCTATGCATCTGCTCTCCCACAATATGGCACTGGGAGAGAAGTAAACAGCTTCCGCACAGCTGCCTCCAGTTCAACTAATAAACTGTAGGACTTGCTCCTGATTGGAGAGCAGCGTACTCGGCGTGTGGGCAGCCGAGTTGGGATTGGCGGAGGAGGACTATAAAGGAGGAGAGAGACGGCATGCACCAGGAACATCTATGGGGAACATCTAAGGGAACCCGTGCAGCCCCCGAGAAAGCCGGCCGGCGGTGTGCCGCTCCCCTGCGGAAGTGGGGAATGTGGCTAGGGGGAACTGCCCTTCCACGGAGGTGGAAGGGATAGTAGCCAACCCGGGAAGAACCAGCAGCAAACCCGGGGAAGGCCGAGCAGACGAAAGAACAGCGCAGGGTCCTGTGTCGTTCCTCCACGAAGAGGGGGAGCGACATAATGGTGCCGTGACTCGGATAGGAAACCTAGCTTGGATAGGAAACTTAGGACGGATATGAAACTTAGGAGGGAAGAAACGGGAAGAACTAGGGAAAATATCGGAGAGAGAAACTAGCAAACAGCCTAGGGAAAATATCGGAGAGACTAGCAAACAGCCTAGGGAAAAGCCGGACGAAAAAGGAGCCGGAAGAAGCTATTGAAAGCCTAGGCATAGACTCGGATACGGACTACGGGGGGAAGCTGGGAGAAATCTCTAAGGTCGAAAGCGAAAGTGAAAGCTAGAACAAACAGACTCGGATGTGGACTGTGGGGAGAGGCCAGGAGAAATGAGGGAGGAATATTGTTGGAAGAAAACTTAGGGAAACATACCGGGTAGAGAAAAGTGTTAGGGAAATTGAAGCCGCGGGGGGCAGGCCGAGGCTGAAACGAAAGCCACTTTGGGATTCTCAAGTTAGCCCGGGAATGGGGGGCGAAAAGTTGAAACCAGAAGCTGAAACGTAAGCCAGATTGGGATCCGTCTGATTAGCCCGGGGAGCAAAGGACGGGAAGCCAAACCGTGGGGCGGAGACGTATGCTGGGTTGAATTCGCCAGGCTAGCCCGGGGAACTTAGATTGAATGCTAGTGGCGGACACGTAAGCTACGCTTTGTTACTCGCGGAAGCCGCCGCGTGCAGAGAGAGCACGGGGCGTGAATAGATAGGGAACGGGGCTGGCGCGAGGCCGTGGTGCAGACGTGAAGGGCGTGGAGACCGCGGAGCGCGCGAAGCCAAGCCGCGCAAAGCCGGGAAGCTGCGCAGATGAGAGAGACGCGGGCTGAAGCGGCTCAGCCGGAAAGCCGCTGAGAAATAGCCTCGGGGCGGAGCCTGCCGGCAGGGCGAGGCACCGGGAGGCCGCAGGGATAAGAGAAACAGAAGTTTAGAAGTAAAGTGAGAGAAATAGGAATGCTGGAAGATAGAAGGAAAATGGGAGAAATAGGAATGCCCGGAGATAGAGAAATAGAGAAATAGAAAGGCCTCCCCTCAACATGGCAATGAGAGAGCTTGGATTCGGTCTGCCTGATTAAGTGAGGCGATGAGCACCTGCGGGCAGCTAGCAGCTTATGCGCCGCAGGTCACCGAAGACAGGCACGAATTAACATCAGTAAGGCCTCCCCCACAATACGGCAATGAGAAGGCTCGGATTCGGTTTGCCTGATAGGACTTGTAAGAACCTGTGGCAACTCTAGCAAGTAGAGCAGAGTGTGTGCCGCGGGACACCGAAGACAGGCGCGTATCAACGCCAAAAATAAAAAGAAAGGGGGATCTGTGGGGAGCAACCCGGACTAGACTGAGTTACTGGAATTAAGACTTATTCTATGCATCTGCTCTCCCACAATATGGCGCTGGGAGAGAAGTAAACAGCTTCCGCACAGCTGCCTCCAGTTCAACTAATAAACTGTAGGACTTGCTCCTGATTGGAGAGCAGCGTACTCGGCGTGTGGGCAGCCGAGTTGGGATTGGCGGAGGAGGACTATAAAGGAGGAGAGAGACGGCATGCACCAGGAACATCTATGGGGAACATCTAAGGGAACCCGTGCAGCCCCCGAGAAAGCCGGCCGGCGGTGTGCCGCTCCCCTGCGGAAGTGGGGAATGTGGCTAGGGGGAACTGCCCTTCCACGGAGGTGGAAGGGATAGTAGCCAACCCGGGAAGAACCAGCAGCAAACTCGGGGAAGGCCGAGCAGACGAAAGAACAGCGCAGGGTCCTGTGTCGTTCCTCCACGAAGAGGGGGAGCGACAAAGCCAACACCTGCAGCACTGGCATCATTATGGCCTCCAGTTTGAATCTCGGCTGCTCCACTTCTGATCCAGCTCCCTGCTAATGTGCCTGGGAAAGCAGTAGAATATGACCCAAATGCTTGGGCCCTGCACCCACGTGGGAGACCCAGAAGAAGCTCCCGGCTTCTGGCTTCAGCCTGAGAGTGAGCCAGCAGGTGGGAAATCTGTCGCTGTCTCTCCTCTCTATGTCTCTGCCTCTCAAATAAATCAGTCTCTGAAAAGTTTTTTTAAACATTCCTAGAAGGAAATACCTGGGTAAATATGACCTCAGACTTCATCACAGCATCTTAGCTGTTGGCAAAAGTATGAGGAACAAACAAGAAAGTGGCTGAATTGATCGTCCCCAAAACTTCAGAACTCTGTGCACCATGGACAGCTATCAAGGGAGCAGAAAGACAACGAACACATGGTGTAAAGATCTGGAAGCCACAACAGGAAAAGCAAGGGTGCAGCTCACTCAGCACAAGGGCA
The DNA here is from genome assembly GCF_051225735.1 of Oryctolagus cuniculus. Classification (NCBI taxonomy): domain Eukaryota; kingdom Metazoa; phylum Chordata; class Mammalia; order Lagomorpha; family Leporidae; genus Oryctolagus; species Oryctolagus cuniculus. The sequence goes on along the minus strand of NC_142884.1, from coordinate 4,274,195 downwards.
GGGAAGTGAAAATAATGCCAAAGAGAGGCGCCCCCCACACCCAACACTCTGGGCACTTCTGGAAGACAAAGCAGGCAGAGTGTGGTCAGGGTGTGGGGAAATCGCAGCCCTGAGACGCGGCTGGAATGTGCAGGGTTCAGTCGCTGCGGCAAGAGGCTCCTAGTTCCTCAAAGCACCTGACCCAGCGTAGGCACAGCACGGAGCAGCCCACCTCCTGCATGGAGTCAGGTGCTCCCATCAACCCACATGCTGGCAAGGTTCAGGGTCAGGGGCAGTGCTCGCCAGTGTGCTGAGTGCAGGCTCCGTGGAGTGTTCTTACCGCCGAGGGCCAGGGGGAGGCTCTGACAACCACCCAGGGACTGTGCACACAGGCATCCGTCCAAGCACGGCCAGCCAGGGACAGGAGCCAGATGTGCACCGGGGATGGGGGCTCAGGGAGGTGGGTCCCTGGTTCTGTGGGAACTCTGCAGAGCCCCAGGAAGCTGTGAAGTGAGGATGCGTGCGGCAGGAGGTGCAGCCACTCACAAAGGGCCCCGCATAGCATCGTTCCCAGAAACACCCAGGGCTGGGAGCCCACAGAGCCCTGGGGCTGGCGGGGCTGGAGGCTGCATGGTGCCAGCTTCCTCCTGAGGCGAAGCTGTGTGGGTCGTTCCATTTCTGCAGCTTTACCGTGAACGCCACTGAGTGCACGCTTTGCCAGCTCCTGTTTCTGGGAGGGGGACTTCCTCCAACCAGACGCAGGGCTAAGGAAAGGACAGATGCCTGTCAGTGCCTTTGCACCCGAGGCTGTGACGAGCCACCGTGCATTCTCTCGTGGGGCCCCCACCCAGTGCAGGCAGCTGAGAGCCTGCCCTCTGCCCTCCACCCCCAAACACGGCTGAAGATGGGGTCTTCCATTCTGTCTGGGACCAGGACCGCTTCTGATTCACCTCTGGGGACAGCGGGCGCTCCTAGGGACTTCTGAGGAGGGGTCCCTACCAGAACGGTGCTGTCCCCACGTGTGAATCTGGAAGGGACACTGCAGGACCCTGAGACCGGAGAGCTGCAGCCACAGCCACCCAGAGACCGGAGGTCTCGGGCATCCCTCCACCACAGAGACGCTGGGGGTGACATCACCTGTTCAGGTCGCTCAGGAAGCGTCACCCCCATGTCATCCAGGAGCAGGGAGCCCAGGTGCTCAGATCAGGTGGGGGGCTCAGGACACAGGTGCTGGGGACCCTGAGCCTCACACAGAGTGTGGATCTGCACACGGGCGCAGTCCCCTGCTCCCAGTCCCCTTCCATCAGAATATCCCAGCACAGGGTGTGAGGCATGGGACCCCGGAGGGCCTGGGGCTATGGCACCCCCATGCTCTCAGTTTCCGAGGGAGCTCGGGTTCTCTGCCCCACAAGGTGCCCTCCCCTCCTCAAGCCCCTCACTGGGACCCAGGCCAGGCGGCATAAGGCAGGACCCCACCCCTGGCCTAGGTCCCCTTTTGTGGGCACTCCTGCACCTGCCACAGGCACAGCTGGGCTGCAGCTCAGCCACACCTCGGCAGCGTCTGCCTTCTTCATCTGCTCCTGTTGCTGTCACCCACCTCACGGGATGCAGCCCCCACACCTGCACTCAGCAGTCAGGAAGGGGAAGTGCCTGCCTCGGCCACCCGGCCTGTGCAGGGAGAACCAGAACCCTAACCAGGCAGCTCCTGGGCACGGCCCACGAGGGGCACCCCCTGGGTGGGGCTGGAGCGGGGGAGGGAGGCAGGGCAGGCACAGCACAGGGGGCAGCGGAGGCGGGGGCCTGGCCCTAGCTGTCCCCAGAGCCCGCTGTGTCCTGGGCCCCGTCCTGAGGGACAGCGGAGGAGGTCGGGGAGGGGCTGCTCCCTTCCTGTGAGGCCGCAGATGAGGAACCCGTGACGTCTCCCCGCTCATCTCCAGCCGGACTCTGGGCCTGTGGCCCTCACAGCTGCTCTGCTCCACAGGGACCATGGGTGGCGGGGCCCTGACTCCAGCCCTCACTGCCCTCCTCTGCCTGGGTGAGCCGGGGACACGGGAACAATGGGAACCCTCACAGGTATGGGAAGGGACAGCACCCTGGCCTAGCTGGGACACCAGGGCTCAGAGGACCAGGGCAGGCCTGGGCGTCTCTGCAGGGGTGGGGAGTGGGGAGCAGCTCTCACGGGGACCTCTCTTCCAGGGCTGTGCTGGGCGCCAGGGGATGGGGCACAGGCGGGTGAGTACACCCCTGACCTGGCTCAGCCCCCGGGGCTCAGGCAGCTAGGGGTTAAGGAGCCCAGTGGGCTGGGCTGATGGTGATGGCTGGGAGGGGCTGGGAGTGGAGCTGGGGAATGGGGTGGGGGAGGGGCGGCACCTGGGGTCTGCAGCTCTGATTCCCTTCCAGGGACCCTCCCCAAGCCCTCCATCTGGGCCGACCCAGGCCCCCTGGTCGCCGTGGGGAGCCCTGTGACCCTCTGGTGCCAGGGGTCTCTGCAGGCTGAGGTGTATCGTGTGTATAAAGAGGGCAGACATCTGCCCTGGGAAGTGCGGGCCCAGCAGGACTCAAGACACAAGGCTGACTTCCCCATCACCATGTCTTAGCTCCTACCACACAGGGCAGTACTGGTGTGTGTATGGGACCCCGCTCGGCTTCTCCCAGCCCAGTGAGCCCCTGACCCTGGTGGTGACAGGTAAGGGGGTGTCCCTGCCCAGAGAGGCTCCAGCTCACAGAAAGAAGCCAAGTGGGGTGCACGAGGCGGCACCCCCCCCCCCGACATGCCTCTGCCCTCCCCTGCAGAAATGTTCCCAGCACCCTTCCTGTCAGCCCAGCCAAGCCTCGTGGTGGCATCAGGAGGGAACGTGTCCCTCTCCTGTCGCTCAGAGTATGACGATGCCCGCCCTGCCCATCTGCTGAAGGAGGGTGGAGCCGGCCCCCTGCACAGCCTGGAAGCCAGGTTCTCCCATGTGGCTGGGGTGTGGCAGGCCACCTTCCTCCTGGGCCCTGTGGACGGCACCCAGGGGGGCATCTACAGGTGCTACTGCGCTCACAGCAGATATCCTCATGTGTGGTCACTGCCCAGTGAGCCCCTGGAGCTCCAGGTCACAGGTGAGGGGCCCAGAGCCCATGGAGCCTGGGTGGGGCGGGAGTTGCAGGAACGCTGACCCCGCGGGAGCGGTGAACACCTGCACACCCTGCCGGCTGCGGGATGCTCCCTCCACACGCCGTCCTCTCTCCCAGGAATGTACAGGAAACCCTCCCTGCAGGCCCAGCGGGGCCCTCGGTGGCCTTGGGAGCAATGGTGGCCCTGCGCTGTGGCTCTGAGGAGGCGATGGACACCTTTCTCCTGCACAAAGTGGGCTCAGGCGCCCCTCCCCAGCGCCTGCATGTCCCGGGCTCGGCCATGGCTGCTCAGGCCACCTTCATGCTGGGTTCTGTGACCTCGGCCCACTGGGGCACCTACAGGTGCTACAGCGCCCACAGCACCGACCCCTACCTGTGGTCATGGCCCAGGGGCCCCCTGCAGCTCGAGGTGTCAGGTAAGGGCCCCAGCCCTGTCCCCTAGCCTCCTGTCAGTGCAGCGCTGTCTACAGGAGAAGGCTGGGTGGGGAGGGGACCTTGGGTACTTCACCAGGGAGTTGGAATAGCAGAGGACTTCAGCTTGAGCGTCCGGGTCCTCAGTGCTGAGTGCATGGGGAGGACTGGGGTCTCCTCCTCCTCACCATCCCATCCCTGTTCTCAGGGGACCGGAGCCCAGCAGCCCCTCCCACCCCCAGCAAGGCTCCCCCGCTGGTGAGTGAGCTACAGGCCGGACCCAGGGTTCAGGCAGCTGCGGGGAGGTGGGGTCCTGTGTTACTGGGTCTGGCCAGCCTAGGTGACCCTCTACGTGCACACCCCCAGCCCCAGCGCCCGAGGACCACACCATGGAGAACCTCATCCGCATGGGCGTGGTGGGCTTGGTCCTGCTGGGCCTCGGGGTTCTGCTGGTGGAGGCCTGGTACAGCCACAAGAGGACCCGGGCTCAGGCCGGCGGTGCCCTGGAGAGAGGACAGCGCTGGGTCAGAGAAGCCACGCCCTAAGGGGCAGGGACGGGGGGATTCTGCGGGCACAGTGGGGAACCGTCCCCCAAGGTGTGGGTGCTGGGAGCTGTCTGGGGGCATCAGGGGCTCTTCCTCCATTCAGCTGTGGACTTCTGCCCTGTGGCTGTGCCCTGTCCTGCCTGGCTCTCCGGTGGGACAGCGCCACCTTCAGGCCGCATGTGGACCCGCACCCGCCTCCCGCCTTGCCCCGCCCTCAGGGAGCCTTTTGCTCTGTTTCTGATGAATGCAGTTCCCAGTGCGCATGCGTGAGAATCCGCGTTCCAGCCAAGAACACGGAGCTTGCGCCAAGAAACAATAAACGAGCGAAATCGGATTTCAGGGTGGGCGAGGTCCATCCCACACGGGACGCTCACGGCCTCTCAGGCCCCGAGTCCTTCCCTGGGCTTGGGACACCTTGCGTGTGGGGGCTCAGAAGGGTCACACGGGAACCGGTGCCCGGGAGACTGACGGGCGGGTGTCTGGGCACTGCTTAGCGGCCGCTCTGAAACAAGCATGCTTTCTGTGGGGGTGCCGCTAGCCGTCATACGGCCACCCTCCAGGAGCCCCTGTGAGGTCTGTGATGCGAGCTGGGAATAGACACCCCCAGCTGCCTTCCAGGTGCCGGGGGCTCCTCCGTCAGGGCCCCGCTGTGCACCTCGGGTTCCTGCTGCGTAGTGATATGCAGGGAAGCAGAACTCCAAACTCCATGGAAGCCAAGCAGTTACTTAGGGCAAAGGGGGACTGGAGCAGCTTAGTCAGTGTGGGGCATGTGATTGGAGGGATGACAATGGAGCTAGAAGAGTTCATGTGGGGCCGGCACTGTACACACCACATTAAATCCCCAGCCTGCAGGGCCAACACCCCATAAGGGCGTGGCTTTGAGTCCCAGCTGCTTCACTTCTGCTCTAGCTCCCTGCTAATGCACCTGGGAAAGCAGCAGAAGGTGGTCCAAGTCCCTGGTCCCCTGCAGCCACACGGGAGATGGGGAAGACGATCCTGCTCATGGCATAGCCCTGGCTCAGGCCTTTGTGGCCATTTGGGGCGTGAACCAGCAGATGGAAGACTTTCTCTCTCTCTCTCTCTCTCTCTCTCTCTTGGTCTCTATCTAGCTCTGTAACTCAAATAAATGATTTTTTTTTAAAAAGTTAAAGTTGTACGTATTGTGAATGTACTAAAAGTCAGCAAACTATACATTTTAAAGGGCTGATTTTATGTTATTTGAATTTCAGCACAATAAAGAAGGAAAACTTTGTTACTCAGAATTGCATAACAATCCAACAATTCCTCTCCTGCACATATAACCACAGGGACTGAAGCAGGAACCCAAGCAGGTGTTTGCATCCACGGGTTCATAGCAGCCTCATTCACATGAGCCCAAAGATGCCAGCAACCAGAATAAGCCCAACAGATGAGTGCGTTCACAACAGGCGGTATTTGTAGACATGGCTGATACTCTCCTGTTAGAAAAGAAGGAGGGTCTGGATAATCGTGGAGAAACCCTGAAGATATGACAATACAGAAATCAGCCGGTGTCACAGACACCATGGTCTGATTCTGCTCTGAGAGGTGCCGGGGGGGGGGCAGATTCAGAGGGCAGAACGTGGACTCGGGCGTGGGGAGGGAGCGTGCAGGCTCCTGCTGAGTGGGTCTGGGGTTTCTGTCTCTGCTAATGAAGATGTTTGTGAACAGGTGCTGGTGGGTACACGACACAGTGAATGTGAGAGGTAGCTACAGCCGTGAGTTAAATTTCTGTCAGGTCTGTAATCTGTGCTCTGTGAATTTCAGCTCGATTAAGAAGGAAGACACAATTACCAAAAACATTTTTGCCACCTATTTTTCCCATTAAATGAACACATAATAATTTAGGAGGCGCAGCGTGGAATTCCAAAGTGTGCTGATCTCACCAGGGTGTTCCCATCTCGTCATGTCTTGTGTTTGAGGCCCCCAGCTCCTCTTGTCGAGTTGTTTATTAAAACACTCAACAGGGCTGGCGCTGTGGCTCACTTGGCTAATCCTCCCCCAGTGGCACCGGCACCCCGGATTCTAGTCCCGGTTGGGGTGCCAGGTAGTAGTCCCGGTTGTTCCTCTTCCAGTCCACTCTCTGCTGTGGCCTGGGTGGCAGCAGTTTTTGACCCAAGTGCTTGGGTCCCGGCACCCACATGGGAGACCGGTAAGAAGTACCCAGCTCCTCACTTTGAATCATCTCAGCACTGGCTGTAGCGGCCATTAGAGGAGTGAACCAAAGGAAGGAAAACCTTTCTCTCTGTCTCTCTCTCACTGTCTATAACTCTGCCTGTCAAACACACACACACACACAAAAACACAAACACAACAGGTTATGTGAATGACAGTTGCCTCCTTGTGCTGTGCAGACTAGAGCCATTCCTTCTATATGATTACACTTTGGGACCTGTGGACCAAACCTCCCTCCATCTCTCCCACAAGACCCTTTGATGCATTATTGATCACCATCCTACTGTGCTGCTACAAGATCAACTTTTCCAACTTCCGCATAGAAGAGAGAACTTACATTGGATTCCTGGGAAGGCGTCTTTCACTTCATGTTCTCTGGTCCCACCCATTTCTCCACAAATGACTGGGTTTCTTTAACACATTTTTTTGACAGGCAGAGTTAGATAGTGAGAGAGAGAGAGAGACAGAAAGAAAGGTCTTCCTTCCGTTGGTTCACTTCATTAATGGTTGCTACAGCCGGCGGGCTGCGCCGATCTGAAGCCAGAAGCCAGGTGCTTCCTCCTGGTCTCCCATGTGGGTGCAGGGCCTGAGGACTTGGGCCATCCTCCAATGCCTTCCCAGACCTCAACAGAGAGCTGGACTGGAAGAGGAGCAACCAGGACAGAATCTGGCGCCCCAAACAGGACTAGAACTCGGGGTTCTGGTGCCGCAGGTGGAGGATTAGCCTAGTGAGCTGTGGCCCTGGCCTAACACTGTTTTCCAACAGAATTATAGGGTGGGAGTTGGGACAGCAGTTAAGTCACTGCTTGGGATGCCTGAATCCCACAGCAGAGTGCCTGGGTTAGGTCCAGATCTACCTCTGAGGTGGCTTCCATTACTGCACACCTAGGAGACAGGCAGTGGCTCAATGCTTGGTTCCTGCCTCCAGGAGGGAGATTGGCTGCAGCTCCAGGCTCCTGACAACCTAGAGCAGCTCTGGCTATTACCAGCATTTGGGTGGTGAACCAGCAAACAACAGATCTCTCCCTCTTTCTCTTCCTCTTTCAAATAAAATTATAAGTATTTTAAGAGAGAATAACGATTGGCCTCTCAATTTATTTCTGCCCCTCCCATTCCCCAAAATGGGAACAAATGGTTTCTCTCTGCTAGTCCACCAAACTAGGCTGTATTTTCTTCCAAGGGGTTTTCCTATTCCTATCATATCTGCCGTACTAGGTTCTGTGATTGCATGGAGTGGCAGTGGGAAGATCCCGTGGGAGGAAACCCCTGTATCTTCCTTGTACAAACTGGAGATCTTGGGAAGCCACACACGAGGTGGTGGAGAAGGAACTGGGGTTGCAAAAGGAGGCTGATTCATCAGGACTACCATGGATACAACACTGCAGGGTGTTACCAGTGCCGACAGGGTGAGGACTCCCATGAATACAACACTGCAGGGTGTTACCAGTGTCGACATAGGGAGGACTCCCACGGATGTAACACTGTAGAGTGTTACCAGTAAGACATAGGGAGGATTCACAGGATACAACACTGCAGGGTGCTACCAGTGAGACATATGGAGGACTCCCATGGATACAACACCCCAGGTTGTTACTGGTGCCCACAGAAGGAGCGTCAGCCTGGGCAGTCCCCAGTATTGCCCTAGAGTTGGTGGTGCTGGGTGAGGAGACAGCCAGGGTCTTCAGCCCTCATGTGGGAATTTTACCTGATTTTTAATAGACTTCTAGAATGGTTTTAGGGAACAAATGTGAAGTTACCACATGGGGTTGCTATAGACCCTTCACCCAGCTCCCCATTAGCATTGTAGGTTAATATGGGACATTTCTTCCCAGCTCCCTTAGCTCAACTAGTCCATGGTTTATTTAGATTTCCTGTGTTGGAAGCTAATCCTTTATCTTCTCCAGGATCTCACACTGCCTCTGGTTCTCTCTGTCTCTTTAGGCCCTGTGATTCCCTATTGGTGATGACCTTGATGACAGTTTTGAGGAACATGGACAAAGACATTCAAGGACGCCCCGCCCTGGGAAGTTGTGTGACAGGACTGGGTGATGGGTCACTACATAGAAGATGGGAGAAAAGAGCTGTCCCCAGCACAGCACAGCAGGGACCCAGAGGATCTACAAGCGTGGCTGCTGCTGCGGATCTGGGGCACCTGGTTCCCAAGGGAGCCTCACCCTTCCTCCCCAGCACTTTCCACATGGAAGGAAGTCTACGTGCAACCTGAAGAGCCAAAGTGACTCCATTTACAGAAAATTAAAAAGCAGCCTCCGTTTCCCATAGCAGACCCGAGTCCTTGTAAAAGCAGGCATTCAGGCATTCTGGGGATATCAAAGCTTACCAAGGACAGCTCAGCAGACCAAAGGCAGCTCAGTAGAGATTACCAAATGAGGTAACTCCCTGAATCCAAGCCAAACGGAGACCCCCCCCCTCGAATAAGAAAAACTCAGAACAGCCCCGTCCAATCACCAAAAGCCCCGTGCTGTAAGCCCCGGCTGATGTAACCCTGTGGTTTTTTCCTTTAAAAGTGCTCCTAAACAAAGGCCAGGGCCTTCCTCTGACCTCTGTTGTGTCGCCTGGTCAGATGAATTCCTGCCATGTCTTGTACTTTTAAAATAAACCTTGCCTTTGCATTTCGGTGTGATCTGGTCGCTGATGGCTTCCTGGGGAGCTACTTATCTGGGCATAACACAACTCACGCCTGAGAAGTGGAGCGCCACACACCTGCTCCGGCCCAGCCTCCTCTGCAGCTCTACCCCAGGGAGGCCCAGGCTCCACTGCAGCTCTACCCCCAGGGTGGCCCCGCCTACGTATCTTGAGGGGGTGTCTGGGACCCCTGCTTTCCGGAAGAGTGCGTCTGCGGTTTCCAGAAGAAAAGTGCAGGGTCTCTGAGTTTCCGGAAGGGGGGTGTGCGGGGTTTCTGGAAGAGTGCTTCCAACTCCCCGGGTTTCCAGAAGAGAAGTGCGGGGTCTCTCAGTTTCCGGAAGTTGGTGTGTGGGGTCTCCAGAGAGCGCCCGAGATTCCCAGGTCTCCGGAAGAGCGCGTTTGAACTCTGCAGGTCTCCGGAGGAGGGGACTGGGGTCTCCGGGCCCATTCCCGAGGCTCCCCGGTTTCCGGTAGAGGGCGTCTGGCAATTCCGGTCAGTCCACCATTAACCTTCTCTCTACCCGGAAGCTCCCCTTCAGCCACACCTGCCCCTCGAACCCTGGTACCACGCCCGCTTCCTGGTTTACATCTCGAGGGTGGCAACTCCCTGAGTGCGTGGGCGGCTCCTTGGCTCACCTGTCCGCAACAGTGTGGGACAAGAAGGGATCCTGGGCTGCACCACCCCTCCGGGCCCAGACCCCCACCGCTCCCTTCTCCTAGCGCAGGTCGGGCACAGGGGAGGAGCTAACGGGGAGGAGACCCTTAGACACCTGCGCGCCCTCGTTCCTGCGGTGCAGCTCACATCGCTGTCATCGATCAACCGAGGCGAAGGGGGCCCGAATCAAGGCGTCCCACAGTGGAATAAGACTCGGCCATGGAACGAGTGAAATCCGGACGTTTGCAGCAAACCGAGGCACTGCGGACACTGTGGAAGTGAGACAAGCCAGGCACAGAGGAGAACCCAAGCGGGAAGTCACTCAGGTGTGGGCTGTGAGGGACTCGGGGAGCAGCATGGTGGTCACCAGGGGAGGGCGTGGGATCCGCAGGTCAGAGAGCAGAGCTACAGAATCACGTGGGAGAAGTCAAGAGGTGTAGTGTGCGTCATGGCGACTGTAGTTAATAACGCTCACGGCATGGGCAGCTGAAATTGCTTAAAACTGTGTCAGATGCTCCCAGCACACAATAAGTCTGTGAGGTAATGCACACGTTATCTAGCTTGGGTTAGCTCTTCCACTCTGTGTGTGTGTGTGTGTGTGTGTGCGTGTTTCATGTTTACATGACAAATAGACACAAATACAGCCTTTGGCTTCAAAGTAACTATTCTTCAAAAGGAGAAAGTGTGCTGCCCTCACCCCTTCTCTCAGGCTCCTGTGACAAGCCCTGCCTGGTGGTGGATCAGGATCTGGGGTGAGGCCAGCACAGAACATTTCCTTGCCATGTTGTAACTCCTCCAGCATCCTCTTGGATAAGTTCCAGTGAGCTCCCAGGGTGGGGGGAATGACTCCCTACCACAGTGCTAACACCAGGGTGGCCAGGGAACCTTGGCTCTGGTCCTGGGAATCCCCGCGTCTCTGTGGTTGCCACCGTGGCAGCCCCCAGGTGTGGCAGCCCCCAGTGGTGCCCTGGAGCTCATGGTCACAGGTAGGTGTCTCTCAGCCCCAGTGTGTCCTCAGCAGAGGCTCCTGGCTGGCTGTCCAGGGCCCTGTCCACAGCACGGGTGTGCAGAGGAGCATGGGAACACAGCAGAGGGCACCACGACTTTGGCAAGGATGAGACATGAGTGGCTTCTCGCCACCCCCCACATTCAGTTCACATCCTCTGCCGCCCCCCAGGCAGTATCCCTGGGGACAGGAGGTCAGCTGAGCCAGGTGGGCATGGGGACAGCCGAGCAGCCAAGAGCGGTGCACACGCTGGAGCATGGTCGAGTCCCAGTGAGCCAGGTGAGAGCTGATGTTTGCGTGTCACAGCATGTCCACTCGACCCGGAGCAGCCTTCTTTCGATTCCTCTCAGACATGCGAAAATGTGAAAACACGCTAAGCCCACGGGCCATCCACAGAGAGGCCATGGGCTGGCTCTGGTCCTTGGGGCAGGATGTGCTGAGCTCTGCTGGGCACACAGCTGCACGAGAGGAAGTGCTGGTCAGGCCGTGCACAGAACTGCACCCATCAGCACACTCACACACACAGGCACACACACGCAGACACTCACACGCAGACACACAGATGCACACAGACATGCACAGATGCCTACACCCGAAGACACACATACACACATGCACACATACATGGGTGCACACACCTCCACACAGAGACACATGCATACACATATGTACACACATCAACAGGACACATTAGAAACAATCCCATAGGTATCTGGCTTCAAGGGCACAGAAATAAAGAGCCAGTGGTGGAGACGAAGGCTTAGTTGAGAGCCTTCTGGCTCGAGTGGGAGCGGAAGTGCGGGTACTCGGCAGACACTACCCAGGAGGTGGGCCCTGATGGGCTTTAGCACCTCCCAGGGAACAGAGACCCCGCCCCAAGTCCCTGAGGAGGGGGCTTTGAACCAAGGTCTCCACAGAGCTCCAGAGAGCGGGTGCTGTGGACAGAAAGCAGTCAGGACACTCGGCCCTCAGGGAAAAGCTCCGGTCACCACCCCAGCTGGCCACATGCAGGGAGCCTGCACCTGCAGATCTGGAAGCAAAGTTGTGAAACCCAACACCCGCGGCCTTCACAAGAACACAAGGCTGAGTCTGACTGAGTTGGGTGGGAACCTGCACACCCACAGCGTCCACCAGAGAGCTGCCGCCTTCTGGGCACCCAGCCCCCGGGGGAACTGGGGGAGACCACAGAAAGGGAGCTGGGGCCCTCCACGGGAGTAGAACCCACTGCAGCTAAACCCTCAGAGAGAACAACCAGCCTCAGGAGGAAACAAAGAGCCCTCCCCCCTCGGGGCGGGGGCTCACTGGAACTTTATCCAAGAGGACGCTGGAGTAGTTACAACATGGCAAGGAAATGTTCTGTCCTGGCCTCACCCCAGACCCTGTTCCACGGTCAGGCAGGGCTTGTCACAGGAGCCTGAGAGAAGGGGTGAGGGCAGCACACTTTCTCCTTTGAAAGAATAGTTACTTTGAAGCCAAAGGCTGTATTTGTGTCTATTTGTCATGTAAACATGACACTTACACACACACACACCCCTCCCATGATGCAACGGGAGGCCCGGGTTCGATTCCCGGCTGCAGGTCTGGGTCCAGCTGCCTGCTCATGCAGGTCCTGGAGCCGTGGTCCCGGGTTGGGTAGCTGGGCTCCTGCCTCCCGTGTGGGGATGTGGATGGAGCTCCTAGCCCCTGGCATTGGCCCTGTTCACCCCAGCCATCACAGGCATTTGGGGAGTGACCCAGCAGATGGAGCACTCCCTCGCTCTCTCTCTCTCTCTCTTCTCTCTCTGCCTCCCTCCCTCCCAAACTTTCTGAATTTAAAAATAGAAGATCAGAAACTCAGGTGAAAGCCAGAGTTGGACCCCCAGCCCGGGAGACCCCGTGGGGACTTTGGCTTCATCCTCACGACACCAGGGTTGACTCGAGTTCCGTGGTCGGTGTTTGGAGAAAGCTGTGTTGGAGGAGCTCGGGGTGAGCCGGTCCCAGTAACCCAGGACAGGAGAAGAAACCCACCCCAGGTGTCGACCCCTGGAGCCAGAGCGGCCCTGCCTCGGTCCCGATGCTGTCCCTGAAATCCAGCCACTGCCATCTCCCCCAAGGCGAGTACTCACAGGCACGGATGTGATCAGGGCCCTGGGGGCACCAGCCAGGTCACACAGGCGGGGCCTTGTTCACTGTCACTTCCTGGGAGCACAGAAAACCCGCCTTCTCATCCCCACCCTCGCTCCTGCACCTGCAGGGAGATGACCACGGTCCTCCCGGTTCTGTTGCTCAGAAAGGAGACAGAGCCCACGCTCCCTTTTCCAGACGGGGGGAGTCCCACGTGTCTCCACGGCCCTGAGGAGTTTAAGTGGGGGACACGAAACCCTGTGCCCTCCATCGTCTCCCCTGCATGTGGACAGCACGGTGACCTCCCAGGGCCGCCCCAGGACTGGGCTCCTCCATCTGCCTTCCCCTCTGTGCCAGAGCTGCAGATGCGCTGTGAACCCACCCAGACCCGGCCCTGGGGCACCCAGAGACGACAGGAGCCACCCAGGCCAGCAATGGACAGGAGCTCTGGGGAGGGAGTGGTGTGGTGTTGAAGCTGACAGGAACACTGAGGGCGCAGGTGTGGTTGGATGTCTGTGGGGCTGTGATCAGGTGGCAGAGGGAGGGCTGTGACCCCGCCTGTAAGAAAGTCAGTGTGAAATCCCCAGGGTGAGCGGCGTGGGGCCTCACCCACCACATCCTGTGCCCCTCGCCGGCCGGCCACACACACCTCCCGCCTGAATCTGTGCCATGCCCTCCCCACTCATAGCCCTGCTCTGCCTCGGTGAGTCCTGGTACGGGAGGGCAATGGAGGCCGGGGGTACGGGTGGGGGGGCAACACGACCCATGGTTCCTGCCTCCCAGGGCTGTGTCTGAGCTGGAGAATCAGCACCCAGAAGCGTGAGTCCTCCCTTCACTGCCCCAGGGTCACCCTCGAGGTCCCCAGGAAGTCACCACCACTGGGAAAACTGGGAGTGGGCGGGGCTGTTGCTGGTGGGAGGGGGCTGGGGAGGGTTCCTTCTGGAAACTCAGGTTCTGATTCCCTTCCAGAGGCACTGACCAGGCCCAGCATCTGGGCTGAGCCCGACTCCAGGATTCCAGAGGGGAAGCCAGCAGCCATCTGGTGCCAGGGGCCCCCCAGGGCCGAGGAGTACCAGCTGCTTTCTGAGGGGGGCCTCTCTGCCTGGGGGAGACCCCAGCGATCCAGAGCGAGGGGCGCAGTCCGGTTCCCCATCGCAGCCATGACCTTGCGCACTGCAGGGCGCTACCGCTGCTTCTGCCGCAGCGGGGAGCTCTGGTCGGAGCCCAGCGAGCCCCTGGATCTGGTGGTCACCAGTGAGTCTGCCCGCTGCCATGCTGTGGTGGCGGCAGGGGGCAGCCCCACCCGGCCATGCTCTGCAGGTGTCAGAACGGGGGCTGCTTCCTCTGGGAGGAGCCTGCAGAGGGGGAAGCCCAGCAGGGCATAGGTGCAGGACTCCTACCGAGGACAGCACCCGGGTCCCTGGGACAGGCGAGAGAAGCAGGCCGGGCAGAGAGAGAGGCTTGTCCTGTGGGAGGGCCGCTCCCACGGAGGGAAGGTGTCCGGGCCACGGCGCTCCCTACAGCCGGGGACCTGTGTCTCAGACTGAAGCACTTGGTAGGATCTGCAGGAGGGCTCGTGACAAACACAGAGAGCTTTGGCCCCGAGTCACCGCAGCCTGGATCAGAAGGGCCGAGAGCTGCAAGCAGCCGAGTGTCCCCTGGGGAAGGCGTGGCCAACGTGGGCTACACCGCATGCGAGGGAACGGGCTGAACTTGCAAAAGAAGTTGGGACACGGGGCGAAGATTAAAGCTGTTAAGATGCTGAATTCTATATTATGTATGTTTCCCCCAAAGACATAAGCAAACGGCAGCCCCACCCGAGTCTCTGACTGGTGACTCTGAGGTGGCCCCGGCCATCGGCTGCCCCAGGCCGTGCTGGCGTTGTGGTCCTAGCGGCCAATCTCTGGGAACCCCCGGTGGACAGCGGCTCCCAGAGAGTCTGATCCTCACTCCTGGCACTGAGCGCCTCCACCTGGGAGCACGGCTGGGGAGGGCGCGTCTGTGACTGGGATAAGTGTGGGGGGAGGAGGAGGGTCTGAGGTTGCAGGGGGGATCCTGGGAGGCAGGAAGACACTGGCCACCTTCTCGTGCAGGAATGTACGACACGCCCACCCTATGGGTTCAACCAGGGCCCAGGGTTACCTCGGGAGAGAATGTGACCTTCTACTGCCGCCTAGAGACTGTGACCAACACCTTCTTCCTGCTCTGGGAAGGCGGGCCCAGCCACCCACAGGGCAGCCACGGGGCGGTGCCAGCGGAGTTCCCCATGGGCCCTGTGACCTCGGCACACACGGGCACATACAGGTGTTTTGGCGCCTATAGCGGCCATGTGTGGTCCTTCCCCAGTGAGCCCGTGAAGCTCCTGGTCACAGGTGAGGAAGCCCCCAGTTCCCAGGTCCTCCCTGGGCTCCTAAAGAAACCCCAGGGTCATGTCGAAGGGACGTCCACCACAGGGTGCCAAGGAAGGAGAATGGAGGGAGCAGAGGAAACCCCCAGCCCTGACCTGTCCTCTTCATCTCCGTCTGCAGATGTGGGAGACCCCAGCCTGGAACCCACAGACCCCGCCCCTGCTCCTGGTGAGTAGATTCCTCCTCCACACTCGGGACAGCTGGAGCCTTCCTGTGCGTGCCCGAGGGTGCCGTGGGCTTCCCCGCCTGCACAGTGCAGTGCAGGTGCCCCAGGTGTGGTGGTGTTCAGTGCCCACAAGCCGCCAGCAGTGAAACCCACACCCTCCCTCTCATGCTGGTCCATATGCAGAACCCAGGTGCACTAGGGACATGATAAGTTACCCAGAGCTTATGTCCCGGGGCCTGTGACACGCAGAGAATCTTGTGTTTAAGACATGGGCGCAGTCTCCAGGAGACCTCACTGTGTGTATGGGAATATTCTAAATCCGCTGACAAGCCCATCTGGAGTACTTACTGTCCCTAACATTTTGGATAAGGGATGGGCAACCCGTACAGCTGTGCCCGTCAACCAGAAAAACATCTGGGGCATGAGCGTTCCAGCCAGAGTGGATGGAGCATCCGTGGGTGGAAGTCGGGAGAGAGAAATGTGTTATATGAGGGCAGTTCAGAGAGCTCATGGAAAGTGCAGGGGTAAAAGATCTGGGCCATCTTCTGCTGCTTTCCCAGGCACATTAGCAGGGAGCTGGAGAGAAGTGGAGCAGCGGGGACTTGAACCAGTGCCCATATGGGGTGCTGGTGCTATAGGCGGAGGCGTTAACCCATTACACCACAGTGCTGGCCCCATACACTTCTCTTTTAACTCCGTGTCCTGTGAAGTTTTAGAAGCCCCCTGGCATCGCACACAAGGAGCAGTAGTGACCTGGAAGGGGGACCTTGGAGGGCTAAGCAGGGCCGCCTGGCTGGGCACACGCAGGAGACATCTGGGTGAACACTGGCCGACGGAGCCCGTTAGTCGATTGGTTCTCAGAACGAAGAGATTTCCAGAAAGACAGGGGGCGACCCAGCAGTGCCGGAAGTCAGGAAGGGGAGGTGACAAGGGACTGGGCAGGAGGCTGGTGGGAGGGGGCTGGCTCAGGACACCCAGGGGAGCGCCAGGCTTTGGATTTGAGTCCTGTGTGGAGAAAGACCCGCATGAGGGGGGAGCAGAGCCCCCGTCGGGGTGCAAGGCATGGAGACGCATGCGCAATAGTGCAACGCCAGCTTCTGCCTGGGGCCTGGGGCTCCTGCCCGCGGGGTGAGGATGCTGGGACCCCTGTGAGGTGTGGGGTGGAGAGGCTGGGTGGGCAGAAGCCAAAGCCAACCCTCCCTTCCCACAGCAGGCTCTCGGGAACCCCGTCTTGGAACCACAGTGTCCAGAGTCCAGGACGGTGAGTAGATGGGCTCCCGCGGGGTGGGGGCAGGAGGAAGGTCTGGGAGGTGAGGGGAGAGGAGCGGGTGGGTGCAGTGCTGCACCCCATCAGCGGTCCCTCTGCCCCAGCCCCAGCCGCCTGGGATCACACCGCCCAGAACCTCCTGCGGATCGGCCTGGCTGTCCTGGTCCTGGTGGCTCTGACGTGCCTCCTGGCTGAAGACTGGCTCTGCAGGTGGAGGACCCGGGAGGGAGCCGGCCGTGCCCAGGCCAACATGGATTGCGATGTCTGGGCTGTGCTGCAGAGCGGGGGTCACCTGCGCGGAGTGGAGGGTGGGGTGGAGGTGACAGTCTGCTGAGGCAGATCCGCTCCTTGGCGTGTGCACCTGCTCGGCCACCGCTGCCCCACTCTGGTCTCCCCTGACAAAGCAAACAGCCCTGTCCTCCATAGCAAGGCTGCGGCTTAAACTTCACACACACTCGCAGCGCAGCTTGGGTTTCCGTGAATTATTTGAGGTCACTTCAGGGCTGCTTCCCATCATGGGCTTTGTCCTGATCTCTCCCTCCCTTGGCCTGCGGGGTGCCCCCACCCAGTCTCTTTCCCGCCGCTGTACCCGAGTGCCACAGGCTGGGTGACAGACAGAGGCTCGTTTAGCTGCTACCCTGGAAGTCCAGTGATGATCACCCAGGGCGAGGGATGGACCCTGGGACTCCCTGAGACTGGGGCCTCCCTCCTCCCCTGGTGCTGAGACCACAGCTCGGGACCCCAAACCCATCCTCCAGGGACCCTTTGTGCCCAATGAGGTGGGGAACAGAGTTACCTGGTGGCCCTGGAGTCTGCAGCCCTGGCACAGCCCAAGTGCCAGAGCTTCTCCCACCCCGGCTGGGTCTCACCGACAATGGTATGGTCCCACCAACGTGAGTGTGGTCTCAGCGTCCTGGCTGGGGTCCTACTGTTGTAGGTTTGATGTCACTGACCTGGTGGGAGGGGTCTCACCATAGTGGGTGGGGTCCAACTGACCTGGGTGGGGTCTAACTACCCCAGGTGGGGTGTCACTGATGTGGGTGGGAAGGGTCTCACCATAGTGGGTTTGGTTTCACCATCCCGGGTGGGGTCTCACTATCTTGGTGGGGTCTCCCCGATGTGGTTGGGGTGTCACCAACCTGTGTGGGAGAGGTCTCACTGATGTGGGTGGGGTCTCAGTGCCCCAGGTGTGATCTCACTGGTTGAATCCCTGGTGACAGAGAGACTGGCAGACTCAGGGGGCGGGGGTGAGGGTGGGGGCAGATGGGCCACTTGGGGAGGGGGCTCCTGTGCTGGATGCAGATGCTCTCAGAGTGGGCGGGGGCAGTGGAGCTGTGCTGTGAACGCCTAATGTCCCACTGTTCACCTTGAAGCCCTGAGTGTGGCGAATCTCCTGTTCTGTTTTGCCACAAAACCTGTCTCCAACAGTGACCCCCTAGGGAGCAGAAGTGTCCCTGGTTGAGGACCACTGTCACATTCTGTAACAAGGTTTCTGGAACCGTCCGTGTGGTGTGGTTTTGGCCAGGGCCTTCTGTGCACTGAGGCGTGGGTAGCAGCAGCCCACGAGCATCCCCAAGCACCACCCGGTGTCCCACAGGTGGCAAAGACCACCCCTGCTGAGCCCACGGACCCGAAGCGTCCCGGCCCATATGCTGTTTTGCTCCAGATTCCAAAGGCTTCTTTCGGTCTTGCAAAGACAAGCCATGGGCACAGGATCTGGGGAGCACTGGTTTCCTGGTCTCCCCCAGAGCCGCCCCGTGGACAGCCACTGAGTCCTCCCTCCCTGTGCCTCCCCGTCACCCGGATATGATCGCTGGTGGGGGATTTTAATTAACCTCCGGTGCTCACAGGGTCAGATGCTTCCGGTTCCCACTGCCAGGCCTTTGCGTGCAGGGAGCCATGGCAGCAGGGAGCACACAGGGTCCTCCCTGAGAGGACCCTCCCTCTGGCCAAGGCCATTCTCTCTGAGCACGACCACGGGGCTGATCCCACCCAGAGTGAAGGGCAAAGGCCCAGCTGGAGGCGGCGGCTTCTGGCCCTGCCACACGGAGCGGCAGCAGCAGGTGGCTCTGCAGTGGCCCCAGGCTGTATCTGCAGGTACATGGGTGGTGCTGGACACCAGACGAGAAACTGTGAGCCGTGTGGCTCAGCCTTAGCCTCCATGACAGGCACCTGAGTGCCTCCGGAAGCGCGAGGCTGAGCGAGGGCAGCCCCTCCTCCCAAATCACTGGGGTGGGGTGGGGCAGGTCTCCACGGGGGGCCCAAGGGATGCTGACAGGTGGCGGACATGCTCTGTGGGTCAGCACTGTGCAGGGTAGGTTCTATGGGATATAAGTTATATTTAATGAAGTTCCTTAGAAAATATTAGAAGGGAAAGAACATTGCATAGAGTCGCTGGCAGCCTCCTCTCCAAACCGGCGCTTACAAAGGCAGTTCTGTTCCAAGATCCAGAAAACCCTCTTAGAAGCCCCCGAGCGAACATGGACGCCCAGAAACACCCAACACCAACCACGCTCAACTTAGAAGACAAACTTCCTTCGGGTTAGGATTGACTTCCGGCCTGTGCATGGTTGGGCCAAAGGAAGTGGACTTCCCCCGAGCTCTGTGATTGGCTTCCAGGATGCAGCAGGGGGCAGGACTTCCTGCTCAGGGGCCAAATGAGCTGGTCCCATCTTTAACAGGAGGTGGGCTCAGCCGTTGCTATGAGACCTGCTGACAGCACCTGGCCCTGCCCTCAGACACTGCCTTCCTAGTGGGGGTGGGGCTGAGGTACAACCCCACCCCCAGGCCGCCCGGGGTATTGTGGGTATATGCGGCCATGGTGAGAGGTAGCCAATGGGCGCTCGGCTCTCAGTGACTCTGTCTCCCGCACCCTGTGGTTTCTGAGGCGCTGGGAGGAATCCGTTCACCGGGTGGCGTCTGCTCTCGGGTCTGGGACAGCTCCAGAGCCGGCGGGGGAGAGGCCGTCTCCTCGTCTCCCACGCGGGAGAGGTTGACGGCGGGGTCTGCAAAGCCTGAGGAGCCACGGCACGCTGGGCCCTCCTTGCTCGCGCGTGGACCTCCAGCCCCGACCTCCGAGAGGGGACAGAGGCTGGGGTGGTCACAACGCGCCCACCGCAGGAAGCGCCTGGGAAACCCAGCCCAGGGCTCGGGGGCACTCCAGGCCGTGGACAGGCGCGCACGTGGGTGCTGGAGGGCAGCACCGCCCCAGAAGCCCCCCAAGCTCAGGACCCTCCCGATGGGCAAGCAGGAAGCCAGGAACTAGGCCCGCATCCCGGTCCACAGTGACCCCCATTGGCCTGCCCGCCGAGCTCACCGCCGATTTGCACCTGTATCGCCCTCCTCTCAGGCTGGTGGCCACGCAGGGCTGGGCCTCACCCACTCCCTGGAGGCTGCGTGCTTCTCCGAGCTCAGGGCGCAACAGGAGAGCTGCATCTCAGGTTCGTGGCCGTGTCCTCAGAACCGTCTGCTCTGAGCCTCTCTCATCTACACAGAGTGAGAAGGAGCAGGCTGCCCTGGCCAAGGCCACCGGCACTCCCTCCTCCTGCTCACAGGATCCGGTCACTTTGCACCTGTGACCTGCATGTTGGGAGGAGGGCAGAGACACAGAGGCAGCCCCTGGGGAGTGAATGGCCAGCGTGGAGCCACTGTGGGGCATGCCATCTGGGCCTTGCTTGTTTGGGGTTAGCCTGCACCCTCCTGGGGAGTGTTCCTGGGTGGTAGCTTTATGAGCCTTGAGTGGTTAAAGAATGTGGGGCCTGGAGACGGGGTCGTGGCCCAGGTTAAAGCTGCCACCTGCGATTCCAGCGCCCCATAGTGCAGCACCAGTAGGAGTCTCAGCCTCTCTGCCTGCAGTCCAGCTCCCTGCTATGCAGCTGGGGGAAGCAGCAGAGGATGGCCCAAGTGCTGGGGCTCCTGCACCCACACAGGAGACCCGGAAGAAGCTCCTGGCTCCTGGCTTCAGGTCAGTTAGATCAGAAGAGGAGCATTCGGGACCCCTCCCCGAGCTCTGGTACAGGATGCTGGTGTTGTAGGCGGCGGCTTCACCAGCTGCATCCAGCACCAGCCCCTTGATCTCAGCGCCCAGAATGGGACTGGGGAGTCCGAGCGTGGTCCCACTTAAATTCTTGCAGGAAGCTGCAAGCTCTTTCCCAAAGCAGCTGCGCCATCCCAGGTCCCCTCAGCAGCGCCCGAGGCTTCCCTCTCCTCTGTACCCATGCTGGCACCCGTGGCCTCGCCCGTGGCAGCCCTCCTGCGGGGTGGGATTCAGTGGCTCCCCTGGCACTGGCATTCTCTCCCTCCTTGTGGGCGCTTGATTCTGTGTGAGAGATGCCCGTCCAGTCCCTCTCCCCTCTGTAGCATGGTCTGTTCTCTGCGTGCAGCAGACGAAACCCTGCCTGTGCAGACACACGTGACCTCAGGGACGGGGGTCGTCACAGGAAGAGTGAACACCTCAGGATTCAGAGAACTGAAAATGAAACAAAAAACTACCTACATGAAGGAACTTTGTGGGTGAGATCCTGGTGGAAAGAAGGGGCCATCTAAGAAGGATGCGCCTTTCTCTGAAGGGAGGAGAGAACTCCCATTTTGCTGATGGCCCTGTTTAAATTCAGACAGTTTTTGTGGACTCAAAAGGCTTTCTTTAAATAAAAAAAGAAAGATTATTTATTTATTTGAAAGTCAGAGTTACATGGATATTGAAGGAGAGGCAGAGAGAGAGAGGTCTTCCATCCACTGGTTCCCAACTGGCTGCAATGGCTGGAGCTGCACTGATCTGAAATCAAGAGCCAGGAGCTTCTTCTGGGTCTCCCATGCAGGTGCAGGGCCCAAGGACTTGGGCCATCTTCTACTGCTTTCCCAGGCCATGGCAGAGAGCTGGATCGGAAGTGGAGTAGCCAGAATTCGAACTGATACCTATATGGAATGCCGGCACTGCAGGCAGTGGCCTAACCCACTATGCCACAGCGCTGGCCTCCAAAAGGCTCTCATAGCCAAGGCAGCTCATGTGAACAGCCCCGGATGATCACTGACATCATACATAAGAGTGTTAATTGTTAAATCAACAACAGGAATCACTGTGCACTAACTCCCCATGCAGGACCTCTGATCTTCATGAGTTGTATTATAAGAATTAACTGTAAAACTAGTTCTCCACACTGTGTGTGCGCGTGTGTGTGTGTGCAAATTGTTGAAATATTTACTTAGTATAGAGTTGGTCTTAGTATAAAATTGATTGAAGAGACTGGCGCTGTGGCACAGCAGTTTAACGCCCTGGCCAGAAGCGCCGGCATCTCTTATGGGCTCTGGTTCAAGTCCTGGCTGCTCCACTTTTGATCCAGCTCTCTGCATTGGCCTGGGAAAGCAGTAGAAGATGACCCACGTCCTGGGCCTCCTGAACTCATTTGGGAGACCTAGGGGAAGCTCCTGGCTCCTTGCTTCAGATCGGTGCAGCTCCAGCTCTTGTGGCCAATTGGGGAGTGAACCAGTGGATGGAAGACCTCTCTCTCTCTCTCTGCTTCTCCTTCTCTCTGTGTAACTCTGACTTTCAACTAAATACATAAATCTTTAAAAAATTACATTTGATAGAAAATGAATCTTAGTGGAGAATGGGACTGGCAGTAGGAGAGGGTGGAGGACGAGGAGTGAGAGTGTGGGAAGAATCTCTCTATTCCTAAAGTTGTACTTATGAAATTTGTATTCATTAAAGGAAAGGTTTCTTTGGGAGAAAAATAATAATTGAACCTGGGCTGGTGTTGTGACTCAGTGAGTGAAGGTGCTGCCTGAGACGCCAGCATCCCACATGGGAGCACGGGTTCGAGTCCCAGCTGCTCCACAGAATCCAGTCCCGGCTGATGCACTTGAGAAAGCAGCAGGAGAAGTCCACGTGCTTGGGCACCTGCACCCATGTGGAAACCTGGATGGAGTTCCAAGCCCCTGACTTCAGCTTGGTCTACCATAACCACTGCAGCCACGTGGGGAGTGGACCAGTGGATGGAAGACCACATCCCCCCCCCTTACCCGGTAACTCTGCCTTTCTAAAATGTAGATAAATAAATCTTTAATAAATAAATAAAAGGAACCGAACTATGGGAACAAAGAGTTGTAGCAAATCCATCCACATGTCCTGTACTGGTGGGGATCGGCTCTAGGAACCCTGTGCCAGGTGAGTCTGGTCATGGGACATCAAGGAGTCCCGGCACACACCTGCATAATGGCGACTACTTCACTCTGGGCTCTGAACTCCGCCGTTCACTCCTGGGCTGGGAACGGCAGAGCTCGCTGCTGTATTCCTATGAGAATATCCACCGGGGGCCGGGCGTCCTCCTGCAGTGGTGCAGACCTGCGTATCTAGGACTCTGCACGCAGAAGCCGTGCAGCAAGAGTACTATGAGATTATTTATTTGAAAATCAGTGTTACACAGAGAGAAAAGGAGAGAGAGAGAGAGAGAGAGAGAGAGGGAATGGTCTTCCACCTATTGGTTCACTCCACAATAGGCTGCAATGGCCAGTGCTGATCTGATCTAAAGACAGGAGCCAGGAGCTTCTTTCAGGTCTCCCATGCAGGAACCCAAGGACTTGGGCCACCCTCTACTGCTTTTCCAGGCCACAGCAGAGAACTGGATTGGAAGTGGACCAGCCAGGACTCAAACTGGTGCCCATATGGGATGCCGGCACTTCAGGCAGTGGCTTCCCTGCTACGCCGCAGCACCAGCCCCAGACCATGTTTTCAGGTGAGTGAGGATGTTAGCATTACATGTGAAACTGTGAAGCTGGGTATTCAAGAATTACCAATGGATACATTAGAAAAGAAAAAAGACCAAAAAATTCAATGAACATAGGGTCAGAACAAGAATTCTTAGAAAGAATACTAAGTTATTCCCCATGAGAGTACACAGAAGGAAATATGATAGTGGCAGCTACCTGTGAGGATAAGCAGAACACGACAGAGGAGGTTAACTCTGGGCAGCACAAACGGCAATCGCTAGCCCCCACCACCAGGACCAGCAAAGAAACCCAGTTGAACCCACTTCCATGGTGAGGGAAGCAGGAGGCAGCACTACAGATCCTGCACACGCTTTCAGAACAAATAACACAGCACAAAACAGCACAGTGATTTCAGGCCCATATGTTGAGAACTCTGAAGCCTTACAGTGTGTGGCAGTCATCTTGTGTGCATTAAATCCATCCATGTGTCCTGTAATGGTGGGGATAGGCTCTACGAACCCTGTGCCAGGTGAGTCTGGTCATGGAAACATCAAGGAATCACGGCACACACCTGCATGATGGCAGCTACTTCACTCTGGGCTCTGAACTCTGCCATTCACTCCTGGGCTGGGAACGGCAGAGCTCGCTGCTGTATTCCTATGAGAATGTCCACCAGGGGCCGGGCGTCCTCCTGCAGTGGTGCAGACCTGCATATCTAGGACTCTGCCCGCAGAAGCTGTGCAGCAACAGTACGATGAGGTCGGCAGCTGTCAGCTTCATTAGAATGTTGGGGGCGCCGGCGTACAGGCGACTGTGGCTGAACAAAATGTGCCCTGACACCTGACGACGCCATGACTCGGGAATCCAACATTCTCCCTCAGTCTAAACACCAGGCTGCAAAGCTTCATGGGAATTCCTCCCACACATTTACGCAGGTAGGAAACACACATACACATGCATGCCCACACACTCCAAAATTTACATACACTATTCCCAAGGATAGCAAAAAGGAACGTTTTATCAGGCAAGGAGAAAGTGCTATCAAAACCGGAGATAGAAACATCATATGGGGAAATCCTAGGACGGATGCTGCCATAAACTTAGACTCCCACGAAAACGCTCACAAAGAATACTCGTTCCTATAAGAAGAGAGGAATGAAGGGGACATGACCACACTGGTTGGTTGTTGGTGGTGAAGGCAGGCACCGGTCGCTTGACACTAAAGAATCGATGGCGTTCAATACATTATCAGAAGAAACAGCTCATCAGACACAGACAAAGCTGTTTTTGTCTGAGAGATTCTGCATCCACCTGTCAGTCATCACATCTTCTCTACGGAACGTCAATGCAAGTCCTTTGTCCACTGCCCCCATGCGCAGCCTGTTTCTTGGCATGAGTTGCTGAATTCCTTCTGTATTTTGAGGTGACCCCTTAACAGTGTGTGACCTGCGAATATTTTCTCCACACTCTGGGTCTCCCTCTGCTTCTCCTGACTGTTCCTTTGCTGTGAAGCAGGTTTTAATTGAAATTATTCCAATTTTTAAATCTATCATTTATTTATATGAAGGCAGAGAGAAAGGGGAAGGAATCCTCCTTCTGTGACTTAGTCCCCCAAATGGCTGCAACAGCGCATGCTCAGCCAGGGGCCTGGAGCTCCATCCTGCTTCCCTCGCAGGTGCCAGGGCCCGAGTCTATGCTGTCTCCTGCTCCCTTCCCAGGCCCATCAGCGGGACGCTGGGTCTGAAGCGAGGCAGCCAGGCCGGAAGCCAGCACTCTGACTGGGATGCCAGCATCACCAGCAGCTGCCCCGCATTGACCTCCTCCACCCGTGGGATTTTGCTTCTGTTGTCTGTGCTTCTGTAGCTACAGCCAACCAATCACTGCCAAGACGTCGCCACGGGGTTCCCCTCTGTTTTCTAAAAGGAGTTTCATTATCTCAGGTTTCACGTAGTTCCCTTTCACATAATTTAAAATGATTGTGGTAAGACCTAAAGATATTTAAGTGACCCAATATTACTTATACGTGTCATGTTTTGACCCACGTCTGTATGCGGACCAGAGGGAGCGTATCTAAGTCCTCAAACATGTATTCATCCTTGGTGGCTAACAATAAAAATGCCATGACTTTTGCACACACGATGAGACAGGGCTGTCATTCTGTCTTCTGCAGATGGAAACAGTTTTCAAAGCACACCGCAGGTCCACTCCTTCCCCAGTGTGCGTTCTCGATGCCCTTGTAGAAATCAGTAGACTGTAACACGTGACCGTCCGTCTGGGTTCTCTCTGCTGTCCCAGTGTCCCCGTGTGTTCGTATTTGCTGCCATGCTGTGTGGACACCGCAGCTGTGTCGTGTGTCTTGAATCAGACTGTGAGATACCTCGGCTTGGGGCTTTAGTCTCAGGGTGGTTTTAATACTTGCGGCTTTTGTGTTTCCATGTAAATCATGAGTTTTGTTTTACTCCAGGCTGCTGGAGGTCTGGGCTCTGCTAAGTGGAGCTGTGTGGATTTCCCTCGGAGCGCTGACGGGAGTTCGTGTGTGGACCGCGATCCTGCGACCTGCCGGTGACAGTGAGGGCAGTTTCTGGTTGAGACGTTGGGTCGTCTTTAGGTAAAATGACGTCATCAACAAAAAGAGGTAGTCTTAGGTAAGATGGCGTCATCAGCCAAGAGAACTGACATGGCTTCTTCCTTCCCAATTCGGACGCTTCTGTGGCTTCTTCTCGCCCACCTGCTCTGGCGAGGACTTGCAGGGCCGCGCAGAGCAGCAGTCAGGGTTCACGTTTCCTACAAGGACCCGCACTCCTGATTACGGAGACAGCGGAAAGCAGCGCGCACTCCCCTCAGTGACGTGCGAGCGCAGCATGTTGGCGTAGGTCTTCGCGGTAGCGTGTCATCATACGCATGCGCAGTCCTGTCTTGTGCACATGTACAGTCACGTGTCAGGCTGTCCCTGAGGCCAGTGGCGGTGTGCGCCTGCGCAATCCCCTGTCGACGTGCGCATGCGCAGTCCAGAGTCGGTGTGCGTGTGCGCGAGGCCGCCTCAGGTGAGTCCGTGTCCGCCCACACGGGGAAGCTGAGGCTCAGGGCAGAGGGGTGTGTGAGGGGACGCAGTGAGGGCGCCTCCCCCGGGAGTCAGGGCAGGCGGCAGGGAGGGGGCGGCGCAGGTCCTGGGAGGCCTCAGGGCCCCGCAGCGGGGTGGTCGGGTCAGGGGAAGCTGTGGCTGAGGGGCGTGGGAGCGGCGTCCGCGGCGGAGGGGGCGTCCGGGCCTCCCCCGCCCTGGGTCGGGCCCGGGACCTCCGGGCCGGGCGGGAGCGGGGCTGTGCCCACCTGCGTCCTCCGGAAGTGGCCGGGCTGCGACCCCACAGGAGGGGCTGAGGGCGGGGACGACCCCACCCCGGGGCGCATCAGCCCACCTGAGGGGCGGCTCCGGGAGGCCCGTGTCCTTGGTGCTGGGTCCTGGCCCTGGGAGAGGAGGGCGGAGCCGGCTGACAGGGCGGGGCGGGGCCCCATCCCTGCAGGGCGCCTGTGCCCTCCCCATCCTGGGGACTGAGGGCCTGGCTGGGGTGGGGGCGGTGCCCCTTCCTGTGGGCTGTGGTCGGAACAGCCCTGCGATGCTGGGAGGACCCGGCCTCTGAGCGTCCACACCCGGTGTGTGTCCGTGCTGCGGTCGCTGTGCCGGGGCCGGCGGAGAGGACGCCATGACCCCGCCCTCGTGGTCCTGCTCTGCCTGGGGAGACTGGAAGACTGGGAGGGGAGACCCTGCTCTGGGAGGGACCCCGCCCCGCCCACAGCCAGGCCCTGCTCCCTGGAGACCCCAGGCTCAGGAACCCCGGGGAGGAGAGGACGGGCGCAGGGGCAGGGGCAACCCTCTCACGGGGAGCTCTCCTCCAGGGCTGTGCGGGCCCCAGGACCCGAGTGCAGGCAGGTGAGCGTGCCCCCACTGTGCCGGGTCCC
The DNA here is from genome assembly GCF_051225735.1 of Oryctolagus cuniculus. Classification (NCBI taxonomy): domain Eukaryota; kingdom Metazoa; phylum Chordata; class Mammalia; order Lagomorpha; family Leporidae; genus Oryctolagus; species Oryctolagus cuniculus. The sequence goes on along the minus strand of NC_142884.1, from coordinate 4,247,043 downwards.
CCCAACCATGGGACAAGGGCCACCCCGGGCAGTTGGAGTGGGGACAGCAGCCCTGTCTGGTGAGGAGGGCGTCTGGGAGGGTCCTGGGACCCAGCCTCTGGTTTCTTTCCTGGGACCCTCCCCAGACCCAGCCTCCGGGCTGAGCCAGGCTCTGTGATCGCCCTGGGAAGGCCTGGGGCCCTGTGGTGTTGGGGACCCTGGAGGCCCAGGAGTGCCATCTGTATAGAGAGGGAATCCCAGAGCCCTGGGACAGACAGATACCACTGGAGCCCAGAAACAAGGCCAAGTTCCCCACCCTCTCATGGCCGAGGTGTACGCGGGGCGCTACCGCTGTGTCTGCCTCAGTGCTGCTGGCTGCTCAGAGCCCAGTGCCGCCCTGGAGCTGGGGTGACAGTGAGGAAGCCACACCTGAGCAGGAGCTGGGTAGGTCAGGGAACGCTGAGAGGAGGTGTAGATGGGAATTGGGTGTGGGGCCTGGGCTCCTGGGCCAGACACCCAGAGTGAGGGCGGTGGGACTGCAGGGCAGGAGGGAGAAGGGTGTGGACGGAGCCAGCGTACAGCCCAGCTCCTCTTCCCTCCTGACCCAGCAGGGCCCTCGGTGGTCTCTGCAGAGGGTCTGACGGGGTCACACAGGGACTCGGGGTCGGCCCAGCACCCTGGCCTACAGCCCGGGCCAGGCTCTCACAGGAGCCAGAGTAGATGCAGCACTGGACAGGCCCCACCCAGGATGGACCTCACCCACACCGCAGGGGTTCCGTGGACCTCTAGACCAGGACAGAGACTGCTCGGGCGCAGCGGCACAGGCCATGGTGCAGTATGGGCCCCGGACCTGCTGCTGTAGGGAGAAGCTCGCCAGGCTGTGGGTGCTGGGTGGCCCGGCCCATGTCTGGCTCCCCTGGTGACCCAGCAGCACAGGGCAGCCCGACAGGGTGACGTGGAGGCGGGTCATCAGAGGGCCACGCTGAGTTGCGTCGTGAGATATGGGGGCCTGGAAGTACGGAGTCCGGGGCAGGGCCGGGGTCTCCTCTTTCTCACCGTCCCCTCCATGTTCTCAGGAGGACTGGAAACCAGCAGCCTCTCGCACACCCAGCTAGGCTCCCCAGCTAGTGAGTCAGCTACAGGCCTGACCCAGGGCTCAGGCAGCTGCGGGGAGGTGGGGTCCTGGGTGACTTGGGCTGGCGTGGCCTAGGTGACCCCTCTGTGCACGCCCCCAGCCCCAGCACCCAGGACCACATCCTGGAGAACCTCACCCGCATGGGCGTGGCGGGCTTGGTCCTGCTGGGCCTCGGGCTTCTGCTGGCGGAGGCTTGGTACAGCCAGAGAAGGACCTGAGCCGCAGAACAACACAGGTCAGAGAGGCTGCTCCCTGGGGGCAGGGGGATGGGGGAGGCTGGGCATGCGCTTTGAGAAGCCGCCAGAAGCGGGCGGAGCTCACCTGGGGTTGCAGAAATCCTGCTCAGGGGCAAGTACCTGGGTGGGCGGCTGGCGGTGCTGCTTCCCCGGGCTCCCACGCGCATTCTGGGAAGGGGTCCCGGCCTCCCGCAGCCCTGCCCACCACCCTGCAGGCTCCCGTGCGGTTCTGTGCTGTTCCTCTCCAGGGACCACACACAGCTCAGTGGCCTTGAGTGTCCACAGGAGCCCACCTAGAGGGCGGTGACTCCAGGATTCACTCCCCTTGACCTTTAGCAATTGTGCCAGGACATGGGCGGGACTACAGTCACTCAAGATGGATTCAAAATTGCACTCACCAGAGGAGGTGATGACACATGGGCTCAGATGTGGGAGGTCACAGTTAATGGATCCGGACCAGCACTGTGGCGTTATGCATAAAGCGGCCGCCTGAGGTGCCGGCATCCCCTGTGGGTACCAGTTCAAGTCCTGGCTGCTCCACTTCCAATCAAGCTCTCTGCTATGGCCTGGGAAAGCAGCAGAAGATGGCCCAAGTGCTTAGGCCCCTGCATCCATCTGCGGGACTCAGAAGAAGCACCTGGCTCCTGGCTGGGGATCAGCCGAGCTCAGCTGTGAGGGCCCATTGGGACTGAACCAGCAGATGGACTCCTTTCTCGCTCCTTCTCTCTGTAACATTGACTTTCAAATAAATATTTTAAAAAACTTGTGGCTCATCAAACTCTAAGGTAAAATCCGAGATGAACGTGGGACTCCGCCCTCTGAGAGGACCACACAGAAGTGAAAGACTGAAAGTGTGTGCAGGGTTTCTTCAGGCACAGAAAGTTCAAGGTCATCTGGATTTCTCAGTGCACAACTAACATAAACCCCACAACACAGGCGGCACCTGGTTACTGGAAGAGTGCAGATGCCTTCCCAGCTTCCTCTGATGGCTGATTACTCTGCAAGTCTGCATTTCCCACACAGTTCAGTGAGGCGGGGTTAAGGGTGTGTCTGGATGTTTCTCCGGAGTTTCCAGTTAAAGGGCTGGGGTCTCCACCCCACCACCGCGTAGCTTAGGGAGTAAAGCCAACACCTGCAGCACTGGCATCTTTAAGGCCTCCAGTTTGAATCTCGGCTGCCCCACTTCTGATCCAGCTCCCTGCTAATGTGCCTGGGAAAGCAGTAGAATATGACCCAATGCTTGGACCCTGCACCCACGTGGGAGACCCAGAAGAAGCTCCCGGCTTCTAGCTTCAGCCTGAGAGTGAGCCAGCAGGTGGGAAATCTGTCGCTGTCTCTCCTCTCTATGTCTCTCCCTCTCAAATAAATCAGTCTCTGAAAAAAATTTTTTAAACATTCCTAGAAGGAAATACCTGGGTAAATATGACCTCAGATTTCATCACAGTGTCTTAGCTGTTGGCAAAAGTACGAGGAACAAACAAGAAAGTAGCTGAATTGATCGTCCCCAAAACTTCAGAACTCTGTGCACCATGGACAGCTATCAAGGGAACAGAAAGACAACGAACACATGGTGTAAAGATCTGGAAAACACAACAAAAAAAGCAAGGGTGCAGCTCACTCAGCACAAGGGCAGGGAAGTGAAAATAATGCCACAGAGAAGCACCCCCCACACCCACCACACAGGTCACTTCTCGAAGACACAGTAGGCAGTGTGGTGAGGGTGTGGGGAAATCGCAGCCCTGAGATGCAGCTGGATGTGCAGGGTTCAGCACTGGGGCAAGAGGATCGTAGTTCCTCAAAGCACCTGACCCAGCGTAGACACAGTACAGAACAGCCCACCCCCTGCATGGAGTCAGGCGCTGCCATGGACCCCACATCCTGGCAAGGTCTGGGTTAGGGGTAGTGCTCACCAGTGTGCTGAGTGCAGGCTCCGTGGAGCATTCTCACCGCCAAGGGCCCAGGGGGAAGCTCTGAAAACCCATCCAGGGATGGTGCTCACAGGCATCTGTCCAAGCACGGCCAAGAAGGAACATGAGCCAGATGTGCACCGGGGATGCGGGGCTCAGGGAGGTGTGTCCCTGGCTCCGTGGGAACTCTGCAGAGCCCCAGGAAGCTGTGAAGTGAGGATGCATGCAGCAGGAGGTGCAGCCACACACAAAGTGCCCAGCATAGCACCGTTCCCAGAAACACCCAGGGCTGGGAGCCCACAGAGCCCTGGGGCTGGCGGGGCTGGAGGCTGCATGGTGCCAGCTTCCTCCTGAGCCGAAGCTGTGCGGGTCATTCTATTTCTGCAGCTTTATTGTAAATGCCACTGAGTGCACGCTTTGCCAGCTCCTGTTTCTGGGAGGGGGACTTCCTCTCAACCAGACGCAGGGCTCAGGAAAGGACAGATGCCTGTCAGTGCCTTTACACCCGAGGCTATGACGAGCCACCGTGCATTCTCTCGTGGGGCCCCCACCCCAGAGCAGGCAGCTGAGAGCTCCACCCCCAAACACGGCTGAGGATGGGGTCTTCCATTCTGTCTGGGACCAGGAACCGCTTCTGATTCACCTGTGGGGTCAGCGGATGCTCCTAAAGACTTCTGAGGAGCGGTCCCTACCAGAACGGTGCTGTCCCCACGTCTGAATCTGGAAGGGACACTGCAGGACCCTGAGACCGGAGTGCTGTGGCCACGGTCACCCAGAGAGGGGAGGTCTCGGGCATCTTTCCACCACAGAGACGCTGGGGTGACGTCACCTGTTCAGGTCGCACAGGAAGCGTCACCCCCATGTCATCCAGGAGCAGGGAGCCCAGGTGCTCAGATCAGGTGAGGGGCTCAGGACACAGATGCTGGGGACCCTGAGCCTCACACAGAGTGTGGATCTGCACACGGGCCCAGTCCCCTGCTCCAGTCCCCTTCCATCAGAATATCCCAGCACAGGGTGTGAGGCATGGGACCCCGGCGGGCCTGGGGCTATGGCACCCCCATGCTCTCAGTTCCCGAGGGAGCTCGGGTTCTCTGCCCCACAAGGTGCCCTCCCCTCCTCAAGCCCCTCACTGGGACCAGGCCAGGCGGCATAAGGCAGGACCTCACCCCCAGGCCCCGTCCCCTTTTGTGGGACCTCCTGCACCTGCCACAGGCACCGCTGGGCTGAGCTCAGCCACACCTCGGCAGCGTCTGCCTTCTTCATCTGCTCCTGTTGCTGTCACCCACCTCACGGGATGCAGCCCCAACACCTGCACTCAGCAGTCAGGAAGGGGAAGTCCCTGCCTCGTCCACCCGGCCTGTGCAGGGAGAACCAGAACCCTAACCGGGCAGCTCCTGGGCACGGCCCACGAGGGGCACACCCTGGGTGGGGTTGGAGCAGCGGAGGGAAGCAGGGCAGGCACAGCACAGGGGGCAGCGGAGGCGGAGGCCTGGCCCTAGCTGTCCCCAGAGCCCGCTGTGTCCTGGGCCAGTCCTCAGGCACAGCGGGGGAGGTCGGGGAGGGGCTGCTCCCTTCCTGTGAGGCCACAGATGAGGAACCCGTGACGTCTCTCCGCTCATCTCCAGCTGGGCTCTCGGCCTGTTGCCCTCACAGCTGCTCTGCTCCACGAGACGATGGGTGGCAGGGCTCAGACCCCGGCCCTCACTGCCCTCCTCTGCCTGGGTGAGCTGGGGGCACGGGGACAATGGGACCCCTCACAGGTGTGGAGGGGAGAGTGCCCTGCCCCAGCTGGGACCCCAGGGCTCAGAGGACCAGGGCAGGCCTGGGTGTCTCTGCAGGGGTGGGGAGTGGGGAACAGCTCTCACGGGGACCTCTCTTCCAGGGCTGTGCTGGGCACCATGGGATAAGGCACAGGTGGGTGAGTCCTCCCCTGATCTGGCTCAGCACCCAGGGCCCAGGCAGCTCAGGGTTAAGGAGCCCAGTGGGGCTGGGCTGATGGTGATGGCTGGGAGGGGCTGGGAGTGGAGCTGGGGAATGGGGTGGGGAGGGGCGGCACCCTGGGGTCTGCAGCTCTGATTCCCTTCCAGGGACCCTCCCTAAGCCCTCCATCTGGGCCGACCCAGGCCCCCTGGTCGCCATGGTGAGCCCTGTGACCCTCTGGTGCCAGGGTTCTCCGCAGGCTGAGGTGTATCGTGTGTATAAAGAGGGCAGGCCTCTGCCCTGGGAAGTGCGGGCTCAGCAGGACTCCAGACACAAGGCTGACTTCCCCATCACCATGTCCATGAGCTCCTACCACACAGGGCAGTACTGGTGTGTGTATCGGACCCTGCTCAGCCCCTACCAATCCAGTGACCCCCTGACCATGGTGCTGACAGGTAAGGGGTGTCCCCTGCCTAGAGTGGCTCCAGGTCACAGAAGGAAGCCAAGTGGGGTGCACGGGGCAGCAGCCCCCCAACACGGCTCTGCCCTCCCCTGCAGGGATGTTCCCGGCGCCCTCCCTGTCAGCCCAGCCAAGCCTCGTGGTGGCATCAGGAGGGAACGTGTCCCTCTCCTGTCGCTCAGAGTATGATGGTGCCCGCACTGCCCATCTGCTGAAGGAGGGTGGAGCTGGCCCCCTACACAGCCTGGAAGCCAGGTTCTCCCATGTGGCTGGGGTGTGGCAGGCCACCTTCCTCCTGGGCCCTGTGGACAGCACCCAGGGGGGCATCTACAGGTGCTACTACACTCACACCAGCCAGCCCCATGTGTGGTCACTGCCCAGTGAGCCCCTGGAGCTCCAGGTCACAGGTGAGGGGCCCGGTGTCCATGGAGCCTGGGTGGGGCGGGAGTTGCAGGAACGCTGACCCCGCAGGAGCGGTGAACACCTGCACACCCTGCCGGCTGCGAGATGCTCCCTCCACACGCCATCCTCTCTCCCAGGAATGTACAGGAAACCCTCCCTGCAGGCCCAGCCGGGGACCAAGGTGTCCTGGGGAGTGACGGTGGCCCTGCGCTGTGGCTCTGGGGAGCCAATGGACACCTTTCTCCTGCACAAAGTGGGCTCAGACGCCCCTCCCCAGCACCTGCGTGTCCCAGGCTCGGCCATGGCTGCTCAGGCCACCTTCACGCTGGGTCCTGTGACCTCGGCCCACGGGGGCACCTACAGGTGCTATGGCACCCCCAGCACCGACCCCTACCTGTGGTCATGGCTCAGTGACCCCCTGCAGGTCAAGGTGTCAGGTGAGGGCCCCAGCCCTGTCCCCTAGCCTCCTGTCAGTGCAGGGCTGTCCCCAGGAGAGGGCTGGGTGGGGAGGGGACCTAGGGTAGTTCACCAGGGAGTTGGAACAGCAGAAGACTTCAGCCCGAGGGCCCGGTACTCAGTGCTGAGTGCATGGGGAGGGCGGTGTCTCCTCCTCCTCACCATCACGTCCCTGTTCTCAGGGGGACCGGAGCCCAGCAGCCCCTCGCACCCCCAGCCAGGCTCCCCCACTGGTGAGTGAGCTACAGGCCTGACCCAGGGCTCAGGCAGCTGCGGGGAGGTGGGGTCCTGTGTGACTGGGTCTGGCCAGCCTAGGTGACCCTCTCCGTGTACTCCCCCAGCCTCAGTGTCCGAGGACCACTCTCTGGAGGACCTCATCCGCATGGGCGTGGCGGGCTTGGTCTTGCTGGGCCTCGGAATTCTGCTGGCGGAGGCTTGTTACAGCCACAAGAGGACCCGGGCTGCAGGCCGGTGGTCACCTGGAGAGAGGACAGCGCTGGGTCAGAGAAGCCACGCCCTAAGAGGCAGGGATGGGGGGATTCTGCAGGCACAGTGGGGAACCGTCCCCCACGGTGTGGGTGCTGGGAGCTGTCTGGGGGCATCAGGGGCTCTTTATTCAGCTGTGGACTTCTGCCCTGTGCCTTGCCCTGTCCCGCCTGGCTATCCCGAGGGACAGCGCCACCTTCAGGCCGCATGTGGACCCGCACCCGCCTCCTGCTTTGCTCTGCCCTCAGGGAGCCTTTTCCTCTGTTTCTGGTGAATGCAGTTCCCAGTGCGCATGCGTGAGAATCCGTTTCCAGCCAAGAACACGAAGCTTGCGCCAAGTAACAGAAGAAACGAGCGAAATCGGATTTCAGGGTGGGCGAGGTCCATCCCACACGGGACGCTCACGGCCTCTCAGGCCCCGAGTCCTTCCCTGGGCTTGGGACGCCTTGCGTGTGGGGGCTCAGAAGGGTCACACGGGAACCGGTGCCCGGGAGTCTGACGGGCGGGTGTCTGGGCACTGCTTAGCGGCCGCTCTGAAACAAGCATGCTTTCTGTGGGGGTGCCGCTAGCCGTCATACGGCCACCCTCCAGGAGCCCCTGTGAGGTCTGTGATGCGGGCTGGGAAGAGACGCCCCCAGCTGCCTGCCGGGTGCCGGGGGCTCCTCCGTCAGGACCCCGCTGTGCACCTCGGGTTCCTGCTGCTTACTGATATCCAGGGAAGCAGAACTCCAAACTCCATGGAGCCAAGCAGTTACTTAGGGCAAAGGGGGACTGGAGCAGCTTAGTCAGTGTGGGGCATGTGATTGGAGGGATGACAATGGAGCTAGAAGAGTTCATGTGGGGCCAGCACTGTACACGCCACATTAAATCCCCAGCCTGCAGGGCCAACACCCCATAAGGGCGTGGCTTTGAGTCCCAGCTGCTTCACTTCTGCTCTAGCTCCCTGCTAATGCACCTGGGAAAGCAGCAGAAGGTGGTCCAAGTCCCTGGTCCCCTGCAGCCACACGGGAGATGGGGAAGACGATCCTGGCTCATGGCATAGCCCTGGCTCAGGCCTTTGTGGCCATTTGGGGAGTGAACCAGCACATGGAAGACTTTCTCTCTCTCTCTCTCTATCTCTCTCTCTCTCTCTGTCTTGGTCTCTATCTAGCTCTGTAACTCATTCAAATAAATGATTTTTTTTTTAAAGTTAAAGTTGTACGTATTGTGAATGTACTAAAAGTCAGCAAACTATACACTTTAAAGGGCTGGTTTTATGTTATTTGAATTTCAGCACAATAAAGAAGGAAAACTTTGTTTCTTGGAACTACCTTACAATCCAACAATTCCTCTCCTGCACATATAACCACAGGGATTGAAGCAGGAACCCAAGCAGGTGTTTGCATCCACGGGTTCATAGCAGCCTCATTCACATGAGCCCAAAGATGCCAGCAACCAGAATAAGCACAACAGGTGAGTGCGTCCACAACAGGCGGTGTTTGTAGACACGGCTGACACTCTCCTGTTAGAAAAGAAGGAGGGTCTGGATAATCGTGGAGAAACCCTGAAGGTATGACAATACAGAAATCAGCCGGTGTCACAGACACCATGGTCTGATTCTGCTCTGAGAGGTGCCCGGGGGTGCAGATTCAGAGGGCAGAATGTGGACTCAGGCGTATGAGGGAGCGTGCAGGCTCCTGCTGAGTGGGTCTGGGGTTTCTGTCTCCACTAATGAAGATGTTTGTGAACAGGTGCTGGTGGGTACATGACACAGTGAATGTGAGAGGTAGCTACAGCCGTGAGTTAAATTTCTGTTAGGTCTGTAATCTGTGCTCTGTGAATTTCAGCTCAATTAAGAAGGAAGACACAATTACCAAAAACATTTTTGCCACCTATTTTTCCCTTTAAATGCACACATAATAATTTAGGAGGCGCAGCGTGGAATTCGAAGGTGTGCTCATCTCACCAGGGTGTTCCCATCTCGTCATGTCTTGTGTTTGAGGCCCCCAGCTCCTCTTGTCGAGTTGTTTATTAAAACACTCAACAGGGCTGGTGCTGTGGCTCACTTGGCTAATCCTCCGCCAGTGGCACCAGCACCCCGGATTCTAGTCCCGATTGGGGCGCCGGGTAGTAGTCCCGGTTGTTCTTCTTCCAGTCCACTCTCTGCTGTGGCCTGGGTGGCAACAGTTTTTGACCCAAGTGCTTGGGTCCCGGCACCCACATGGGAGACTGGTAAGAAGTACCCAGCTCCTCACTTTGAATCAGCTCAGCACTGGCTGTAGCGGCCATTAGAGGAGTGAACCAAAGGAAGGAAAACCTTTCTCTCTGTCTCTCTCTCACTGTCTATAACTCTACCTGTCAAAACACACACACACACACAACAGGTTATGTGAGCGACAGTTGCCTCCTTGTGCTGTGCAGACTAGAGCCATTCCTTCTATGTGATTACACTTTGGGACCTGTGGACCAAACCTCCCTCCATCTCTCCCACAAGACCCTTTGATGCATTATTGATCACCATCCTACTGTGCTGCTACGAGATCAACTTTTCCAACTTCCGCATAGAAGAAAGAACTTACACTGGATTCCTGGGAAGGCATATTTCACTTCATGTTCTCCGGTCCCACCCATTTCTCCACAAATGACTGGGTTTCATTAACACATTTTTTTGACAGGCAGAGTTAGATAGAGAGAGAGAGAGAGAGACAGAAAGAAAGGTCTTCCTTCTGTTGGTTCACTTCATTAATGGTTGCTACAGCCGGCGGGCTGCGCCGATCTGAAGCCAGAAGCCAGGTGCTTCCTCCTGGTCTCCCATGTGGGTGCAGGGCCTGAGGACTTGGGCCATCCTCCAATGCCTTCCCAGACCTCAACAGAGAGCTGGACTGGAAGAAGAGCAACCAGGACAGAATCTGGCGCCCCAAACAGGACTAGAACTCGGGGTTCTGGTGCCACAGGTGGAGGATTAGCCTAGTGAGCAGCGGCCCTGACCTAACACTGTTTTCCAATAGAATTATAGGGTGGGAGTTGGGACAACAGTTAAGTCACTGCTTGGGATGCCTGAATCCCACAGCAGAGTGCCTGGGTTAGGTCCAGATCTACCTCTGAGGTGGCTTCCATTACTGCACACCTAGGAGACAGGAAGTGGCTCAATGCTTGGTTCCTGCCTCCAGGAGGGAGATTGGCTGCAGCTCCAGGCTCCTGACAACCTAGAGCAGCTCTGGCTATTACCAGCATTTGGGTGGTGAACCAGCAAACAACAGATCTCTCCCTCTTTCTCTTCTTCTTTCAAACAAAATTATAAGTATTTTAAGAGAGAATAATGATTGGCCTCTCAATTTATTTCTGCCCCTCCCATTCCCTGAAATGGGAACAAATGGTTTCTCTCTGCTAGTCCACCAAACTCTAGGCTGTATTTTCTTCCAAGGGGTTTTCCTATTCCTATCATATCTGCTGTACTAGGTTCTGTGATTGCCTGGAGTGGGAGTGTGAAGATCCCGTGCCAGGAAACCCCTGTATCTTCCTTGTACCAACCGGAGATCTTGGGAAGCCACACACGAGGTGGTGGAGAAGGAACTGGGGTTGCAAAAGGAGGCTGATTCATCAGGACTACCATGGATACAACACTGCAGGGTGTTACCAGTGCCGACATAGGGAGGACTCCCACGGATGTAACACTGTAGAGTGTTACCAGTGCCGACAGAGGGAGGATTCACAGGATACAACACTGCAGTGAGACATAGCAAGGACTCCCACGGATACAACACTGCAGGGTGTTACTAGTGAGACATATGGAGGACTCCCATGGATACAACACCCCAGGTTGTTACTGGTGCCCACAGAAGGAGCGTCAGCCTGGGAAGTCCCCAGTATTGCCCTAGAGTTGGTGGTGCTGGGTGAGGAGACATCCAGGGTCTTCAGCCCTCATGTGGGAATTTTACCTGATTTTTAATAGACTTCGAGAATGGTTTTAGGGAACAAATGAGAAGTTACCACATGGAGTTGCTATAGACCCTTCACCCAGCTCCCTGTTAGCATTGTAGGTTAATATGGCACATTTCTTCCCAGCTCCCTTAGCTCAACTAGTCCATGGTTTATTTAGATTTCCTGTGTTGGAAGCTAATCCTTTATCTTCTCCAGGATCTCACACTGCCTCTGGTTCTCTCTGTCTCTTTAGGCCCTGTAATTCCCTTGTTGGTGATGACCTTGATGACAGTTTTGAGGAACATGGACAAAGACTTTCAAGGACGCCCCGCCCTGGGAAGCTGTGTGACAGGACTGGGTGATGGGTCACTACATAGAAGATGAGAGAAAAGAGCTGTCCCCAGCACAGCACAGCAGGGACCCAGAGGATCTACGAGCGTGGCTGCTGCTGCGGATCTGGGGCACCTGGTTCCCAAGGGAGCCTCACCCTTCCTCCCCATTACTTTCCGCGTGGAAGGAAGTCTACGTGCAACCTGAAGAGCCAAAGTGACTCCATTTACAGAAAATTAAATAAAAAGCAGCCTCCGTTTCCCATAGCAGACCCGAGTCCTTGTAAAAGCAGGCATTCAGGCATTCTGGGGATATCAAAGCTTACCAAGGACCGCTCAGCAGACCAAAGGCAGCTCAGTAGAGATTACCAAATGAGGTAACTCCCTGAATCCAAGCCAAACGGAGACCCCCCCCCTCGAATAAGAAAAACTCAGAACAGCCCCGTCCAATCACCAAAAGCCCCGTGCTGTAAGCCCCGGCTGATGTAACCCTGTGGTTTTTTTCCTTTAAAAGTGCTCCTAAACAAAGGCCAGGGCCTTCCTCTGACCTCTGTTGTGTCGCCTGGTCAGATGAATTCCTGCCATGTCATGTACTTTTAAAATAAACCTTGCCTTTGCATTTCGGTGTGATCTGGTCGCTGATGGCTTCCTGGGGAGCTACTTATCTGGGCATAACACAACTCACGCCTGAGAAGTGGAGAGCCACACACCAGCTCCGGCCCAGCCTCCACTGCAGCTCTACCCCCAGGGCGACCCAACCTACGTATCTTGAGGGGGTGTCTGGGACCCCTGCTTTCCGGAAGAGCGCGTCTGCGGTTTCCAGAAGAAGAGTGCAGGGTCTCTGAGTTTCCGGAAGGGGGGTGTGCGGGGTTTCTGGAAGAGTGCTTCTAACTCCCCGGGTTTCCGGAAGAGAAGCGCGGGGTCTCTCAGTTTCCGGAAGTTGGTGTGTGGGGTCTCCAGAGAGCACCCGAGATTCCCGGGTTTCCAGAAGAGCTCGTTTGAACTCTGCAGGTCTCCGGAGGAGGGGACTGGGGTCTCCGGATGCATGCCCGAGGCTCCCCGGTTTCCGGTAGAGGGTGTCTGGCAATTCCGGTCAGTCCACCATTAACCTTCTCTCTACCCGGCAGCTCCTCCTTCAGCCACACCTGCCCCTTGCACCCTTAGTACCATGCCCGCTTCCTGGTTTACTTCTCGACGGTGCCAACTCCCTGAGCGCGTGGGCGGCTCCTTGGCTCACCTGTCCACAACAGTGTGGGACAAGAGGGGATCCTGGGGCTGCACCACCCCTCCGGGCCCAGACCCCCACCGCTCCCTTCTCCTAGCGCAGGTCGGGCACAGGGGAGGAGCTAACGGGGAGGAGACCCTTAGACACCTGCACACCTGCGTGCCTGCGGCGCAGCTCACATCGCTGTCATCGATGAACCGAGGCGAATGGGGCCTGAAGCAAGGCGTCCGCACAGTGGAATAAGACTCGGCCATGGAACGAGTGAAATTCGGACGTTTGCAGCAAACCAAGGCACTGCGGACACTGTGGGAGTGAGACAAGCCAGGCACAGAGGAGAACCCACGCGGGAAGTCACGCAGGTGTGGGCTGTGAGGGACTCGGGGAGCAGCATGGTGGTCACCAGGGGAGGGCATGGGATCCGCAGGTCAGAGTGCAGAGCTACAGAATCACGTGGGAGAAGAGGTCTAGAGGTGTAGTGTGCGTCATGGCAACTTAGTTAATAACACTCACGGCATGGGCAGCTGAAATTGCTTAAAACTGTGTCAGATGCTCCCAGCACACAATAGGTCTGTGAGGCAATGCACATGTTATCTAGCTTGGGTTAGCGCTTCCACTCTGTGTGTGTGTGTGTGCACTCGTGTTTCATGTTTACGTGACAAATAGACAGAAATACAACCTTTGGCTTCAAAGTAACTCTTCTTTCTTTCTTTCTTTTTTTTTTTTTAGTTTTCCTCTTTTTTTTATTTAATGAGCATAAATTTTCAAAGTACAGCTTATGGACCACAATAGCCTCCTCCCCCCCCCCCACCATGTCTTCCCTCCCATCCACAATGCTCCCCTCTCCCACTCCCTCTCCCCTTCCCATTCACATCACGATTAATTTTCAATTATCTATATATACAGAAGATCAATTTAGCGTATGTTAAGTAAAGATTTCCACATTTTGCTCCCACACAGAAACACAAAGTGTAAAATATTATTTGAGTACTAGTTATAGCATTGATTAAACACCTAAGAGTAATTGTGTATTAATTACAAAGCTCAACCAATAGTTTTAAGTAGAATATAAAATGCTTCCCCCCGACCTCCCTCCCTCCCATGGCCCTCCCCTCACCCACTTCCTCTCCCATCCCGCTCTTCATCATGTTTCATTTTCAATTACCTTCATATACCGAAGATCAATTTAGTATATACTAAGCAGGGATTTCAACAGGTTGCACTCACACAACCGAACCAGGTATAGGGTATTGTTCGACTAGTAGTGTTGTTTTTGAGTTTCATAGATAAACATATTAAGGACAGAGATCCTGCGTGGGGAGCATGAACCCAGTGACTCCCGTTGTTGATTTAACAATTGGCACTCTTATTTATGACGTCAGCAATCACCCAAGACTCTTGCTATGAGCTGTCTAGGCTATGGAAGCCCCTTGAGTTCACCAACTCTGAATTTGTTTAGTCAAGGCCATATCACAGTGGAGGTTCCTTCCTCCCTTCAGAGAAAGGCGCCTCTCTCCTTGATGGCCTGATCCTTCTGCTGGGGTGTTGTTTGTGGGGAGCAACTGGGACTAGACTGCTATTCGAATTAAGACTTATTCTATGCATCTGCTCTCCCAAAATATGGCGCTGGGAGAGGAGGAAACAGCTTCTACACAGCTGCCTCCAGTTCAACCAATAAACAGCAGGACCTGCTCCTGATTGGAGGAGAGCAGCGTACTCGGCGTGTGGGTAGCAGAGTTGGGATTGGTGGAAGAGGACTATAAAGGAGGAGAGAGACAACATGCACCAGGAACATCTATCTGAAGGAACACCTGAGCAGCCCCCGAGAGAGCCAGCCAGCGGTGTGCCGCTCCCCCGCGGAAGTGGGGAAAGTGGCAGGGGGAACTGCCCTTCCACGGAGGTGGAAGGGACGGTAGCCAACCCGGGAAGAGCCAGCAGCAAACCCGGGGAGGGCCGAGCAGACAAAAGAACAGCGCAGGGTCTTGTGTCATTCCTCCGCGAAGACGGGGAGTGACATAATGGTGCCGTGACTCAGATATGAAGCTTAGGCAGGGTTTAGTGTCATTCCTCCATGAAGAGGGGGAGCGACAGTTGTTCACCAGGATCCTTCATTTAGATTGTTTTTTGCCACCGTGTCATGGCTTTCCATGCCTGCGAGACTCTCATGGACCTTTTAGTCAGATCCGAATGTCCCAAGGGTTGATTCTGAGGCAGGAGTGCTGTTTTGGGCATTTGCCATTCTATGAGTCTGCTGTGTGTCCTGCTTCCCCCGCAGGGTCATTCTCAACCCTTTTGATTCTATCTTTCATTATTTGCTTACACTGGTCTTATTTGTGTAATCTCTTCGACACTTACCCTGTCTTTTTGATCAGTTGTGTATTTATATTTGTCACTTTACCAAGTGTGCTGGCATTGGTACCTGCCTCCTTGGTAAGATTGAGTTGAAATCCCCTGGCACATTTCCAGTTCCACCATTGGAGGTAGGTCTGAGTGAGTATGTGCCGTCCTATATATCTCCTCCCTCTCTTATTCCCACTCCCATGTTCCACAGAGATAAATTTCCTGTTAATTTTTAAACGCTTAAGAATGGTTGTGCATTGATTGCAGAGTTCAACCAGTGGTCTTGTGTAGAGCAAACCGAGCAACAACAACAACAACAACAACAAAAATACTAAAGGAACAAAATAGTAAGTTTTTCCTCAACAGTCTAGACAAGGGCTGCTCATGTCATTGTCTCTCATAGTGTCCATTTCACTTCAATGGGTATCATTTTAGGTGCTCGTTTAATTGCCATCGATCAGGGAGAACATGTGATATTTATCCCTTTTGGACTGGCTTATTTCACTCAGCATGATGTTTTCCAGCTTCCTCCATTTTGTTGTAAATGCCCGGATTTCATTGTTTTTTTACTGCTGTATAGTGTTCCATAGAGTACATATCCCATAGTTTCTTTATCCAGTCATCCGTTGATGGACATTTAGGTTGATTCCATGTCTTAGCTATTGTGAATTGAGCTGCAACAAATATTGAGGTGCAAATGGCTTTTTTCACCCCTTTAATTCCATTTGGGTATAATCCAAGGAGTGGGATGGCTGGGTCCAGTGGTAGTGCTATATTCAGGTTTCTGAGGACTCTCCAGACTGTCTTCCATAGTGGCTTTACCAGTTTGCATTCCCACCAACAGTGGGTTAGTGTTCCTTTATCCCCACATCCTCGTCAGCATCTGTTGTTGGTTGATTTCTGTATGTAAGCCAATCTAACCGGAGTGAGGTGGTATCTCATTGTGGTTTTGATCTGCATTTCCCTGATGGCTAGGGATCCTGAGCATTTTTTCATGTGCCTGTTGGCCATTTGGATTTCCTCTTTTGAAAAATGTCTGTTAAGGTCCTTGGCCCATTTTTTTATTGGGTTGTTTGTTTTGATTTTGTGGTGTTTTTTGATCATTGTGTAGATTCTAGTTGTTAATCCTTTATCTGTTGTGTGGTTTGCGAATAACGTCTCCCATTCTGTTGGTTGCCTCTTCGCTTTCCTGACTGTTTCCTTTGCTGTTAAGAAACTCTTCAATTTTAGGTAATCCCATTTGTTTATTTTATCTTTGATTACCCATGCCTGTGGGGTCTTCTCCAGGAATTCTTCGCCTATTCCGATATCTTGAAGGGTTTCCCCTATGCTCTCAATTAGTTTCATGGTGTCATGGCGCATCTCTAGTTCTTTGATCCATGTTGAGTGGATTTTTGTATAAGGTGTAAGGTAGGGGTCTTGCTTCATACTGTGGCATGTGGACATCCAGTTTTCCCAGCACCATTTGTTGAAGAGGCTGTCCTTGTTCCAGGGGTTGGTTTTAGGTCCTTTGTCAAATATGAGTTGGTTATAGATGTTTGGATTGATCTCCGGTGTTTCTATTCTGTTCCATTGGTCTATCCATCCGTTTTTGTACCAGTACCAGGCTGTTTTGATTATAACTGCCCTGTAGTATGCCTTGAAGTCTGGAATTGTGATGCCTCCGGCCTTGTTTTTATTGTAAAGGATTGCTTTAGCTATTCTGGGTCTCCTGTTTCTCCATATGAATTTCAGCATCATTTTTTCTAGGTCTTTGAAGAATGACTTTGGTATTTTGATTGGTATTGCATTGAACTTGTAAATTGCTTTTGGGAGAATGGACATTTTGATGATATTGATTCTTCCAATCCATGAGCATGGCAGGTTTTTCCATTTTTTTGTGTCGTCTTCTATTTCTTTCTTTAGTGTTTTGTAATTTTCATCATAGAGGTCTTTGACCTCCTTGGTTAAATTTATTCCAAGGTACTTTATAGTTTTTGTGGCTATCGTGAATGGGATTGATCTTAGTAGTTCTTCCTTGGCCCTGGCATTGTCTGTGTATACAAAGGCTGTTGATTTCTGAGCGTTGACTTTGTATCCTGCTACTTTACCAAACTCTTCTATGAGTTCCAGTAGTCTCTTATAGGAGTTTATTGGGTCCTCTATATATAGTATCATGTCATCTGCAAACAGGGACAGTTTAACTTCCTCCTTTCCCATTTGTATCCCTTTAATTTCTTTTTCTTGCCTGATGGCTCTGGCTAACACTTCTAGGACTATATTGAATAGCAATGGTGAGAGTGGGCATCCCTGTCTGGTGCCAGTTTTCAATGGAAATGCCTCCAACTTTTCCCCATTCAATATGATGCTGGCCTTTGGTTTATCATAGACTGCCTTAATTGTGTTGAGGAATGTTCCTTCTAACCCCAATTTGCTTAGGGTTTTCATCATGAAAGGGTGTTGTATTTTGTCAAATGCTTTCTCTGCATCTATTGAGATAACCATATGATTTGTTTCTCAATTTGTTAATGTGATGGATTATGTTGATTGACTTTCGAATATTGAACCATCCCTGCATACCAGGGATAAATCCCACTTGGTCCGGGTGAATGATCTTTCTGATGTGTAGTTGGATTCAGTTTGCCAGAATTTTATTGAGTATTTTTGCATCTATGTTCATCAGGGAGATAGGTCTGTAGTTTTCTTTCTCTGCTGTGTCTTTTCCGGGCTTAGGAATTAAGGTGATATTGGCTTCGTAGAAGGAATTTGGGAGGATTCCCTCTCTTTCAATCGTTTGGAATAATTTGAGAAGAACTGGGGTTAGTTGTTCTCTAAATGCCTGGTAAAATTTGGCGGTGAAGCCATCCGGTCCTGGGCTCTTCTTTTTCGGTAGTGCGTTTATTACTGATTCAATTTCTTCCATGGTTATGGGTCTGTTTAGATTTTCTATATCTTCACGGCTCAGTTTAGGAAGGTTGTATGTGTCCAGGAATCTATCCATTTCTTCCAGGTTCCCCAATTTGTTAGCATACATCTCTTTGTAGTAGTTTCTGATGATTCTTTTTATTTCTATTGTGTCAGTTGTTACATTTCCATTACTATCTTTGATTTTACAGATTTGGGTCTTCTCTCTCCTTTTTTTGGTTAGTTGGGCCAATGGTGTGTCGATTTTGTTTATTTTTTCAAAGAACCAGCTCCTGGTTTTGTTGATCTTTTGTATTGTTTTTTTGGTTTCAATTCTGTTTATTTCTTCTCTGATCTTTAGTATTTCTTTCCTCCTTTTGGATTTGGGTTTGATTTGCTGCTGATTTTCTAGATCCTTGAGGTGCATGGAGAGTTCATTTGTTTGGTTCCTTTCCAGCTTCTTGATGTAGGCACTAATTGCTATAAACTTTCCTCTTAGCACTGCTTTTGCTGTGTCCCACAGGTTTTGATAGGTTGTGTTATCATTTTCATTTGTTTCTAGAAATCTTTTGATTTCTCTTTTAATTTCTTCGATGACCCACTGTTCATTTAGGATCATGTTGTCCATTCTCCATATATTTGCATATGGTGTAGAGATTCTTGGGTTGTTGATTTCAAGTTTCACTGCTCTATGGTCTGAGAAGCTGCATGGTATAGTTTCAATTTTTTTGAATTTGTTGAGGCTCCCTTTATGGCCTAGTATATGGTCAATCCTAGAGAATGTTCCATGTACTGGGGAGAAATACGTGAACTCTGTGTCTGTGGGGTGGAGGGTTCTGAAGATATCTATTAGGTCTATTTGGTCTATGGTGTCAATTAGCTCAGTTGTTTCCTTGTTGAATTTCTGTCTGGTTGATCTGTCCATTGGTGAGAGTGGGGTGTTGAAGTCCCCTGTTACTATTGTATTTGAGTCTATATCTCTCTTTAAATCCTTTAGTAATTCTTTCAGGTAGCCAGGCACCCTGTAATTATGTGTGTATACATTTATAATAGTAATGTCTTCCTGTTGGATAGATCCTTTAATCATTATATAGTGCCCTTCTCTGTCTCTTTTAATAGTTTTTATGTTAAAGTCTATTTTGTCTGATATTAGGATGGCCACACCAGCTCTTTTTTGATTTCCATTAGCTTGGAGTATCTTTTTCCATCCTTTCACTTTCAGTCTGCGTGCATCTTTGCTGATGAGGTGTGTCTCCTGAAGGCAGCATGTAGTTGGATTCTCTTTTTTGATCCAATCAGCTAGTCTATGTCTCTTTGTCATGGAATTAAGACCATTCACATTCAATGTGATTACTGTTAAGTACTGTCTTTTCCCCTTCATGTTTCCTGAAATGAGCTGTTTATGTATTTTGAACTTTGTTTGTGGGTTACTCTACATTCGCTTTTTTTTGCAGTGAAGTTCTTGTTTTTGTATTTCTGTGTGCAGCACGTCTTTGAGCAAGTGTTGTAGGGTTGGACGCGTGGATACAAATTCTTTCAGTTTCTGTTTGTCATGGAAGATCTTTATTTCCCCTTCATTCATAAATGATAGCTTTGCAGGATATAGTATTCTAGGTTGGCATTGTTTGTCTTTTAAAACTTGAAATATATCATGCCATTGTCTCCTTGCCTGTAGTGTTTGCGATGAGAAGTCTGGGGTGAGTCTGATTGACTTAGCCCTGAATGTGATTTGTCGCTTTTCTCTGGCACATTTTAGGATTTGTTCTTTGTGTGTCACTGAACTGAGTGTTGCCGCAATGTGTCGTGGTGAATTTCTCTTCTGGTCTACTCTGTTCAGAGTCCTGGCTATCTGTTGTATTTGTGTGTTGTTATCCAGCTGCCTTTGTTTAAAGTTTTCTGATATTATTTCGTTGAAGACACCTTCTAATCCATTCTCTCTTTCCACCCCCTCAGGGACTCTTATTATCCGAACATTACACCGTTTGATTGAATCTTGTAGGTCTCCGACCGTATTTTTTAATTTTTTAATTTCTTCTTCCTGCGATTGAACTGACTGTATTATTTCTGGAAGTTTGTCTTCGAATTCTGATATTCAGTCTTCTATTTCATCTGTTCGATTTCCGAGGGATTCCACGGTGTTTTTTATATGGTCAATTGAGTTTTTCAGTTCTAGTATCTCATTCTGGCTTCTCTTTAAGATCTCTAATCCTTGGGCTTGTTTTTCATTCAGCTCTTGACACTGTTTCTCATTATTTCTAAGTATTCTGATTATTAATTTTCTGAATTCTTTTTCTGGCATGTTTTCAACTTCTTCTTCTTCTGCCTCTGTTATGGTTGGTTTAGCCTGCTCCATTGGCAAATTTATATGATCTTCTATATTTTTTGGTTTTTGGTTTTGTTTTTTGGCATTCCATCTGGGTGATTTTTCGGGTTGATTTCCCTCTACTATAGGCTGCTGTGAGTCTCTACCAATATCCAGTGTAATCAGGCTGCTCTACACAGCCTGCAGGTAAACAGACAGGATGGCTGAGCTCAGGTGCTCAGATCAGGGGAGGAGAGGCCGTGGGGGGCTCAGGACAGAGGTGCTGGGGATCCCCAGCCCCACGTGGAGTATGGTTCCACACGAGCCCAGTCCCCTGCTCCAAGCCCCCCTCAATCAGAGAAACCCAGCACAGGGTGTGGGGCATGGGTCACCAGCTGGCCCGGGGCCAGGGTATCCCGTGCTCTCAGTTCCCAGAGGAGCTCGGGGCCTGTGCTCCAAGACACCCTCCCCTCCTCAAGCCCCTAGCAGGGACCCAAGTCCGCCAGCTCCCAGCAGGACCCCAACCCAGGCCCCTGTCCCCTGTTGTGGGCCCTCCTGCACCTGCCACAGACATAGCTGGGCTGCAGCTCAGCCACACCTCTGCAGTGTCTGCCGTCTTCATCTGCTCTCATCAGCTCTGAGAGGCCTGGAAGATTCCGTCACCCTCCCCACAGGATCCAGCCCTCCCCACTCCCCTCCCCCCGCCCCAGCCCCCACAACTGTACTCAACAGCTCAGGAAAGTGAAGTGCGTGTCTCGGCCACCCGGCCTGTGCAGGGAGAACCAAACCCTAACTGGACAGAAAGTGGACTCCGGGGGGGGGGGGGGTTTGCTGGAGTGGGGGAGGGGGGCCGGGCAGTCACAGTACAGGGGGCAGAGGAGGCGGAGGCCTGGTCCTAGCTGTCCCTAGTGCCCGCTGTGTCCTGGGCCCCGTCCTCAGGGACAGCAGGGGAGGTCGGGGAGGGGCTGCTCCCTTCCTGTGAGGCCACAAAAGAGGAACCCGTGACGCCTCCCCACTCATCTCCAGCCGGCTCTGGGCCTGCGCCCCTCACAGCACAGCTGTTCTGCTCCACGGGACCATGGGTGGCGGGGCCCAGACCCCAGCCCTCACTCCCCTCCTCTGTCTGGGTGAGCCGGGGACACGGGGAGAATGGGACCCCTACAGGTCCGGGAGAGTACAGCGCCCTGTCTGGGCAGCGGCTCTTCCTCTATTCAGCTGTGGACGTCTCCTGCCCTATAGCTGTGCCCAGTCCGCCTTGCTCTCCGGTGGGAGAGTCCCCCCTGCAGACCAAATGTGGATCCGCACCCATGTGCGCCTCGCGCTTTGCTCTTTCTTCATGGAGCCTTTTCTCTGTTTCTGATGAATGCAGTTCCCAGTGCGCATGCGTGGGAATCCGCGTTTCCACCCAAGAACACGGAGCTTGTGCCAAGTAGCAGAATAAACGAGCGAAATCGGATTTCAGGGTGGGAGGGGTCCATGCATTTGGGAGTGACCCAGAATATGGAAGATTTCTCTCTCTCTCTCTCTCTCTCTCTCTCTGTATCTAGCTCTGAAACTCTTTCAAATAAATAAAATATATGTTTTTAAAAAGTTAATGGTGTACAGCATTGGTAATGTACTAAAAGTCAGCAATCTATACACTTTCAAGAGCTGGTTTTATGTCATGTGAATTTGAGCTCAATAAAGAAGGAAACCTGGATCCTCGAAATTACCATCCAATCCAACAATTCCTCTCCTGCACATATAACCACAGGGATTGAAGCAGGAACCCAAGCAGGTGTTTGCATCCACGGGTTCAGAGCAGCCTCATTCACATGAGCGCAAAGATGCCAGCAACCAGAATAAGCACAACAGGTGAGTGCGTCCACAACAGGCGGTGTTTGTAGACACGGCTGACACTCTCCTGTTAGAAAAGAAGGAGGGTCTGGATAATCGTGGAGAAACCCTGAAGATATGACAATACAGAAATCAGCCGGTGTCACAGACACCATGCTCTGATTCTGCTCTGAGAGGTGCCCGGGGGTGCAGATTCAGAGGGCAGAACGTGGACTCAGGTGTGGGAAGGCAGCGTGCAGGCTCCTGCTAGTGGGTCTGGGGTTTCTGTCTCCGCTAATGAAGATGTTTGTGAACAGGTGCTGGTGGGTACACGACACAGTGAACGTGAGAGGTAGCTACAGCATGAATTAAATTTCGGTCAGGTCTGTAATCTGTGCTCTGTGAATTTCAGCTCGACAAAGGAGGAAGACACAATTAGCAAAAAACATTTTTGCCACCTATTTTTCCCTTTAAATGAACACATAATAATTTGGGAGGTGCAGTGTAGTATTTGAGGGTGTGCTGATCACACCAGGGCGTTCCCATCTCGTCATGTCTTGTGTTTGGGCCCCAGCTCCTCTCCTCGAGTTCTTTGTAGAAACACTCAACAGGTTATGTGAGCCATGGGTGCCTCCTGTGCTGTGCAGACAGAGCCGTTCCTCTATCTGACTCCACCTTGGGACCCGGGGACCAAACCTCCCTCATCTCTCCCCCCAGACCCTTTTCAGCGATAGTGGTCACCATCCTACTCTGCTACTATGAGACCAACTTTTCCAACTTCCGCGTAGAAGGGAGAACTTACACTGGATTCCTGGGAAGGCGTATTTCACTTAATGTTCTCCAGTCCCAACCATTTCTCCACAAATGACTGGGTTTCATTAACACTTTTTGAGAACAGAATTATAGGGTGGGAGTTGGTACAGCAGTTAAGTCCCTGATTGGATGCCTGAATCCCACAGCAGAGTGCCTGGGTTAGGTCCAGATCTGCCTCTAAGGTGGCTTCCATTACTGCACACCTAGGAGACAGGCAGTGGCTCAGTGCTTGGTTCCTACCCCAGGAGGGAGATTGGCTGCAGCTCCAGGCTCCTGACTGCGTAGCACAGCCCTGGCTATTGCCAGCATTTGGGGGGTGAACCAGCAAACAAAACATCTCTCCCTCTCTCTTCCCCTATCAAAGTATAAGTATTTCAAAAGAAAATGATAGGCCTTTCATCTTAATTTATTTCTGCCCCACCCCCACCCCAAGAACAGGGAAAAATGGTGTCTCTCTGACAGTCCACCGAAGTCTAGGCTGCATTTTTTCTAAGGCATATTGCCAGTCCTATCATAACTGCCATACTAGGTTCACCAATTCCCTTGAGTGGGTGTGTGAAGATCTTGTGCCAGGAAACCCCTGTATCTTCCTTGTACCAACTGGAGATCCTGGGAAGCCACACATGAGGTGGTGGAGAAGGAACTGGGGTTGCAGAAGGAGGCTGATTCATCAGGACTCCCTCGGATACAGCACTGCAGGGTGTTACCATGGGACATAGAAAGGATTCCCACAGATACAACCATGCAGGGTGTTCCCAGTACGGACAGATGGAGGATTCCCATGAATACAACACTGCAGGGTGTTCCCAGTGTGACATAGGGAGGACTCGCACAATTACAACACTACATGGTGTTATCAGTGCCGACAGAGTAG
Source organism: Oryctolagus cuniculus (assembly GCF_051225735.1). NCBI lineage: Eukaryota > Metazoa > Chordata > Mammalia > Lagomorpha > Leporidae > Oryctolagus > Oryctolagus cuniculus. The sequence goes on along the minus strand of NC_142884.1, from coordinate 4,223,584 downwards.
GATTCACAGGATGCCACACTGCAGGGTGTTACCAGCACGACAGAGGGAGGACTCCCACGGATACAACACTGCAGGGTGTACCAGTATCGACAGAGGGAGCGTCACCTGGGCAGCCCCCAGTGTTGCCCTAGAGTTGGTGGTGCTGGGTAAGGAGACAGCCAGGGTCTTCAGCCCTCATGTGGGAATTTTACCTGATTTTTAATAGACTTCGAGAATGGTTTTAGGGAACAAATAAGAAGTTACCACATGGAGTTGCTATAGACCCTTCACCCAGCTCCCTGTTAGCATTGTAGGTTAATATGGGACATTTCTTCCCAGCACCCTTAGCTCAACTAGTCCATGGTTTATTTAGATTTCCTGTGTTGGAAGCTAATCCTTTATCTTCTCCAGGATCTCACACTGCCTCTGGTTCTCTCTGTCTCTTTAGGCCCTTCAATTCCCTTGTTGGTGTTGACCTTGATGACAATTTTCAAGAACATGTGCAAGACCTCAAGGACGCCCTGCCCTGGGAAGCTGTGTGACAGGACTGGGTGATGGGTCACTACGCAGAAGATGCCAGAAAAGAGCTGTCCCTAGCACAGCCCAGCAGGGACCCAGAGGATCCAGGAGCCTGGCTGCTGCTGCGGATCTGGGACACTTGGTTCCCAAGGGAGCGTCACCCTTCCTCCCGGCACATTCTGTGTGGAAGGAAGTCTACGTCAACCCACACCTGAGAAGTGGAGCGCAATGCACCTGCTCCGGCCCAGCCTTCACTCTAGCTCTACCACCAGGGCGGCCCAACCTGCTGTATCTGGAGGGGGCGTCTAGGCCCCCTGCTTTCCAGAGGAGCACGTCTGGGGTTTCCGGAAGAGAAGTGCAGGGTCTCTTAATTTCATGAAGTTGGTGTGTGGGGTCTCCAGAGAGCACCCGAGATTCCCGGGTTTCCGGAAGAGAACTTCTGTGGTTCCTAAAGATAGTGTGTAGGGGGGTCTCCGGAAGAGCGCGTCTGATACTGCAGCTATCCGGAAGAGGGGACTGGGGTCTTTATATGCACGCCCGAGGATCCCGGGTTTCCGGAAGAGCGCGTCTGGCATTTCCGGTCCATGAACATTCTCTTTACATGGCAGCTCCCCTTCAGCCCCACCTGGCCCCTGGAACCCTTGGTACCACGCCCGATTCCTGGTTTACTTCTCGACGGTGCCAACTCCCTGAGTGCGTGGGCGGCTCCTTGACTCACCTGTCCACAACAGTGTGGGACAGAGAGGGGATCCTGGGCTGCACCACCCCTCCAGGTCCAGACCCCCACTGCTCCCTTCTCCTAGCGCAGGTCGGGCACAGGGGAGGAGCTAACGGAGAGGAGACCCTTAGACACCTGCGCGCCCGCGTTCCTGCGGCGCAGCTCGCATCGCTGTCATGGATCAACCGAGTCGAATGGGGCCCGAAGCAAGGCGTCTCACAGTGGAATAAGACTCCGCCGTGGATCGAGTGAAATCCGGACGTTTGCAGCAAACCGAGGCACTGCGGACACTGTGGAAGTGAAACAAGCCAGGCACAGAGGAGAACCCACGCGGGAAGTCACTCAGGTGTGGGCTGTGAGGGACTTGGGGAGCAGAGTGGTGGTCACCAGGGAAGGGCGTGGGATCCGCAGGTCAGAGAGCAGAGCTACAGAATCACGTGGGAGAAGAGGTCTAGAGGTGTAGTGTGCGTCATGGCGACTGTAGTTAATAACGCTCACTGCATGGGCAGCTGAAATTGCTTAAAACTGTGTCAGATGCTCCCAGCACACAATAAGTCTGTGAGGTAATGCACACGTTATCTAGCTTGGGTTAGCTCTTCCACGTGTGTGTGTCCGCGCGTGCTTCATGTTTATGTGACAAATAGACACAAATACAACCTTTGGCTTCAAAGTAACTTCTTCAAAAGGAGAAAGTGTGCTGACCTCACACCTTCTCTCTCAGGCTCCTGTGACAAGCCCTGCCTGGCCGTGGAACAGGGTCTGGGGTGAGGCCAGGACAGAACATTTTCCTGTGATTTCCTCTCCAGCGTCCTCTTGGATAAATTCCAGTGAGCCCGGAGGGAAATGGCTCCCTGCCACAGCGCTGACGCCAGGGGTGCTGGGCAACCTTGAACCCCCGTATCTCTGTGGTTACCACCATGGCAGCCCTCAGGTGTGGCAGCCCCCAGTGGTGCCCTGGAGCTCGTGGTCACAGGTAGGTGTCTCTCATTCCCGCTGTGTCCTTGGCAGAGGCTCACGGCTGGCTGTCCAGGGCCCTGTCCATAGCAGGGGTGTGCAGAGGAGTGTGGGAAAGCAGTACAGGGCACCACGACTCGGGCAAGGATGCAACGAGAATGGCTCCCCCTCCCATTCAGCTCACATCCTCTGCCGTCTCCCAGGCAGTATCCCTGGGGACAGGAGGTCAGCTGAGCCAGGTGGGCGTGGGCACAGCACAGCAGCCACGAGAGATACACACTCTGGATCATGGTCAAGTCCCAGTGAGCCAGGTTAGAGCTGATGTTTGTGTGTCACAGCGTGTCCACATGGCCTGGGGCAGCCTTCTTTAGATTTGTCTCAGACACATGAAAAGGTGAAAACACACGTAGCCCACGGGCCATCCACAGAGAGGCTGGAGGCTGGCTCTGGTCCTTGGGGCAGGATGTGCTGACCTCTGCTGGGCACTGAGTACGCAAGTGGAGGTGCAGGTCAGGCTGCACACAGGATGCTGTCCCATCAGCACACTCACACACGCATGCACACACACGCAGACACACATGCAAACATACACACAAATGCAGACACATAAACACATGTACACAAACATGCGCGCATGCACACACATGCAGGAACACACAGAGAAACGCACAAATACATGTGTGCACACAGATGCACACACACATGCACACATAAGCACAGATGCGCATGCCCAGAGACACAAACATGCATACACCTGCAGACCCACACATAGATACATATGTGCAAACACATGCAGAAATACATGCAGAGACATACACATGCACACGCACAGATGCACCTACTCACGTGCACACAGACATACAAATGTGCACACACACGTGCACACACATCAACAGGACACATTAGAAACAATTCCATAAGTATCTGGTGTCAAGGGCACAGAAATAAAGAGCCAGTGGTGGAGACGAAAGCTTAGTTGAGAGCCTTCTGGCTCGAGTGGGAGCAGGAGCGGGGGTGCTCGGCAGACACTTCCCAGGAGGTGGGCCCTGATGGGGTTTAGCACCTCCCAGGGAACAGAGACCCCGCCCCAAAGGTCTCCACAGAACTAAAGAGAGTGGGTGCTGTGGAGAGAAAGCGGTCAGGACCCTCGGCCCTCAGGGAAAAGCTCTGGTCACCACCCCAGCCGGCCACACGCGGGGAGCCTGCACCTGCAGATCTGGAAGCAAAGTCCTGAAAACCCAACACCCGCGGCCTTCACAAGAACACGAGGCCGAGACTGACTGAGTAGGGCGGGAACCTGCAAACCCACAGAGTCCACCAGAGAGCTGCCGCCTGCTGGGCACCCAGCCCCGGGGGAACTGGGGGAGACCACAGAAAGGACGCTGGGGCCCTCCACGGGGAGTAGATCCCACTGCAGCTGAACCCTTAGCGAGAACAACCGGCCTCCTGAGGAAGCAAATCCCACGCTGCAAAGGGAGGCCCGTGTTCGATTCCCCGTTGCAGGTCCGGGCTCCGGCTCCCTGCTCATGCAGGTTCTGGAGCCGTGGTCTTCGGTTGGGTAGCTGGGTTCCTGCCTCCCGTGTCGGGGCGTGGATGGAGCTACTGGCCCCTGGTGTTGGCCATGTCGGTGTGCGCCTGCGCAGTCACGTGCAAGTGTGCACCTGCGCAGTTCCCTGTCGATGTGCGCATGCGCAGTCCAGAGTCGGTGTGCGTGTGCGCGAGGCCGCCTCAGGTGAGTCCGTGTCCGCCCACACGGGGAAGCTGAGGCTCAGGGCAGAGGGGTGTGTGAGGGGACGCAGTGAGGGCGCCTCCCCCGGGAGTCAGGGCAGGCGGCAGGGAGGGGGCGGCGCAGGTCCTGGGAGGCCTCAGGGCCCCGCAGCGGGTGGTCGGGTCAGGGGAAGCTGTGGCTGAGGGGCGTGGGAGCGGCGTCCGCGGCGGAGGGGGCGTCCGGGCCTCCCCCGCCCTGGGTCGGGCCCCGGGACCTCCGGGCCGGGCGGGAGCGGGTCTGTGCCCACCTGCGTCCTCCGGAAGTGGCCGGGCTGCGACCCCACAGGAGGGGCTGAGGGCGGGGACGACCCCGGGGCGCATCAGCCCACCTGAGGGGCGGCTCCGGGAGGCCCGTGTCCTTGGTGCTGGGTCCTGGCCCTGGGAGAGGAGGGCGGAGCCGGCTGACAGGGCAGGGCGGGGCCCATCCCTGCAGGGCGCCTGTGCCCCCATCCTGGGGACTGAGGGCCTGGCTGGGGTGGGGGCGGTGCCCCTTCCTGTGGGCTGCGGGCAGAACAGCCCTGCGATGCTGGGAGGACCCGGCCTCCGAGCGTCACACCCGGTGTGTGTCCCTGCCGCGGGTGCTGTGCCGGGGCTGGCGGAGAGGACGCCATGACCCCGCCCTCGTGGTCCTGCTCAGCCCGGGGAGATGGGTAGACGGGGAGGGGAGACCCTGCTCTGGGAGGGACCCCGCCCCGCCCACAGCCAGGCCCTGCTCCCTGGAGACCCCAGGCTCAGGAGCCCCGGGGAGGAGAGGACCTGCACAGGGGCAGGGGCAACCTCTCACGGGGAGCTCTCCTCCAGGGCTGTGCGGGCCCCAGGACCCGAGTGCAGGCAGGTGAGCGTGCCCCCACTGTGCCGGTCCCCCCCCATGGGACAAGGGCCACCCCGGGCAGCTGGGGTGGGGACAGTAGCCCTGTCTGGTGAGGAGGGCGTCTGGGAGGGTCCTGGCCTGAGAGGGGATGTGGTCCTGGGACCCAGCCTCTGGTTTCCTTCCAGGGACCCTCCCCAGACCCAGCCTCCGGGCTGAGCCAGGCTCTGTGATCACCCTGGGCAGGCCTGGGGCCCTGTGGTGTTGGGGACCCTGGAGGCCCAGGAGTGCCGTCTGCATAGAGAGGGAATCCCAGAGCCCTGGGACAGAGCGATGCCCCTCGAGCCCGGAAACAAGGCCAAGTTCCCCACCCTCTCCTGGCTGAGGTGTACCCGGGGCGCTACCACTGTGTCTGCCTCAGCGCTGCTGGCTGCTCAGAGCCCAGTGCCGCCCTGGAGCTGGGGTGACAGTGAGGAAGCCACACCTGAGCAGGAGCTGGGTAGGTCACGGAGACTCTGAGAGGAGGTGTAGATGTGAATTGGGTGCGGGGCCTGGGCTCCTGAGCCAGACACCCAGAGTGAGGGCGGTGGGACTGCAGGGCAGGAGGGAGAAGGGTGTGGGCAGAGCCAGTGTGCAGCCCCGCCCCCTCTTCCCTCCTGACCCAGCAGGGCTCTTGGTGGTCCCTGCAGAGGGTCTGATGGAGTCACACAGGGACTTGGGGTCGGCCCAGCGCCCTGGCCGGCAGCCCCAAGCCAGGCTCCCACAGGGCCGGAGCAGATGAAGCACTGGACAGGCCCTGCGCATGACTGTCCTCACACCCCGGATGCTGTGGGCCTCTAGACCAGGACAGAGACTGCGTGGGCACAGTTTGCCCTGGCCTTGGCCCAGGGTGGGCCCCAGATCTGTTCCTGCAGGGAGAAGCTCTCCATGCTGTGGGTGCCACGTGGCCTGTCCCCTGCGCAGCTCCCCTGGCGGCCCCAGAGCACAGGGAGCCCTACAGAGTAACGTGGAGGTGGCTCATCCGAGGGCCAGGCTGAGCTATGTTGCATGATGTGGGGACCCGGAAGCATCCTCTGTGGGCACCGGTTCAAGTCCTGGCTGCCCCACGTCCAATCCAGCTCTCTGCTATGGCCTAGGAAATCAGTAGAAGATGGCCCAAGTGTTTGGGCCCCTGCATCCATCTGGGAGACCCAGAAGAAGCTCCTGGCCCCTGGCTCTTGGCTCCTGGCTCCTGGCTCCTGGCTCCTGGCTGGAGATCAGACAAGCTCCAGCTGTTCGACCCATTGGGATGAAACCAGCAGATGGATACCTCTCTCTCTCCTTCTCTCTGTAACTCTGATTTTTAAATAAATATTTTTAAAAACGTGTGGCTTATCAAACTCCAAGGTAAAATCCCAGATGACCGTGGGAATCCACCCTCTGAGAGGACCACACAGAAGTGAAAGAAAGTGTGTGCAGGGTTTCTTCAGGCACGGGAAGTTCAAGGTCATCTGGATTTCTCAATGCACAACTAACGTAAACCCCACAACACGGCAGTTCTGGCGGATGGCAGCACCCGGTGTTCTGGAAGAGTGCGGATGCCTGCCCGGCTTCCTCTGGTGGCTGATTACTCTGCTTGTCCATGTGGTGCAAGTCTGCGTTTCCCACAGAGTTCAGGGAGGTGGGATTGAGAGAGCACTGTGGATTCTGCACCAGTGTTTCCAGTTATGGGCTGGGACCCCACCCCACCACTGCGTAACTGAGGGAGTAAAGCCAACACCTGCAGCGCCGGCATCCCATATGACCACCAGTTCCAATCTCGGTTGCCCCACTTCTGATCCAGCTCCCTGCTAATGCCCCTGGGAAAGCAGCAGAGGATGGCCCAAATGCTTGGGGCCCTGCACCCACGTGGGAGACCCAAAAGAAGCTCCTGGCTTCAGCCTGGCCCAGCCATCTGGGGAGTGAGCCAGAAGGTGGCAAATCTCTGTTGCTGTCTCTCCTCTCTGTCCCTACCTCTCGAATAAATAAATCAGAGTTTACAAAAAAATTTTAAACACTCCTAGAAGGAAATACCTGGGTAAATATGACCTCAGACTACATCACAGCGTCTTAGCTGTGATTCTGAAAGTATGAGGAACAAACAGGAAAATGGCTGCATTGATCATCCTCAAAACTTCAGAACTCTGTGCACCGTGGACAGCTATGAAGGGAACAGGAAGACAACGAACACATTGCATGCAGATCTGGAAAACACAGTAGGAAAAGCAAGGGTGCAACTCACTCAGCACAAGGGAAGGGAAGTGCAAATAATGCCAGAGAGAGGCACTCCCATGCCACCTCACTGGTCACTTCTCGAGGACACAGTAGGCAGAGTGTGGTCAGGGTGTGGGGAAATCGCAGCCCTGAGACGCGGCTGGAATGTGCAGGGTTCAGTCACTGCGGCAAGAGACTTGTAGTTCCTCAAAGCACCAGACCCAGCCTCGGCACAGCACAGAGCAACCCACCCCCTGCACGGAGGCAGGCGCTCCCGTTGACCCACATCCTGGCAAGGGTCAGGGTCAGGTGCAGCACTCACCAGTGTGCTGAGTGCAGGCTCCATGGAGTGTTCTCACCACCGAGGGCCAGGCGGAGGCCCTGACAACCACCCAGGGACTGTGTACACAGGCATCCGTCCAAGCACGGCCGGCCAGGGACAGGAGCAAGATGTGCACCGGTGATGCGGGGCTCAGGGAGGTGGGTCTTTGTCTCTGTAGGAACTCTGATGAGACCCAGGAAGCCGTGAAGTGAGGATGTGTGGGGCTTAGGGGCACAGCCACACACAATGGGCCTTGCATAGCACCCTTCCCAGAAACACCCAGGGCTGGAAGCCCACAGAGCCCTGGGGCTGTGCAGGGCTGTGGAGGCCAGAGGGGGTCGTTGCATTTCTTCGGCTCTGCTGTGAACCCCACTGCATGCACGCTTTGCCAGCTCCTGTTTCTGGGAGGGGGACTTCCACTCAACCAGATGCAGGGCTAAGGAAAGGACAGATGCCTGTCAGTGCCTTGCCACATCACTGTCATCATCAACCGAGGTGAATGGGGCCAGAAGCAAGGCATCCCACAGTGGAATAAGACTCAGCCATGAAACGAGTGAAACCCGGGTGTTTTCAAAAAACCGAGGCACTGCGGACACTGTGGAAGTGAAACAAGCCAGGCACAGAGGAGAACCCACACGGGAAGTCACTCAGAGGTGGGCTGTGAGGGACTCGGGGAGCAGCATGGTGGTCACCAGGGGAAGGTGTGGGTGCTGGGATCCGCAGGTCAGAGTGCAGAGCTACAGAATCACGTGGGAGAAGAGGTCTAGAGGTGTAGTGTGTGTCATGGCGACTGTAGTTAATAACACTCACGGCATGGGCAGCTGAAATTGCTTAAAACTGTGTCAGATGCTCCCAGCACACAATACGTCTGTGAGGTAATGCACACGTTATCTAGCTTGGGTTAGCTCTTCCACGTTTGTGTGCGTGTCTGTGTTGTGTGCTTGTGTGTTTGATGTTTACATGACAATTATACAGAAATACAACTTTTGAATATCAAAGCGATGATTTCTTTAAAAGGAGAAAGTTTGTCGACCTCTCCTCTTCTCTTTCAGGCTCCTGTGACAAGCCCTGCCTGTTGTGGATCAGGGTCTGGGGTTAGTCAGGACAGAACATTTCCCTGCCATGTTGTTCCTCCTCCAGCATCCTCTTGATAAAGATCCAGTGAGCCCGGGGTGAAATGGCTTCCTGCCACAGCGCTGATGCAAGGGGTTCCAGGGAACCTTGGCTCTGGTCTGGGAAACCCCCGCATCTCTGCGGTCACCACCTGTAGTGGAATGAGAAGGCCATACCAAGATGGCCACACGCAAGTGAGCCTCAGTTACTCAGGAATGGCTTCGGAAGCCCCCTTGGAAGCCACCTGGAAATGGAGTAAGCCTGGCAACAGGATGTGATTGGTTAGGGCATAAACTGCCCATTGACTGGATTGGCTGCCTTGGCTATATAAGCTACTGTACCAACTGAAATAAAGGAGTCTGCAGGCTGCTCGCCTCTGGTCTGTTTTCATCCGACTCCCGGGGTCTGTGTGGTGACTCTGTGCCTCTTGCTCCCACCATGCTCCTCCTCTCAGAACAAATCCACAGCAACAGCCACCGTGGCAGCCCCCAGGTGTGGCGGCCCCCAGTGGTGCCCTGGAGCTCATGGTCACAGGTAGGTGCCTCTCAGCCCCGCTGTGTCCTTGGCAGAGGCTCTCAGCTGGCTGTGCAGAACCCTGTCCACAGCAGGGGTGTGCAGAGCAGCGTAGGAATGAAGCAGAGGGCACCTGGACTCGGGCAAGGATGCAACGAAAATGGCTTCTTGCCCCCTCACAAACTCAGCTCACGTCTGTTGCTGTGACTGGGCTCCAGCTCCTTGCTCAGGCAGGTCCTGGGGCCATGGTCTCCGGCTGGGCAGCTGGGTTCCTGCCTCCCGGGTGGGGTCATGGATAGAGCTCATGGCCCCTGGCATTGGACCTGGTTCACCCCAGCCATCAGAGCATTCGGGGAGTGACCCAATGGATGGATCTGGCTTGCTCGCTCTCTCTCTGCCTCTCACAATTTCAGAATTTAAAAATAAAAAATCAGAAACTTGCGCAAAAGCCAGAGGTGACCCCACCCCGGGAGACACTGTGGTGATTTTGGCCTCGTCCTCACGGCGCCAGGGGTTGACTTGAGTTCTGTGGTCGGTGTTTGGAGAGAGTTTGTGTTGGGGCAGCTTGGGGAAGAGCTGGTCCCTGTGCCACAGGACAGGAGAGGAAACCCAGCCCCAGGGGTCGACCCCTGGAGCCAGAGTGGCCCTGCCTCAGTACTCATGCTGTCTCTGAAATCCAGCCCTTTCATCTCCCCCAAGGCGAGTACTCAGGCCCCGGAGGCACAAGAAAGGGCAGACAGGCTGGGCTTTGTTTCCCATCACTTCTAGGGAGCACAGAAAACCCGCCTTCCTGTCCCCACCCTTGCTCCTGCACCTGCAGGGAGAGGGCTGTGGTCCTCGAGGTTCTGTAGCTCAGAAAGGAGATGGAGCCCGTGCTCCCTTTTCCAGACGGGGGGCGGTGCTGTGCAGAGTCCCACGTCTCTCCATGGCTGGAAGGCATTAAAGCAGGGGTCACAGAACCCCCATTCTCTCCCTCACCTCCCCTGCATGTGGATGGCACGGTGATCTCCCAGGGCTGCCCCGTGACTGCGCCACTCGGTCTGAGCCCCCTGTTCAGCAGCTGCAGATGCACTGTGAACCCACCCAGACCCGGCCCTGTGGCATCCAGAGATGACAGGAGCTACCCAGGCCAGCAATGGACAGGAGCTCTGGGGAGGGAGCAGCGTGGTGTTGAAGCTGACAGACACTGAGGTTGTATTAGGTAGGAAGTGTTCCGTGGGAGCTTATGTGTGTATGACAGGCCTAAAGAGAAGACGTCTATGTCCAGCATATGCTGCATCTCAAAGTCATCCCGATAATGTTTCAGGGCAGCCCGGCCTTCGCATCCTGCCTGCCCCCTCCTACCTGATAACCTGCCAGGTGGAGGTCCCCGCCCCTTCTGCCTGACAAATCTTCCACAATCTCCCAGATGCAGCCCAGTACCTGCATTTCAAACACCCTGCTCCGGATCCCCATTCTCTAGGGGGTCCTGCTCACCCTTCCTCTGAACCCAGGATGGCGCCAGCTAGGCTTCCTCCTGTCTGATACCTTCAGGGGAAAACTCAGATAGGAGCTTCTTAATATTTACAGCCATAAAATCCTTTGTTTCAGGAGGAGATGTCTGATGACAAAGACTCATCTCCTTAAAAACACCCGGCCTCAACTGGACGGTGCGCTCAGCCCTCTGGCTCTCCGCTGAGCCACCGGCCTGCCCGCCCAGGTGTACTCTCTCCACTCAACCATGTGATGTCACTACCCCCTGCCAGTCTGAGTACTCTCAGGCACTCTCAGGCTCTGTCTGGAGAGGTGCCCATCTGTCCTTACGGATGTCCCTGACCTCGCGCACTACAGGGCGCTACCGCTGCTTCTGCTGCAGGGGGGAGCTCTGGTCAGAGCCCAGCGAGCCCCTGAATCTGGTGGTCACTTGTGAGACTGCCCGCTGCCATGCTGTGGTGGGGGGCGGGGGGTTGGGGGCGGCCCAACCCAGCCAAGCTCTGCGGGTGTCAGAATGGGGGCTGCTTCCTCTGGGAGGAGCCTGTAGGAGAGGGAAACCCAGCAGGGCATAGGTGCAGGGCTCCTACCGAGGACGGCACCCGGGTCCCTGGGACAGGGGAGAGAAGCAGGCCAGGCAGAGAGAGAGGCTTGTCCTGTGGGAGGGCCGCTCCCATGGAGGGAAGGTGTCCGGGCCACGGCGCTCCCTACAGCTTGGGACCTGTGTCTCAGACTGAAGCACTTGGTAGGATCTGCAGGAGGGCTCGTGACAAACACAGAGAGCTTTGGCCCCGAGTCACTGCAGCCTGGATCAGAAGGGCCGAGAGCTGCAAGCAGCCGAGTGTCCCCTGGGGAATGCGTGGCAAACGTGGGCTGCACCGCATGCGAGGGAACGGGCTGAGCTTGCAAAAGAAGTTGAGACACGGGGCGACGCTTAAAGCTGTTAAGATGCTAAATCCTATATTATGTATGTTTCTCCCCCAAAACCTAAGCAAATGGCCGCCCCACCTGAGTCTCTGACTGGTGGCTCTGAGGTGGCCCCTGGCCATCGGCTGCCCCAGGCCGTGCTGGCGTTGTGGTCCTAGCTGCCAATCTCTGGGAACCCCCCGTGGACAGCGGCTCCCAGAGAGTCCAACCCTCACTCCTGGCACTGAGCGGCTCCACCTGGGAGCACAGCTGGGGAGGGCACGTCTGTGGCTGGGGAGGTGTGGGGGGAGGAGGAGGGTCTGAGGTTGCAGGGGGGGAGCCTGGGAGGCAGGAAGACACTGGCCACCTTCTCATGCAGGAATGTACGACACGCCCACCCTATGGGTTCAACCAGGGCCCACGGTGACCTCGGGAGAGAATGTGACCTTCTACTGCCGGCTAGAGATGGTGACCAACACCTTCTTCCTGCTCCGGGAAGGCGGGCCCAGCCACGCACAGGGCAGCCACGGGGCGGTGCCAGCAGTGTTCCCCATGGGCCCTGTGACCTCGGCACACACAGGCACGTACAGGTGTTTTGGCGCCTATAGTGACCATGTGTGGTCCTTCCCCAGTGAGCCCGTGAAGCTCCTGGTCACAGGTGAGGAAGCCCCCAACCCAGGTCCTCCCTGGGCTCCTAAAGAAAACCCAGGGTCATGTCGAAGGGATGTCCACCCCAGGGTGCCAGGGAAGGAGAATGGAGGGAGCAGAGGAAGCCCCCAGCCCCAACCTGTCCTCTTCATCTCTGTCTCCAGATGTGGGAGACCCCAGCCTGGAACCCAGAGACCCCGCCCTTGCTCCTCTTGATTAGCTTGCTCCCTCACACTTGGGAGAGCTGGAGCCTTCCTGTGCGTGCCTGTGGGCGCCATGGTCTTCCCCGCCTGCACAGTGCAGTGCAGGTGCCCCAGGTGTGGTGGTGTTCAGTGCCCACAAGCCACCGGCAGTGAAACCCGCACCCTCCCTCTCATGCTGGTCCATATGCAGAATGCAGGTGCACTAGGGACATGATGAGAAGTTACCCAGAGGCTGTGTCCCTGGGCCTGTGACACGCAGGGAATCTTGTGTTTAAGACATGGGCGCAGTCTCCAGGAGACCTCACTCTGTGTATGGGAATATTCCAAATCCCAGGACAAGCCCATCTGGAGCACTTACTGTCCCTAGCATTTTGGATAAGGGACGGGCAACCCATACAGCTGTGCCCGTCACCCAGAAAAACATCTGGGGCATGAGCGTTCCGGCCAGAGTGGATGGAGCATCCGTGGGTGGAAGTCGGGAGAGAGAAATGTGTTATATGAGGGCAGTTCAGAGAGCTCATGGAAAGTGCAGGGGTAAAAGGACTGGGCCATCTTCTGCTGCTTTCCCAGGCACATTAGCAGGGAGCTGGAGAGAAGTGGAGCAGTGGGGACTCGAACCGGTGCCCATAAGGGGTGCTGGTGCTATAGGCGGAGGCTTTAGCCCATTACACCACAGCGCTGGCCCCATAGACTTCTCTTTTAACTCCGTGTCCCGTGAAGTTTTAGAAGCCCCCTGGCATCGCACACAAGGAGCGCTGGTGACCTGGAAGGGGGACCCTGGAGGGCTAAGCAGGGCCGCCTGGCTGGTCACACGCAGGAGACATCTGGGTGAACACTGGCCGATTGAGCCCATTAGCCGCATGTTTCTCAGAATGAAGAGATTTCCAGAAAGAGAGGGGGCGACCCAGAAGTACCAGAAGCCAGGAAGGGGACCCGGTGACAAGGGACTGGACAGGAGGCTGGTTGGAGGGGGTGGCTCAGGACACCCAGGGGACCGCCAGGCTTTGGATTTGACGCCGTGTGTGGAGAAAGGCCCGCGTGAGGAGGGCGCAGAGCCCCCGTCGGAGTGCGAGGCACGGAGAAGCACACGCAATAGTGCAGCTCCGGCTTCTGCCTGGGGCCTGGGGGCCCTGCCCGTGGGGTGAGGACACTGAGACCCCTGTGAGGTGTGGGATGGAGAGGCTGGGTGGGCGGAAGCCAAAGCCAACCCTCCCTTCCCACAGCAGGCTCTCGGGAACCCCGTCTCGGAACCACAGTGTCCAGAGTCCAGGATGGTGAGTAGCGGGGCTCCCGCGGGGTGGGGGCAGGAGGAAGGTCTGGGAGGTGAGGGGAGAGGAGCGGGTGGGTGCAGTGCTGCATGCCATCAGCGGCCCCTCTGCCCCAGCCCCAGCCGCCTGGGATCACACCGCCCAGAACCTCCTGCGGATCGGCCTGGCTGTCCTGGTCCTGGTGGCTCTGACGTGCCTCCTGGCTGAAGACTGGCTCTGCAGGTGGAGGACCCGGGAGGGAGCTGGCTGTGCCCAGGCCAGCATGGACTGAGATGTCTGGGCTGTGCTGCAGAGCGGGGGTCACCTGCACGGAGTGGGGGGCGGGGGTGGAGGTGACGGCCTGCTGAGGCAGATCCGCTCCTTGGCGTGTGCACCTGCTCAGCCACCGCTGCCCCACTCTGGTCTCCCCTGACAAAGCAAACAGCCCTGTCCTCCATAGCAAGGCTGCGGCTGAAACTTCACGCACACTCAGAACGCAGTTTGGGTTTCTGTGAACTATTTGAGGTCGCTTCAGTGCTGCTTCCCGTCATGCGCTATGTCCTGATCTCTCCCTCCCTTGGCCTGCGGGGTGCCCCCCCCAGTCTCTTTCCTGCCGCTGTACCCGAGTGCCACAGGCTGGGTGATGGACAGAGGCTCGTTTAGCTGCTACCCTGGAAGTCAAATGATGATCACCCAGGATGAGGGATGGACCCTGGGACTCCCTGAATCCGGGGCCTCCCTCCTGCCCTCATGCTGAGACCACAGCTCGGGACCCCAAACCCGTCCTCCAGGGCCCTTTATGCCCAATGAGGTGGGGAACGGAGTTACCTGGTGGCCCTGGAGTCTGCAGCCCTGGCACAGCCCAAGTGCCGGAGCTTCTCCCACCCCGGCTGGGTCTCACCGACAGTGGTATGGTCCCACCAACGTGAGTGGGGCCTCACCGTCCTGGCTGGGGTCCTACTGTTATAGCTTTGGTGTCACTGACCTGGTGGGAGGTGTCTCACCATAGTGCGTGGGGTCCCACTGACCTGGGTGGGGTCTACCTACCCTAGGTGGGGTTCACTGACGTGGGTGGGAAGGTCTCACCATAGTGGGTGGGGTTTCACCATCCCGGGTGGGGTCTCACTATCTTGGTGGGGTCTCCCTGATATGGTTGGGGTGTCACCGACCTGTGTGGGAGAGGTCTCACCGATGTGGGTGGGGTCTCACTGCCCCAGGTGCGATCTCACTGGTTGAATCCCTAGTGACAGAGAGACTGGCAGACTCAGGAGGCAGGGGTGAGGGTGGGGGCAGATGGGCCGCTTGGGGAGGGGGGCTCCTGTGCTGGATGCAGAAGCTCTCAGAGTGGGCGGGGGCGGTGGAGCTGTGCTGTGAAAGCCTAATATCCCACTGTCCACCTTGAAGCCCTGAGTGTGGCGAATCTCCTGTTCTGTTTTGCCACAAAACCTGTCTCCAACAGTGACCCCCTAGGGAGCAGAAGTGTCCCTGGTTGAGGACCACTGTCACATTCTGTAACAGGGTTTCTGGAACCTTCCGTGTGGTGTGGTTTTGGCCAGGGCCTTCTGTGCACTGAGGCGTGGGTAGCAGCAGCCCACGAGCATCCCCAAGCACCACCCGGTGTCCCACAGGTGGCAAAGACCACCCCTGCTGAGCCCACGGACCCGAAGCGTCCCGGCCCGTATGCTGTTTTGCTCCAGATTCCAAAGGCTTCTTTCGGTCTTGCAAAGACAAGCCGGGGGCACAGGATCTGGGGAGCACTGGTTTCCTGGTCTGCCCCAGAGCCGCCCTGTGGACAGCCACTGAGTCCTCCCTCCCTGTGCCTCCCCGTCACCCGGATATGATCGCTGGTGGGGGATTTTAATTAACCTCTGGTTCTCACAGGGTCAGATGCTTCCGGTTCCCACTGCCAGGCCTTTGCGTGCAGGGAGCCATGGCAGCAGGGAGCACACAGGGTCCTCCCTGAGAGGACCCTCCCTCTGGCCAAGGCCATTCTCTCTGAGCACGACCATGAGGCTGATCCCACCCAGAATGAAGGGCAAAGGCCCAGCTGGAGGCGGCGGGTTCTGGCCCTGCCACACGGAGCGGCAGCAGCAGGTGGTTCTGCAGTGGCCCCAGGCTGTGTCTGCAGGCACGTGGGTGGGGCTGGACACCAGACGATAAACTGTGAGCCGTGCGGCCCAGCCTTAGCCTCCATGACTGGCACCTGAGTGCCTCTGGCAGCGCAAGGCTGAGCGAGGGCAGCCCCTCCTCCCAAATCACTGGGGTGGGGGTGGGCAGGTCTCCACGGGGGGCCCAAGGGATGCTGACAGGTGGCAGACCTGCTCTGTGGGTCAGCACTGTGCAGGGTAGGTTCTATGGGATATAAGTTACATTTAATGAAGCGCCTTAGAAAATATTAGAAGGGAAAGAACATTGCATAGAGCCGCTGGCAGCCTCCTCTCCAAACCGGCGCTTACAAGGGCAGTTCTGCTCCAAGACCCAGAAAATCCTTCCAGAAACCCCAGAGTGAACATGGACGCCCAGAAACGCCCAACACCAACCACGCTCAACTTAGAAGACAAACTTCCTTCGGGTTAGGATTGACTTCCGGCCTGTGCATGGTTGGGCCAAAGGAAGTGGACTTCCCCCGAGCTCTGTGATTGGCTCGCAGGACGCAGGAGGGGGCAGGGCTTCCTGCTCAGGGGCCGAATGAGCTCGTCCCATCTTTAACAGGAGGTGGGCTCAGCCGTTGCTATGAGACCTGCTGACAGCACCTGGCCTGCCTCAGACAAAGCCTTCCTAGTTCGGGGGTGGGGCTGAGGTACAACCCTACCCCCCAGGCCGCCCGGGGTATTGTGGGTATATGCGGCCATGGTGAGAGGTAGCCAATGGGCGCTCGGCTCTCAGTGACTCTGTCTCCCGCACCCTGTGGTTTCTGAGGCGCTGGGAGGAACCTTTCGCTCACTGGTGGTGTCTGCTCTCCTGTTGTGGGACAGCTCCAGAGCCGGCGGGGGAGAGGCCGTCTCCTCGTCTCCCATGCGGGAGAGGTTGACGGCGGGGTCTGCAAAGCCTGAGGAGCCACGTCACGCTGGGCCCTCCTTGCTCGCGCGTGGACCTTCCAGCCCCGACCTCCGAGAGGGGACAGAGGCTGGGGTGGTCACAACGCGCCCACGGGAGGAAGCGCCTGGGAAACCCAGCCCAGGGTTTGGGGGCACTCCAGGCCGTGGACAGGCCCGCATGTGGGTGCTGGAGGGCAGCACCACCCCAGAAGCCCCCCAAGCTCAGGACCCTCCCGATGGGCAAGCAGGAAGCCAGGAACTATGCCCGCATCCCGGTCCACAGTGACCCCCATTGGCCCTCCCGCAAGGCTCCCTCCCCATTTGCACCTGTATTGCCCTCCTCTCAGGCTGGTGGCCGCGCGGGGCTGGGCCTCACCCACTCCCTGGAGGCTGCGTGCTTCTCCCAGCTCAGGGCGCAGCAGGAGAGCTGCATCTCAGGTTCGTGGTCGTGTCCTCAGAGCCATCTGCTCTGAGCCTCTCTCATCTACACAGAGTGAGGAGGAGCAGGCTGCCCTGGCCAAGGGCACCGGCACTCCCTCCTCCTGCTCACAGGATCCGGGTCACTTTGCACCTGTGACCTGCATGTTGGGATGAGGGCGGAGACACAGGCAGCCCCTGGGGAGTGAATGGCCAGTGTGGAGCCACCGTGGGGCGTGCTGTCTAGGCCTTGCTTGTTTGGGGTTAGCCTGCACCCTCCTGGGGAGTGTTCCTGGGCGGTAGCTTTATGAGCCTTGAGTGGTTAAAGAATGTGGGGCCTGGACACGGGGTCGTGGCCCAGGTTAAAGCCGCCAGCTGTGATTCCAGCACCCCATAGTGCAGCACCAGTAGGAGTCTCAGCCTCTCTGCCTGCAGTCCAGCTCCCTGCTATGCAGCTGGGGGAAGCAGCAGAGGATGGCCCAAGTGCTGGGGCTCCTGCACCCACGAAGGAGACCCGGAAGAAGCTCCTGGCTCCTGGTTTCCAGTCAGTTGGATCTGAAGTGGAGCAGCCGGGACCCCTACCTGAGCTCTGGTACAGGATGCTGGTGTTGTGGGCGGCGGCTTCACCTGCTGCATCCAGCACCAGCCCCTTGATCTCAGCGCCCAGAATGGGATTGGGGAGTCCGAGCGTGGTCCCACTTAAATTCTTGCAGGAAGCTGCAAACTCTTTTCCTTAGCAACTGCGCCATCCCATGTCCCCTCAGCAGCGCCCGAGGCTTCCTTCTCCACCACACCTACGCTGGCACCTGTGGCCTTGCCCGTGGCAGCCTTCCTGCGGGGTGGGATTCAGTGGCTCCCCTGGTGCTGGCATCCTCTCCCTCCCTGCGGCCGCTTGATTCTGCGTGAGAGATGCCCGTCCAGTCCCGCTCCCCTCTGTAGCAGGGTCTGTTCTCTGCATGCAGCAGACGAAAGCCTGCCTGTGTAGACACAGGGTGACCTCAAGGACGCAGGTCGTCACAGGAAGAGCGAACACCTCAGGATTCAGAGAACTGAAAATGAAACCAAAAATGACCTACATGAAGGATCTCTGTGGGTGAGATCCTGGTGGAAAGAAGGGGCCATGAAAGAAGGATGCACCTTTCTCTGAAGGGAGGAGAGAACTCCCACTTTGCTCATGGCCCTGTCTAAATACAGACCGTTTTTGCGGACTCAAAAGGCTTTCTTTAAATCAAAAAAAGAAAGATTATTTATTTATTTGAAATTCAGAGTTACATGGATATTGAAGGAGAGGCAGAGAGAGAGAGGTCTTCCATCCACTGGTTCACTTCCCAATTGGCCGCAATGGCTGGAGCTGCACTGATCTGAAATCAAGAGCCAGGAGCTTCTTCTGGGTCTCCCATGCAGGTGCAGGGCCCAAGGACTTGGGCCATCTTCTACTGCTTTCCCAGGCCCTGATAGAGAGCCGGATCAGAAGTGGAGTAGCCGGGACTCGAACTGACGCCTATATGGAATGCCGGCACTGCAGGCAGCAGCCTAACCCACTATGCCACAGCTCTGGCCTCCAAAAGGATCTCATAGCCAAGCAGCGCATGTCAACAGCCCCGGATGTTCACTGACGTCATACATAAGAGTGTTAATTGTTAAATCAACAACAGGAATCACTATGCACTAACTCCCCATGCAGGACCTCTGATCTTCATGAGTTGTATTATAAGAATTAACTGTAAAACTAGTTCTCCACACTGTGTGTGCGCGTGTGTGTGTGCAAATTCTTGAAATATTTACTTAGTATAGAGTTGGTCTTAGTATAAAATTGATTGAAGAGGATGGCACTGTGGCACAGTGGTTTAACACCCTGGCCTGAAGCGCCGGCATCCTATATGGGCTCCGGTTCGAGTACCGGCTGCTCCATTTCCAATCCAGCTCTCTGCATTGGCCTGGGAAAGCAGTGGAAGATGACCCAACTCCTGTGTCCCTGAACTCATTTGGGAGACCTAGGGGAAGCTCCTGGCTCCTTGCTTCAGATCGGTGCAGCTCCAGCTCTTGTGGCCAATTGGGAAGTGAACCAGTGGATGGAAGACCTCTCGCTCTGTCTCTCTCTGCTTCTCCTTCTCTCTCTGTGTAACTCTGACTTTCAACTAAATACATAAATCTTTAAAAAAATGATACATTTGATAGAAAATGAATCTTAGTGGAGAATGGGACTGGGAGTGGGAGAGGGTAGAGGAGGAGGAGTGGGAGTGTGGGAAGAATCTCTCTATTCCTAAAGTTTTACTTATGAAATTTGTATTCATTAAAGGAAAGGTTTCTTTGGGAGAAAAATAATAATTGAACCTGGGCTGGCGTTGTGACTCAGTGAGTGAAGGTGCTGCCTGAGACGCCAGCATCCCACAAGGGAGCACGGGTTCGAGTCCCAGCTGCTCCACAGAATCCAGTTCCCGGCTGCTGCACTTGAGAAAGCAGCAGGAGAAGTCCACGTGCTTGGGCACCTGCACCCATGTGGAAACCTGGATGGAGTTCCAAGCCCCTGACTTCAGCTTGGGCTACCATAACCACTGCAGCCATCTGGGAAGTGAACCAGTGGATGGAAGACCACATCCCCCCCCCCTTCTTCCCCGGTAACTCTGCCTTTCAAAAATATAGATAAATAAATCTTTAATACATAAATAAAAGGAACCGAACTATGGGAACAAAGAGTTGTAGTAAATCCACCCACATGTCCTGTACTGGTGGGGATCGGCTCTAGGAACCCTGTGCCGGGTGAGTCTGGTCATGGGACATCAAGGAGTCCCGGCACACACCTGCATGATGGCACCTACTTCACTCTGGGCTCTGAACTCCGCCGTTCACTCCTGGGCTGGGAACGGCAGAGCTGGCTGCTGTATTCCTATGAGAATATCCACCGGGGACTGGGCGTCCTCCTGCAGTGGTGCAGACCTACGTATCTAGGACTCTTCCCGCAGAAGCCGTGTAGCAAGAGTACGATGAGGTTGGCAGCTGTCAGCTTCATTAGAATGTTGGGGGCACCAGCATTCAGGTGGTCTATAGCTGACCAAAATGTGCCTTAGACACCTGACGACGCCATGACTCGGGAATCCAACATTCTCCCTCAGTCTAAACGCCAGGCTGCAAAGCTTCATGGGAATTCCTCCCACACATTTACGCAGGTAGGAAACACACATACACATGCATGCCCACACACGCCCAAATTTACATACCCTGTTCCCAGGACAGGAAAAAGGAACGTTTTATCAGACACGGAGAAAGTGCTATCAAAACCAGAGACAGAAACTGTTAGATGGCAAAATCCTGGGACGGATGCTCCCATAAACTTAGACTCCCAAGAAAACGCTCACAAAGAATACTCGTTCCTATAAGAAGAGAGGAATAAAGGGGACATGACCACACCGGTTGGTTGTTGGTGGTGAAGGCAGGCACCGGTCGCTTGATACTAAAGAATCGATGGCGTTCAATACATTACCAGAAGTCACAGCTCATCAGACACAGACAAAGCTGTTTTGTCTGAGAGATTCTGCATCCACCTGTCAGTCACCACATCTTCTCTCCAGAACGTCAGTTCAAGTCCTTTGTCCACTGCCCCCATGCGCAGCCTGTTTCTTGGCATGAGTTGCTGAATTCCTTCTGTATTTTGAGGTGAACCCCTTAACAGCTGCATGACCTGTGAATATATTCTCCACACTCTGGGTCTCCCTCTTCTTCTCCTGACTGTTCCTTTGCTGTGAAGCAGGTTTTAATTGAAATTATTCCAATTTTTAAATCTATCATTTATTTATATGAAGGCAGAGAGAGAGGGGGGAAGGAATCCTACTTCTGTGACTCAGCCCCCCAAAAGGCTGCAACAGCACATGCTCAGCCAGGGGCCTGGAGCTCCATCCTGCTTCCTCGCGGGTGCCAGGGCCCGAGTCTATGCTGTCTCCTGCTCCCTTCCCAGGCCCATCAGCGGGACGCTGGGTCTGAAGCGAGGCAGCCAGGCCGGAAGCCAGCCCTCTGACTGGGATGCCAGCATCGCCAGCAGCTGCCCCGCATTGACCTCCTCCACCCGTGGGATTTTGCTTCTGTTGTCTGTGCTTCTGTGGCCACAGCCAACCAATCACTGCCCAGACGCCGTCACGGGGTTCCCCTCTGTTTTCTAAAAGGAGTTTCATTATCTCAGGTTTCACGTAGTTCTCTTTCACATAATTTAAAATGATTGTGGTAAGACCTAAAGATATTTAAGTGACACAAATATTACTTATACGTATGGGGAGTCCTGTCATGTTTTGACCCACGTCTGTATGCTGACCAGAGGGAGCGTATCTAAGTCCTCAATCATGTATTCATCCTTGGTGGCTAACAATAAAAATGCCATGACTTTTGAACACACGATGGACAGGGCTCTCATTCCGCCTTCTGCAGATGGAAACAGTTTTCAAAGCACACGGCAGGTCCTCTCCTTCCCCAGTGTGCGTTCTCGATGCCCTTGTAGAAATCAGTAGACTGTAACAGTGACCGTCCGTCTGGGTTCACTCTGCTGTCCCAGTGTCCCGTGTGTTCATATTTGCTGCCATGCTGTGTGGACACCGCAGCTGTGTCGTGTGTCTTGAATCAGACTGTGAGACACCTCGGCTTGGGGCTTTAGTCTCAGGGTGGTTTTAATATTTGGGGCTTTTGTGGTTCCATGTAAATCATGAGTTTTGTTTTACTCCAGGCTGCTGGAGGTCTGGGCTCTGCTAAGTGGAGCTGTGTGGATCTCCCATGGAGCGCTGACGGGAGTTCGTGTGTGGACCGCTGTCCTGTGACCTGACGGTGACCAGTGAGGGCAGTTTCTGGTTGAGACGTTGGGTTGTCTTTAGGTAAGATGACGTCATCAGCAAAGAGAGGTTATCTTAGGTAAGATGGCGTCATCAGCCAAGAGAACCGACATGGCTTCTTCCTTCCCAATTCGGACGCTTCTGTGGCTTCTTCTCGCCCACCTGCTCTGGCGAGGACTTGCAGGGCCGCGCAGAGCAGCAGTCAGGGTTCACGTTTCCTACAAGGACCCGCACTCTTCCTCTACGGAGACAGCGGCAAAGCAGCGCGCACTCCCCTCAGTGACGTGTGAGCGCAGCATGTCGGCGTGCGCCTGCGCAGTCACGGGTCGGTGTGTGTCTGTGCAGTAGCGTGTCATCATATGCATGCGCAGTCCTGTCTTGTGGGCATGTACAGTCACGTGTTGGGCTGTGTCCACAAGGCCAGTGGCGGTGTGCGCCTGCGCAATCCCTTGTCGACGTGCGCATGCGCAGTCCAGAGTCGGTGTGCGTCTGCGCGAGGCCGCCTCAGGTGAGTCCGTGTCCGCCCACACGGGGAAGCTGAGGTTCAGGGCAGAGTGGTGTGTGAGGGGACACAGTGAGGGCGCCTCCCCCGGGAGTCAGGGCTGGCGGCAGGGAGGGGGCGGCACAGGTCCTGGGAGGCCTCAGGGCCCCGCAGCGGGGTGGTCGGGTCAGGGGAAGCTGTGGCTGAGGGGCGTGGGAGCGGCGTCCACCGGCGGAGAGGACGCCATGACCCCGCCCTCGTGGTCCTGCTCTGCCTGGGGGAGTCTGAAAGACGGGGAGGGGAGACACTGCTCTGGGAGGGACCTCGCCCCCGCCCCCGCCCACAGCCAGGCCCTGCTCCCTGGAGACCCCAGGCTCAGGAGCCCCGGGGAGGAGAGGACGGGCACAGGGGCAGGGGAAACCTCTCACGGGGAGCTCTCCTCCAGGGCTGTGCGGGCCCAAGGACCTGAGTGCAGGCAGGTGAGCGTGCCCCCACTGTGCCGGTCCCCTCCCACCCCATGGGACAAGGGCCACCCCGGGCAGCTGGGGTGGGGACAGCAGCCCTGTCTGGTGAGGAGGGCGTCTGAGAGGGTCCTGGCCTGAGAGGGGACGTGGTCCTGGGACCCAGCCTCTGGTTTCCTTCCAGGGACCCTCCCCAGACCCAGCCTCTGGGCTGAGCCAGGCTCTGTGATCGCCCTGGGCAGGCCTGGGGCCCTGTGGTGTTGGGGACCCTGGAGGCCCAGGAGTGCCATCTGTATAGGGAGGGAATCCCAGAGCCCTGGGACAGAGTGATGCCCCTGGAGCCCGGAAACAAGGCCAAGTTCCCCACCCGCTCATGGCCGAGGTGTACGCGGGGCGTTACCTCTGTGTCTGCCTCAGCGCTGCTGGCTGCTCAGAGCCCAGTGCCGCCCTGGAGCTGGGGTGACAGTGAGGAAGCCACACCTGAGCAGGAGCTGGGTAGGTCACGGGGACGCTGAGAGGAGGCATAGATGGGAATTGGGTGTGGGGCCTGGGCTCCTGGGCCAGACACCCAGAGTGAGGGCGGTGGGACTGCAGGGCAAGAGGGAGAAGGGTGTGGGCGGAACCAGCGTGCAGCCCAGCCCCTCTTCCCTTCTGACCCAGCAGGGCCCTCGGTGGTCCCTGCAGAGGGCCTGAAAGGGTCACACAGGATCTCGGGGTCTGCCCAGCACCCTTCCCGGCAGCCCTGGGCCAGGCTCCCACAGAGGCCGGAGTAGATGCAGCACTGGACAGGCCCCACCCAGGACGGGCCTCACTCACACCCCTGAGGCTCAGTGGGTCTCTAGACCAGGTCAGAGACTGCTGGGACGCAGCGGCACAGGCCATGGCGCAGTATGGGCCCTGGACCGGCTGCTGTAGGGAGAAGCTCGCCAGGCTGTGGGTGCTGCGTGGCCTGGCCCCTATGGGGCTCCCCTGGTGACCCAGCAGCACAGGGCAGCCCGACAGGGTGATGTGGAGGCGGCTCATCAGAGGGCCACGCTGAGCTGCGTCGTGAGACATGGGGGCCTGGAAGTACAGAGTCCGGGGCAGGGCTGGGGTCTCTTCATCCTCACGTCCTGTCCCTGTTCTCAGGAGGACCGGATACCAGCAGCCCCTCGCACCCCCAGCCAGGCTCCCCCGCTGGTGAGTGAGCTAAAGGCCTGACCCAGGGCTCAGGCAGCTGCGGGGAGGTGGGGTCCCGGGTGACTGAGGCTGGCCGGCCTCGGACACCCCTCCATGCACGCCCCAGCCCCAGCACCCAGGACCACACCCTGGAGAACCTCATCCACATGGGCGTGGCGTCCTGCTGGGCCTCGGGCTTCTGCTGGCGGAGGCTTGGTACAGCCAGAGAAGGACCCGAGCCGCAGGCCAGCGATGACCTGGAGAGAGGACAGCGCTGGGTCAGTGAGGCTGTGCCCCGGGGGAGGGGGGAGGCCGGGCATGCAAGGTGAGAAGCCTCGGGAAGCGGGCAGAGCTCACCTGGGGTTGCAGGATTCCTGCTCAGGGGCAGGGACCCAGGTGGGCTGCTGGCGGTGCTGCTTCCCCGGGCTCCCACAAGCATTCTGGGAAGCGGCCCCAGCATCCCCCAGCCCTGCCCACCGCCCTGCAGGCTCCCGTGTGGTTCTGTGCTGTTCCTCTCCAGGGACCACACACAGCTCAGTGGCCCTGAGTGTCCACAGGAGCCCACCTAGAGGGCGGTGATGCCAGGATTCGCTCCCCTTGACCTTTAGCAATTCTGCCAGGACATGGGCGGGACTACAGTCACTCAAGATGGATTCAAAATTGCACTCACCAGAGGAAGCGATGACACGTGGGCTCAGATGTGGGAGGTCACAGTTAATGGATCCGGGCCAGCACTGTGGCGTTATGCATAAAAGCTGCCGATTGAGGTGCCGGCATCCCCTGTGGGTACCATTTCGAGTCCTGGCTGCTCCACTTCTGATCCAGCTCTCTGCCATGGCCTGGGAAAGCAGCCGAACATGGATCAAGTGCTTAGGCCCCTGCACCCCTCTGGGGGACTCAGAAGAAGCACCTGGCTCCTGGCTGGGGATCAGCCGAGCTCCGGCTGTGAGGGCCCATTGGGACTGAACCAGCAGATGGATACCTCTCTTGCTCCTTCTCTCTGTAACTCTGACTTTCAAATAAATATTTTAAAAAGCTTGTGGCTCATCAAACTCTAAGGTAAAATCCCACATGAGCGTGGGACTCCGCCCTCTGAGAGGACCACACAGAAGTGAAAGACTGAAAGTGTGTGCAGGGTTTCTTCAGGCACAGAAAGTTCAAGGTCATCTGGATTTCTCAGTGCTCACCTAACATAAAGCCCACAACACGGTTGGCTCTGGCGGACAGCAGCACCCGGTGTCCTGGAAGAGTGTGGGCGCCTGCCCGACTTCCTCTGATGGCTGGTTACTCTGCAAGTCTGCATTTCCCACACAGTTCAGTGAGGCAGGGTTAAGGGTGTGTCTGGATGTTTCTCCGGAGTTTCCAGTTAAGGGGCTGGGGACTCCACCCCACCACAGCATAGCTTAGGGAGTAAAGCCAACACCTGCAGCACCGGCATCTCTATGGCCTCCAGTTTGAATCTCGGCTGCTCCACTTCTGATCCAGCTCCCTGCTAATGTGCCTGGGAAAGCAGTAGAATATGACCCAAATGCTTGGGTCCCTGCACCCACGTGGGAGACCCAGAAGAAGCTCCCAGCTACTGGCTTCAGCCTGAGAGTGAGCCAGCAGGTGGGAAATCTGTCGCTGTCTCTCCTCTCTATGTCTCTCCCTCTCAAATAAATCAGTCTCTGAAAAAAATTTTTTAAACATTCCTAGAAGGAAATACCTGGGTAAATATGACCTCAGACTTCATCACAGCATCTTAGCTGTTGGCAAAAGTACGAGGAACAAACAAGAAAGTGGCTGAATTGATCGTCCCCAAAACTTCAGAAGTCTGTGCACCATGGACAGCTATCAAGGAACAGAAAGACAACGAACACATGGTGTAAAGATCTGGAAGCCACAACAGGAAAAGCAAGGGTGCAGCTCACTCAGCACAAGGGCAGGGAACTGAAAATAATGCCACAGAGAGGCACCCCCCACACCCACCACACTGGTCACTTCTCGAAGACAAAGCAGGCAGAGTGTGGTCAGGGTGTGGGGAAATTTGTAGCCCTGAGACGCAGCTGGAATGTGCAGGGTTCAGTCACTGCGGCAAGAGGCTCATAGTTCCTCAAAGCACCTGACCCAGCGTAGGCACAGCACAGAGCAGCCCACCCCCTGCACGGAGTCAGGCGCTCCCATTGACCCACATGCTGGCAAGGGTCAGGGTCAGGGGCAGTGCTCGCCAGTGTGCTGAGTGCAGGCTCCGTGGAGCGTTCTCACAGCCGAGGGCCCAGGGGGAAGCCCTGACAACCACCCAGGGACTGTGCACACAGGCATCCATCCAAGCACAGCCAGCCAGGGACAGGAGCCGGATGTGCACCGGGGATGGGAGCTCAGGGAGGTGGGTCCCTGGCTCCGTGGGAACACTGCAGAGCCCCAGGAAGCTGTGAAGTGAGAATGCGTGCGGCAGGAGGTGCAGCCACACACAAAGGGCCCCCCATAGCACCGTTCCCAGAAACACCCAGGGCTGGGAGCCCACAGAGCCCTGGGGCTGGCGGGGCTGGAGGCTGCAGGGTGCCAGCTACCTCCTGAGGTGAAGCTGTGCGGGTCGTTCCATTTCTGCAGCTTTACTGTGAATGCCACTGAGTGCACTCTTTGCCAGCTCCTGTTTCTGGGAGGGGGACTTCCTCCAACCAGACGCAGGGCTAAGGAGAGGACAGATGCCTGTCCGTGCCTTTACACCCGAGGCTGTGACGAGCCACCGTGCATTCTCTCATGGGCCCCCCACCCCAGTGCAGGCAGCTGAGAGCCTGCCCTCTGCCCTCCACCCCCAAACATGGCTGAGGATGGGGTCTTCCGTTCTGTCTGGGACCCGGGACCCCTTCTGATTCACCTCTGGGTCGGCGGGCACTCCTAAGGACTTCTGAGGAGGGGTCCCTACCAGAACGGTGCTGTCCCCACGTCTGAATCTGGAAGGGACACTGCAGGACCCTGAGACCGGAGTGCTGTGGCCAGGGCCACCCAGAGAGGGAAGGTCTCGGCATCCGCCCACCACAGAGACGCTGGGGGACGACGTCACCTCTTCAGGTCGTTCAGGAAGCGTCACCCCCATGTCATCCAGGAGCATGGAGCCCAGGTGCTCAGATCAGGTGGGGGGCTTAGGACACAGGTGCTGGGGACCCTGAGCCTCACACAGAGTGTGGGTCTGCACATGGGCCCAGTCCCCTGCTCCCAGTCCCCTTCCATCAGAATATCCCAGCATAGAGTGTGAGGCATGGGACCCCGGCGGGCCTGGGGCTATGGCACCCCCATGCTCTCAGTTTCCGAGGGAGCTCGGGTTCTCTGCCCCACAAGGTGCCCTCCCCTCCTCAAGCCCCTCACTGGGACCCAGGCCAGGCGGCATAAGGCAGGACCTAACCCCAGGGCCCCTGTCCCCTTTTGTGGGCCCTCCTGCACCTGCCACAGGCACAGCTGGGCTGCAGCTCAGCCACACCTCAGCAGCGTCTGCCTTCTTCATCTGCTCCTGTTGCTGTCACCCACCTCACAGGATCCAGCCCCCACACCTGCACTCAGCAGTCAGGAAGGGGAAGTGCCTGCCTCGGCCACCCGGCCTGTGCAGGGAGAACCAGAACCCAAGCCGGGCAGCTCCTGGGCACGGCCCATGAGGGGCACCGCCTGGGTGGGCTTGGAGCAGGGGAGGGAGGCCGGGCAGGCACAGTACAGGGGGCAGCGGAGGCGGAGGCCTGGCCCTAGCTGTCCCCAGAGCCCGCTGTGTCCTGAGCCCGTCCTCAGGGACAGCGGGGGAGGTCGGGGAGGGGCTGCTCCCTTCCTGTGAGGCCGCAGATGAGGAACCCGTGACGTCTCCCCGCTCATCTCCAGCCGGGCTCTGGGCCTGTGGCCCTCACAGCTGCTCTGCTCCACGGGACCATGGGTGGCGGGGCCCAGACCCCAGCCCTCACTGCCCTCCTCTGCCTGGGTGAGCCGGGGACACGGGGACAATGGGACCCCTCAGAGGTGTGGAGGGGAGAGTGCCCTGCCCCAGCTGGGACCCCAGGGCTCAGAGGACCAGGGCAGGCCTGGGCGTCTCTGCAGGGGTGGGGAGTGGGGAGCAGCTCTCATGGGGACCTCTCTTCCAGGGCTGTGCTGGGCACCATGGGATAAGGCACAGGCAAGTGAGTCCTCCCCTGACCTGGCTCAGCCCGGGTCCCAGGCAGCTCAGGGTTAAGGAGCCCAGTGGGGCTGTGTTGATGGTGATGCCTGGGAGGGGCTGGGAGTGGAGCTGGGGAATGGGGTGGGGAGGGGCATCACTCGGGGTCTGCAGCTCTGATTCCCTTCCAGGGACCCTCCCCAAGCCCTCCATCTGGGCCGACCCAGGCCCCCTGGTCGCCGTGGGGAACCCTGTGACCCTCTGTTGCCAGGGGTCTCTGCAGGCTGAGGTCTATCGTATGTATAAAGAGGGCAGCCCTCAGCCCTGGGTAGTGCAGGCCCAGCAGGACTCCAGACACAAGGCTGACTTCCCCATCACCATGTCCATGAGCTCCTACCACACAGGGCAGTACTGGTGTGTGTATTGGACCCTGCTCGGCCCCTCCCAGCCCAGTGATCCCCTGACCCTGGTGCTGACAGGTAAGGGAGTGTCCCTGCCCAGAGAGGCTCCAGGTCACAGAAAGAAGCCAAGTGGGGTGCACGGGGCGGCACCCCCCCCTGACATGCCTCTGCCCTCCCCTGCAGGGATGTTCCCGGCACCCTCCCTGTCAGCCCAGCCAAGCCTCATGGTTGCATCAGGAGGGAACGTGTCCCTCTCCTGTTGCTCAGAGTATGATGATGCCCGCACTGTCCATCTGCTGAAGGAGGGCGGAGCCGGCACCCTGCACAGCCTGGAAGCCTGGTTCTCCCATGGGGCTGGGGTGTGGCAGGCCACCTTCCTCCTGGGCCCCTTGGGCAGCACCCATGCAGGCATCTACAGGTGCTACCGCGCTCACAGCAGCCAGCCCCATGTGTGGTCACTGCCCAGTGAGCCCCTGGAGCTCCAGGTCACAGGTGAGGGGCCCGGTGTCCATGGAGCCTGGGTGGGGCGGGAGTTGCAGGAACGCTGACCCCGCGGGAGCGGTGAACACCTGCACACCCTGCCGGCTGCAGGATGCTCCCTCCACATGCCGTCCTCTCTCCCAGGAATGTACAGGAAACCCTCCCTACAGGCCCAGCCGGGGCCCTCGGTGCCCTGGGGAGTGACGGTGGCCCTGCGCTGTGGCTCCCAGGAGGTGATGGACACCTTTCTCCTGCACAAAGTGGGCTCAGGTGCCCCTCCCCAGCGCCTGCATGTCCCGGGCTCGGCCATGGCTGCTCAGGCCACCTTCACGCTGGGGCCTGTGACCTGGGCCCACGGGGGCACCTACAGGTGCTACAGCACCCACAGCACCGACCCCTACCTGTTGTCCCAGCCCAGCTACCCCCTGCAGCTCGAGGTCTCAGGTAAGGGCCCCAGCCCTGTCCCCTAGCCTCCTGTAAGTGCAGGGCTGTCTACAGGAGAAGGCTGGGTGGGGAGGGGACCTAGGGTAGTTCACCAGGGAGTTGGAACAGCAGAGGACTTCAGGCCGAGGGCCCGGGTCCTCAGTGCTGAGTCCATGGGGAGGACTGGGGTCTCCTCCTCCTCACCATCCCGTCCCTGTTCTCAGGGGGACCGGAGCCCAGCAGCCCCTCGCACCCCCAGCCAGGCTACGCCACTGGTGAGTGAGCTACAGGCTGGACCCAGGGCTCAGGCTGCTGCGGGGAGGTGGGGTCCTGTGTTACTGGGTCTGGCGAGCCTAGGTGACCCTCTCCGTGCACACCCACAGCCCCAGCGCCCGAGGATCACACCCTGGAGAACCTCATCCACATGGGCGTGGCGGGCTTGGTCCTGCTGGGCCTCGGACTTCTGCTGGCAGAGGCTTGGTACAGCCACAAGAGGATCCGGGCTGCATGCTGGCGGTGACCTGGAGAGAGGACAGCGCTGGGTCAGAGAAGCCACGCCCTAAGGGGCAGGGAGGAGGAGATTCTGCGGGCACAGTGGGGAACCGTCCCCCCCGGTGTGGGTGCTGGGAGCTGTCTGGGGGCATCAGGGGCTCTTTATGCAGCTGTGGACTTCTGCCCTGTGCCTTGCCCTATCCCGCCTGGCTCTCCGGTGGGACAGCGCCACCTGCAAGCCGCATATAGACCCGCACCCGCCTCCGCTTTGTCCCGCCCTCATGGAGCCTTTTGCTCTGTTTCTGGTGAATGCAGTTCCCAGTGCGCATGCGTGAGAATCCGCGTTTCCAGCCAAGAACACGAAGCTTGCGCCAAGTAACAGAATAAACGAGCGAAATCGGATTTCAGGGTGGGCGAGGTCCATCCCACACGGGACGCTCACGGCCTCTCAGGCCCCAAGTCCTTCCCTGGGCTTGGGACGCCTTGCGTGTGGGGGCTCAGAAGGGTCACACGGGAACCGGTGCCCGGGAGTCTGACGGGCGGGTGTCTGGGCACTGCTTAGCGGCCGCTCTGAAACAAGCATGCTTTCTGTGGGGGTGCCGCTAGCCGTCATACGGCCACCCTCCAGGAGCCCCCGTGAGGTGTGTGATGCGAGCTGGGAAGAGACGCCCCCAGCTGCCTTCTGGGTGCCGGCAGCTCCTCCTTCAGGGCCCCACTGTGCACCTCGGGTTCCTGCTGCATAGCGATATGCAGGGAAGCAGAACTCCAAACTCCATGGAAGCCAAGCAGTTACTTAGGGGCAAAGGGGGACTGGAGCAGCTTAGTCAGTGTGGGGCATGTGATTGGAGGGATGACAATGGAGCTAGAAGAGTTCATGTGGGGCCAGCACTGTACACGCCACATTAAATCCCCAGCCTGCAGGGCCAACATCCCATAAGGGCGTGGCTTTGAGGCCCAGCTGCTTCATTTCTTCTCTAGCTCCCTGCTAATGCACCTGGGAAGCAGCAGAAGGTGGTCCAAGTCCCTGGTCCCCTGCACCCACACGGGAGATGGGGAAGACGATCCTGGCTCATGGCATAGCCCTGGCTCAGGCCTTTGTGGCCATTTGGTGCGTGAACCAGCAGATGGAAGACTTTCTCTCTCTCTCTCTCTCTCTGTCTTGCTCTCTATCTAGTTCTGTAACCCTTTCAAACAAATTAAATTTTTTAAAAAACTAAAGTTGTACATATTGTGAATGTACTAAAAGTCAGCAAACTATACACTTTAAAGGGCTGGTTTTATGTTATTTGAATTTCAGCACAATAAAGAAGGAATACTTTGTTTCTTGGAACTACCTTACAATCCAACAATTCCTCTCTTGGTCTTCCTCCTGGTCTCCCATGTGGGTGCAGGGCCTGAGGACTTGGGCCATCCTCCAATGCCTTCCTGGACCTCAGCACAGAGCTGGACTGGAAGAGGAGCAACCAGGACAGAATCTGGCACCCCAAACAGGACTAGAACTCGGGGTTCTGGTGCCGCAGGTGGAGGATTAGCCTAGTGAGCTGCAGCGCTGGCCTAACACATTTTTACAACAGAATTATAGGGTGGGAGTTGGGACAGCAGTTAAGTCACTGCTTGGGATGCCTGAATCCCGCAGCAGAGTGCCTGGGTTAGGTCCAGATCTACCTCTGAGGTGGCTTCCATTACTGTACACCTAGGAGACAGGCAGTGGCTCAATGCTTGGTTCCTGCCCCCAGGAGGGAGATCTGGCTGCAGCTCCAGGCTCCTGACAACCTAGAGCAGCTCTGGCTATCACCAGCATTTGGGTGGTGAACCAGCAAACAACAGATCTCTCCCTCTTTCTCTTCCTCTTTCAAACAAAATTATAAGTATTTTAAAATAAAATAACA
This sequence comes from Oryctolagus cuniculus, assembly GCF_051225735.1. Classification (NCBI taxonomy): domain Eukaryota; kingdom Metazoa; phylum Chordata; class Mammalia; order Lagomorpha; family Leporidae; genus Oryctolagus; species Oryctolagus cuniculus. Next base: position 4,192,023 of record NC_142884.1, on the reverse strand, counting down.
ATAGGCCTCTCATCTTAATTTATTTCTGCCCCTCCCATTCCTGAGAACAGGAACAAATGGTTTCTCTCTGCTAGTCCACCAAACTCTAGGCTGTATTTTCTTCCAAGGGGTTTTCCTATTCCTATCATATCTGCCGGACTAGGTTCTGTGATTGCCTGGAGTGGGAGTGTGAAGATCCCGTGCCAGGAAACCCCTGTATCTTCCTTGTACCAACCGGAGATCTTGGGAAGCCACACACGAGGTGGTGGAGAAGGAACTGGGGTTGCAAAAGGAGGCTGATTCATCAGGACTACCATGGATACAACACTGCAGGGTGTTACCAGTGCCGACATAGGGAGGACCCCCACGGATGTAACACTGTAGAGTGTTACCAGTGAGACACAGGGAGGATTCACAGGATACAACAGTGCAGGGTGTTACTAGTGAGACATAGGGAGGACTCCCATGGATACAACACCCCAGGTTGTTACTGGTGCCCACAGAAGGAGCGTCAGCCTGGGCAGTCCCAGTGTTGCCCTAGAGTTGGTGGTGCTGGGTAAGGAGACATCCAGGGTCTTCAGCCCTCATGTGGGAATTTTACCTGATTTTTAATAGACTTCGAGAATGGTTTTAGGGAACAAATGAGAAGTTACCACATGCAGTTGCTATAGACCCTTCACCCAGCTCCCTGTTAGCATTGTAGGTTAATATGGCACATTTCTTCCCAGCACCCTTAGCTCAACTAGTCCATGGTTTATTTAGATTTCCTGTGTTGGAACCTAATCCTTTATCTTCTCCAGGATCTCACACTGCCTCTGCTTCTCTCTGTCTCTTTAGGCCCTGTGATTACCTTGTTGGTGATGACCTTGATGACAGTTTTGAGGAACATGGACAAAGACATTCAAGGACGTCCCACCCTGGGAAGTTGTGTGACAGGACTGGGTGGTGGGTCACTACATAGAAGATGGGAGGAAAGAGCTGTCCCCAGCACAGCCCAGCAGGCACCCAGAGGATCTACGAGCGTGGCTGCTGCTGCGGATCTGGGGCACCTGGTTCCCAAGGGAGCCTCACCCTTCCTCCCCAGCACTTTCCGCGTGGAAGGAAGTCTACAGGCAACCTGAAGAGCCAAAGTGACTCCATTTAAAGAAAATTAAATAAAAAGCAGCCTCCGTTTCCCATAGCAGACCCGAGTCCTTGTAAAAGCAGGCATTCAGGCATTCCGGGGATATCAAAGCTTACCAATGACAGCTCAGCAGACCAAAGGCAGCTCAGTAGAGATTACCAAATGAGGTAACTCCCTGAATCCAAGCCAAACGGAGACCCCCCCCCCTCGAGTAAGAAAAACTCAGAACAGCCCCGTCCAATGACCAAAAGCCCGGTCCTGTAAGCCCCGGCTGATGTAACCCTGTGGTTTTTTCCTTTAAAAGTGCTCCTAAACAAAGGCCAGGGCCTTCCTCTGACCTCTGTTGTGTCGCCTGGTCAGATGAATTCCTGCCATGTCTTGTACTTTTAAAATAAACCTTGCCTTTGCATTTCGGTGTGATCTGGTCGCTGATGGCTTCCTGGGGAGCTACTTATCTGGGCATAACACAACTCACGCCTGAGAAGTGGAGCGCCACACACCTGCTCTGGCCCAGCCTCCTCTGCAGCTCTACCCCAGGGAGGCCCAGGCTCCACTGCAGCTCTACCCCCAGAGCGGCCCCACCTACGTATCTTGAGGGGGTGTCTGGGACCCCTGCTTTCCAGAAGAGCGCGTCTGCGGTTTCCAGAAGAAGAGTGCAGGGTCTCTGAGTTTCCGGAAGGGGGGTGTGCGGGGTTTCTGGAAGAGTGCTTCTAACTCCCCGGGTTTCCGGAAGAGAAGTGCGGGGTCTCTCAGTTTCCGGAAGTTGGTGTGTGGGGTCACCAGAGAGCACCTGAGATTCCCAGGTCTCCGGAAGAGCTCGTTTGAACTCTGCAGGTCTCCGGAGGAGGGGACTGGGGTCTCCGGATGCATGCCCGAGGCTCCCCGGTTTCTGGTAGAGGGCGTCTGGCAATTCCAGTCAGTCCACCATTAACCTTCTCTCTACCCGGCAGCTCCTCCTTCAGCCACACCTGCCCCTTGCACCCTTAGTACCACGCCCGCTTCCTGGTTTACTTCTCGACGGTGCCAACTCCCTGAGCGCGTGGGCGGCTCCTTGGCTCACCTGTCCGCAACAGTGTGGGACAAGAGGGGATCCTGGGGCTGCACCACCCCTCCGGGCCCAGACCCCCACCGCTCCCTTCTCCTAGCGCAGGTCGGGCATAGGGGAGGAGCTAACGGGAGAGGAGACCCTTAGACACCTGCACGTCCGCGTTCCTGCGGTGCAGCTCGCATCGCTGTCATCGATCAACCGAGGCGAATGGGGCCCGAAGCAAGGCGTCTCACAGTGGAATAAGACTCGGCCGTGGAACGAGTGAAACCAGGACGTTTGCAGCAAACCAAGGCACTGCGGACACTGTGGGAGTGAGACAAGCCAGGCACAGAGGAGAACCCACGCAGGAAGTCACTCAGGTGTGGGCTGTGAGGAACTCGGGAAGCAGCATGGTGGTCACCAGGGGAGGGCGTGGGATCCGCAGGTCAGAGTGCAGAGCTACAGAATCACGTGGGAGAAGAGGTCTAGAGGTGTAGTGTGCGTCATGGTGACTTAGTTAATAACGCTCACTGCATGGGCAGCTGAAATTGCTTAAAACTGTGTCAGATGCTCCCAGCACACAATAAGTCTGTGAGGTAATGCACACGTTATCTAGCTTGGGTTAGCGCTTCCACTCTGTGTGTGTGTGTGTGTGTGTGCACTCGTGTTTCATGTTTACGTGACAAATAGACAGAAATACAACCTTTGGCTTCAAAGTAACTCTTCTTTCTTTTTTTTTTTTTAGTTTTCCTCTTTTTTTTTTATTTAATGAGCATAAATTTCCAAAGTACAGCTTATGGACCACAATAGCCTCCTCCCCCCCCACCATGTCTTCCCTCCCATCCACAATGCTCCCCTCTCCCACTCCCTCTCCCCTTCCCCTTCAGATCACGATTAATTTTCAATTATCTTTATATACAGAAGATCAATTTAGCGTATGTTAAGTAAAGATTTCCACATTTTGCTCCCACACAGAAACACAAAGTGTAAAATACTATTTGAGTACTAGTTATAGCATTGATTAAACACCTAAGAGTAATTGTGTATTAATTACAGAGTTCAACCAATAGTTTTAAGTAGAATATAAAATGCATCTTTTGTATTGTTGTGGCTTCCCCCCGACCTCCCTCCCTCCCATGGCTCTCCCCTCACCCACTTCCTCTCCCATCCCACCCTTCATCACGTTTCATTTTCAATTACCTTCATATACCGAAGATCAATTTAGTATATACTAAGCAGGGATTTCAACAGGTTGCACTCACACAACCGAACCAGGTATAGGGTATTGTTCGACTAGTAGTGTTGTTTTTGAGTTTCATAGATAAACATATTAAGGACAGAGATCCTGCATGGGGAGCATGAACCCAGTGACTCCCGTTGTTGATTTAACAATTGGCACTCTTATTTATGACGTCAGCAATCACCCAAGACTCTTGCTATGAGCTGTCTAGGCTATGGAAGCCCCTTGAGTTCACCAACTCTGAATTTGTTTAGTCAAGGCCATATCACAGTGGAGGTTCCTTCCTCCCTTCAGAGAAAGGTGCCTCTCTCCTTGATGGCCTGATCCTTCTGCTGGGGTGTTGTTTGTGGGGAGCAACTGGGACTAGACTGCTATTCGAATTAAGACTTATTCTATGCATCTGCTCTCCCACAATATGGTGCTGGAAGAGGAGGAAACAGCTTCTACACAGCTGCCTCCAGTTCAACCAATAAACAGCAGGACCTGCTCCTGATTGGAGGAGAGCAGCGTACTCGGCGTGTGGGTAGCAGAGTTGGGATTGGTGGAAGAGGACTATAAAGGAGGAGAGAGACAACATGCACCAGGAACATCTATCTGAAGGAACACCTGAGCAGCCCCCAAGAGAGCCGGCCGGCGGTGTGCCACTCCCCCGCGGAAGTGGGGAAAGTGGCAGGGGGAACCGCCCTTCCACGGAGGTGGAAGGGACGGTAGCCAACCCGGGAAGAGCCAGCAGCAAACCTGGGGAGGGCCGAGCAGACAAAAGAACAGCGCAGGGTCTTGTGTCGTTCCTCCGCAAAGATGGGGAGCGACATAATGGTGCCGTGACTCGGATAGGAAACCTAGGAGGGAAGAAGCGGAAAGAAACGGGAAGAAGTGGGAAAATACCAGAGAGACTAGCAAAGAGCCTAGGGAAAAGCCGGAGAGAAAAGGTGCCGGAAGAAGCTATCGAAAGCCTAGGCATAGACTCGGATATGGACTGTGGGAAAGAAGTTAGGATTGGACGTTAGGATTGAAAGCGAACGTGAAAGCTGGAAGAAACTTAGACTCGGATACGGACTATGGCGGGGAAGCTAGGAGATTGAAAGCGAAAGTGAAACCTAGAAGAAACTTAGACTTGGATACAGACTGTGGGGAGAAGCCAGGAGAAATGAGAGGGAAATATTGTTGGAAGAAAAGTTAGGAAACATACCGGGTAGAGAAAAATGTTAGGGAAAATGAAGCCGCGGGGGCAGGCTGAGGCGGAGACGTAAGTTAGCTTGGGATTCTTCACGTCAGCCCGGGGAGCAAAAGGCGAAAAGCTAAACCAGAGGCGGAGACGCGTAAGCCCGGTTGGAATCCCTCAGATTAGCCCAGGGAGCAAAAGACGGGAAGCCAAACCGAAAGGCGCAGACGTGAGCTAGGTTGATTTCGCCAGGTTAGCCTGGGGAACTTAGACTGAATACCGGAGGTGGAAATGTAAGCTAGGCTGTGTGATTCGCAGAAGCCACCGTGCGCAGAGAGCGCGCGGGGCACAAACGGGGAGAGCGCACGAGGCGCAAATAGATAGGGAACGTGGGGCTAGCGTGAAGGCCGTGGTGCGGGCGCAAAGGGCACGGAGACCGCGGAGCTTGCGTGAAGCTGGGAAGCCGCCGCGGGGCGAGGCGCCGAGAAGCAGCCTCGGGGTGGGCGCCGGGAAGCCGCGCAGATGAGAGAAGCGCGGGCTGAAGCGGCGCAGAGCCGGGAAGCCGCCGCGGGGCGAGGCGCAGAGAAGCAGCCTCGGGGCGGGCGCCAGGAAGCCGCGGGGATAAGAGAAACAGAAGTTTAGAAGTAAAATGAGAGAAATAGGAATGCTGGTAGATAGAAGTAAAATAGGAGAAATAGGAATGCCTGGAGGTAGAGAAATAGAGAAAAATAAGGCCTCCCCACAACACGGCAATGAGAGGGCTTGGATTCGGTCTGCCTGATTAGTAAGACGATAAGCACCTGCTGGCGGCTAGCAGCTTACCCGCTGCAGGTCACCGAAGACAGGCACGTTATCAACACCAATAAGTCTCCCCACAATACGGCAATGAGAAGGCTTGGATTCAGTTTGCCTGATTGGTAGGGCTTGTAAGCACCTGCAGGCAGTTCTAGCAGAGCAGAGCGTGCGCTGCAGGGCACCGAACACAGGCATGCATCAGCACCTAAAAACCTCCTCACAACATGGCGAAGAGAGGACCTGGATTCGGTTTGCCTGATTGGTAGGGCTTGTAAGCACCTGTGGGCAACTCCAGCAAGCAGAGCAAAGTGTGCGCCACAGGGCACCGAAGACAGGCGTGTATCAACGCCAAAAATAAAAAGAAAGGGGGATCTGTGGGGATCAACTGGGACTAGACTGTTACTCGAATTAAGACTTATTTTATGCATCTGCTCTCCCACAATATGGCGCTGGGAGAGGAGGAAACAGCTTCTACACAGCTGCCTCCAGTTCAACCAATAAACAGCAGGACCTGCTCCTGATTGGAGGAGAGCAGCGTACTCGGCGTGTGGGTAGCAGAGTTGGGATTGGTGGAAGAGGACTATAAAGGAGGAGAGAGACAACATGCACCAGGAACATCTATCTGAAGGAACACCTGAGCAGCCCCGGAGAGAGCCGGCCGGCGGTGTGCCGCTCCCCCGCAGAAGTGGGGAAAGTGGCAGGGGGAACCGCCCTTCCACGGAGGTGGAAGGGACGGTAGCCAACCCGGGAAGAGCCAGCAGCAAACCTGGGGAGGGCCGAGCAGACAAAAGAACAGCGCAGGGTCTTGTGTCATTCCTCCGCGAAGACGGGGAGCGACATAATGGTGCCGTGACTTGGATATGAAGCTTAGGCAGGGTTTAGTGTCGTTCCTCCACAAAGAGGGGGAGCGACAGTTGTTCACCAGGATCCTTCATTTAGATTGTTTTTTGCCACCGTGTCATGGCTTTCCATGCCTGCGAGACTCTCATGGACCTTTGAGTCAGATCCGAATGTCCCAAGGGTTGATTCTGAGTCAGGAGTGCTGTTTTGGGCATTTGCCATTCTATGAGTCTGCTGTGTGTCCTGCTTCCCCCGCAGGGTCATTCTCAACCCTTTTGATTCTATCTTTCATTATTTGCTTACACTGGTCTTATTTGTGTAATCTCTTCGACACTTACCCTGTCTTTTTGATCAGTTGTGTATTTATATTTGTCACTTTACCAAGTGTGCTGGCATTGGTACCTGCCTCCTTGGTAAGATTGAGTTGAAATCCCCTGGCACATTTCCAGTTCCACCATTGGAGGTAGGTCTGAGTGAGTATGTGCCGTCCTATATATCTCCTCCCTCTCTTATTCCCACTCCCATGTTCCACAGAGATAAATTTCCTGTTAATTTTTAAACGCTTAAGAATGGTTGTGCATTGATTGCAGAGTTCAACCAGTGGTCTTGTGTAGAGCAAACCGAGCAACAACAACAACAACAACAACAAAAATACTAAAGGAACAAAATAGTAAGTTTTTCCTCAACAGTCTAGACAAGGGCTGCTCATGTCATTGTCTCTCATAGTGTCCATTTCACTTCAATGGGTATCATTTTAGGTGCTCGTTTAATTGCCATCGATCAGGGAGAACATGTGATATTTATCCCTTTTGGACTGGCTTATTTCACTCAGCATGATGTTTTCCAGCTTCCTCCATTTTGTTGTAAATGCCCGGATTTCATTGTTTTTTTACTGCTGTATAGTGTTCCATAGAGTACATATCCCATAGTTTCTTTATCCAGTCATCCGTTGATGGACATTTAGGTTGATTCCATGTCTTAGCTATTGTGAATTGAGCTGCAACAAATATTGAGGTGCAAATGGCTTTTTTCACCCCTTTAATTCCACTTGGGTATATTCCAAGGAGTGGGATGGCTGGGTCCTGTGGTAGTGCTATATTCAGGTTTCTGAGGACTCTCCAGACTGTCTTCCATAGTGGCTTTACCAGTTTGCATTCCCACCAACAGTGGGTTAGTGTCCCTTTATCCCCACATCCTCGCCAGCATCTGTTGTTGGTTGATTTCTGTATGTAAGCCAATCTAACCGGAGTGAGGTGGTATCTCATTGTGGTTTTGATCTGCATTTCCCTGATGGCTAGGGATCCTGAGCATTTTTTCATGTGCCTGTTGGCCATTTGGATTTCCTCTTTTGAAAAATGTCTGTTAAGGTCCTTGGCCCATTTTTTTATTGGGTTGTTTGTTTTGATTTTGTGGTTTTTTTGATCATTGTGTAGATTCTAGTTGTTAATCCTTTATCTGTTGTGTGGTTTGCGAATAACGTCTCCCATTCTGTTGGTTGCCTCTTCGCTTTCCTGACTGTTTCCTTTGCTGTTAAGAAACTCTTCAATTTTAGGTAATCCCATTTGTTTATTTTATCTTTGATTACCCATGCCTGTGGGGTCTTCTCCAGGAATTCTTCGCCTATTCCGATATCTTGAAGGGTTTCCCCTATGCTCTCAATTAGTTTCATGGTGTCGTGGCGCATCTCTAGTTCTTTGATCCATGTTGAGTGGATTTTTGTATAAGGTGTAAGGTAGGGGTCTTGCTTCATACTGCGGCATGTGGACATCCAGTTTTCCCAGCACCATTTGTTGAAGAGGCTGTCCTTGTTCCAGGGGTTGGTTTTAGGTCCTTTGTCAAATATGAGTTGGTTATAGATGTTTGGATTGATCTCCGGTGTTTCTATTCTGTTCCATTGGTCTATCCATCCGTTTTTGTACCAGTACCAGGCTGTTTTGATTATAACTGCCCTGTAGTATGCCTTGAAGTCTGGAATTGTGATGCCTCCGGCCTTGTTTTTATTGTAAAGGATTGCTTTAGCTATTCTGGGTCTCCTGTTTCTCCATATGAATTTCAGCATCATTTTTTCTAGGTCTTTGAAGAATGACTTTGGTATTTTGATTGGTATTGCATTGAACTTGTAAATTGCTTTTGGGAGAATGGACATTTTGATGATATTGATTCTTCCAATCCATGAGCATGGCAGGTTTTTCCATTTTTTTGTGTCGTCTTCTATTTCTTTCTTTAGTGTTTTGTAATTTTCATCATAGAGGTCTTTGACCTCCTTGGTTAAATTTATTCCAAGGTACTTTATAGTTTTTGTGGCTATCGTGAATGGGATTGATCTTAGTAGTTCTTCCTTGGCCCTGGCATTGTCTGTGTATACAAAGGCTGTTGATTTCTGAGCGTTGACTTTGTATCCTGCTACTTTACCAAACTCTTCTATGAGTTCCAGTAGTCTCTTATAGGAGTTTATTGGGTCCTCTATATATAGTATCATGTCATCTGCAAACAGGGACAGTTTAACTTCCTCCTTTCCCATTTGTATCCCTTTAATTTCTTTTTCTTGCCTGATGGCTCTGGCTAACACTTCTAGGACTATATTGAATAGCAATGGTGAGAGTGGGCATCCCTGTCTGGTGCCAGTTTTCAATGGAAATGCCTCCAACTTTTCCCCATTCAATATGATGCTGGCCTTTGGTTTATCATAGACTGCCTTAATTGTGTTGAGGAATGTTCCTTCTAACCCCAATTTGCTTAGGGTTTTCATCATGAAAGGGTGTTGTATTTTGTCAAATGCTTTCTCTGCATCTATTGAGATAACCATATGATTTGTTTCTCAATTTGTTAATGTGATGGATTATGTTGATTGACTTTCGAATATTGAACCATCCCTGCATACCAGGGATAAATCCCACTTGGTCCGGGTGAATGATCTTTCTGATGTGTAGTTGGATTCAGTTTGCCAGAATTTTATTGAGTATTTTTGCATCTATGTTCATCAGGGAGATAGGTCTGTAGTTTTCTTTCTCTGCTGTGTCTTTTCCGGGCTTAGGAATTAAGGTGATATTGGCTTCGTAGAAGGAATTTGGGAGGATTCCCTCTCTTTCAATCGTTTGGAATAATTTGAGAAGAACTGGGGTTAGTTGTTCTCTAAATGCCTGGTAAAATTTGGCAGTGAAGCCATCCGGTCCTGGGCTCTTCTTTTTCGGTAGTGCGTTTATTACTGATTCAATTTCTTCCATGGTTATGGGTCTGTTTAGATTTTCTATATCTTCACGGCTCAGTTTAGGAAGGTTGTATTTGTCCAGGAATCTATCCATTTCTTCCAGGTTCCCCAATTTGTTAGCATACATCTCTTTGTAGTAGTTTCTGATGATTCTTTTTATTTCTATTGTGTCAGTTGTTACATTTCCATTACTATCTTTGATTTTACAGATTTGGGTCTTCTCTCTCCTTTTTTTGGTTAGTTGGGCCAATGGTGTGTCGATTTTGTTTATTTTTTCAAAGAACCAGCTCCTGGTTTTGTTGATCTTTTGTATTGTTTTTTTTTGGTTTCAATTCTGTTTATTTCTTCTCTGATCTTTAGTATTTCTTTCCTCCTTTTGGATTTGGGCTTGATTTGCTGCTGTTTTTTTAGATCCTTGAGGTGCATGGAGAGTTCATTTGTTTGGTTCCTTTCCAGCTTCTTGATGTAGGCACTAATTGCTATAAACTTTCCTCTTAGCACTGCTTTTGCTGTGTCCCACAGGTTTTGATAGGTTGTGTTATCATTTTCATTTGTTTCTAGAAATCTTTTGATTTCTCTTTTAATTTCTTCGATGACCCACTGTTCATTTAGGATCATGTTGTCCATTCTCCATATATTTGCATATGGTGTAGAGATTCTTGGGTTGTTGATTTCAAGTTTCACTGCTCTATGGTCTGAGAAGCTGCATGGTATAGTTTCAATTTTTTTTGAATTTGTTGAGGCTCCCTTTATGGCCTAGTATATGGTCAATCCTAGAGAATGTTCCATGTACTGGGGAGAAATACGTGAACTCTGTGTCTGTGGGGTGGAGGGTTCTGAAGATATCTATTAGGTCTATTTGGTCTATGGTGTCAATTAGCTCAGTTGTTTCCTTGTTGAATTTCTGTCTGGTTGATCTGTCCATTGGTGAGAGTGGGGTGTTGAAGTCCCCTGTTACTATTGTATTTGAGTCTATATCTCTCTTTAAATCCTTTAGTAATTCTTTCAGGTAGCCAGGCGCCCTGTAATTATGTGTGTATACATTTATAATAGTAATGTCTTCCTGTTGGATAGATCCTTTAATCATTGTATAGTGCCCTTCTCTGTCTCTTTTAATAGTTTTTATGTTAAAGTCTATTTTGTCTGATATTAGGATGGCCACACCAGCTCTTTTTTGATTTCCATTAGCTTGGAGTATCTTTTTCCATCCTTTCACTTTCAGTCTGCGTGCATCTTTGCTGATGAGGTGTGTCTCCTGAAGGCAGCATATAGTTGGATTCTCTTTTTTGATCCAATCAGCTAGTCTATGTCTCTTTGTCGTGGAATTAAGACCATTCACATTCAATGTGATTACTGTTAAGTACTGTCTTTTCCCCTTCATGTTTCCTGAAATGAGCTGTTTATGTATTTTGAACTTTGTTTGTGGGTTACTCTACATTCGCTTTTTTTTGCAGTGAAGTTCTTGTTTTTGTATTTCTGTGTGCAGCACGTCTTTGAGCAAGTGTTGTAGGGTTGGACGCGTGGATACAAATTCTTTCAGTTTCTGTTTGTCATGGAAGATCTTTATTTCCCCTTCATTCATAAATGATAGCTTTGCAGGATATAGTATTCTAGGTTGGCATTGTTTGTCTTTTAAAACTTGAAATATATCATGCCATTGTCTCCTTGCCTGTAGTGTTTGCGATGAGAAGTCTGGGGTGAGTCTGATTGACTTAGCCCTGAATGTGATTTGTCACTTTTCTCTGGCACATTTTAGGATTTGTTCTTTGTGTGTCACTGAACTGAGTGTTGCCAAAATGTGTCATGGTGAATTTCTCTTCTGGTCTACTCTGTTCAGAGTCCTGGCTATCTGTTGTATTTGTGTGTTGTTATCCAGCTGCCTTTGTTTAAAGTTTTCTGATATTATTTCGTTGAAGACACCTTCTAATCCATTCTCTCTTTCCACCCCCTCAGGGACTCTTATTATCCGAACATTACACCGTTTGATTGAATCTTGTAGGTCTCCGACCGTATTTTTTAATTTTTTAATTTCTTCTTCCTGCGATTGAACTGACTGTATTATTTCTGGAAGTTTGTCTTCGAATTCTGATATTCGGTCTTCTATTTCATCTGTTCGATTTCCGAGGGATTCCACGGTGTTTTTTATATGGTCAATTGAGTTTTTCAGTTCTAGTATCTCATTCTGGCTTCTCTTTAAGATCTCTAATCCTTGGGCTTGTTTTTCATTCAGCTCTTGACACTGTTTCTCATTATTTCTAAGTATTCTGATTATTAATTTTCTGAATTCTTTTTCTGGCATGTTTTCAACTTCTTCTTCTTCTGCCTCTGTTATGGTTGGTTTAGCCTGCTCCATTGGCAAATTTATATGATCTTCTATATTTTTTTGGTTTTTGGTTTTGTTTTTTGGCATTCCATCTGGGTGATTTTTCGGGTTGATTTCCCTCTACTATAGGCTGCTGTGAGTCTCTACCAATATCCAGTGTAATCAGGCTGCTCTACACAGCCTGCAGGTAAACAGACAGGATGGCTGAGCTCAGGTGCTCAGATCAGGGGAGGAGAGGCCGTGGGGGGCTCAGGACAAAGGTGCTGGGGATCCCCAGCCCCACGTGGAGTATGGTTCCACACGAGCCCAGTCCCCTGCTCCAAGCCCCCCTCAATCAGAGAAACCCAGCACAGGGTGTGGGGCATGGGTCACCAGCTGGCCCGGGGCCAGGGTATCCCGTGCTCTCAGTTCCCAGAGGAGCTCGGGGCCTGTGCTCCAAGACACCCTCCCCTCCTCAAGCCCCTAGCAGGGACCCAAGTCCGCCAGCTCCCAGCAGGACCCCAACCCAGGCCCCTGTCCCCTGTTGTGGGCCCTCCTGCACCTGCCACAGACATAGCTGGGCTGCAGCTCAGCCACACCTCTGCAGTGTCTGCCGTCTTCATCTGCTCTCATCAGCTCTGAGAGGCCTGGAAGATTCCGTCACCCTCCCCACAGGATCCAGCCCTCCCCACTCCCCTCCCCCCGCCCCAGCCCCCACAACTGTACTCAACAGCTCAGGAAAGTGAAGTGCGTGTCTCGGCCACCCGGCCTGTGCAGGGAGAACCAGAACCCTAACTGGACAGAAAGTGGACTCCGGGGGGGGGGGTTGCTGGAGTGGGGGAGGGGGGCCGGGCAGTCACAGTACAGGGGGCAGAGGAGGCGGAGGCCTGGTCCTAGCTGTCCCTAGTGCCCGCTGTGTCCTGGGCCCCGTCCTCAGGGACAGCAGGGGAGGTCGGGGAGGGGCTGCTCCCTTCCTGTGAGGCCACAAAAGAGGAACCCGTGACGCCTCCCCACTCATCTCCAGCCGGCTCTGGGCCTGCGCCCCTCACAGCACAGCTGCTCTGCTCCACGGGACCATGGGTGGCGGGGCCCAGACCCCAGCCCTCACTCCCCTCCTCTGTCTGGGTGAGCCGGGGACACGGGGAGAATGGGACCCCTACAGGTCCGGGAGAGTACAGCGCCCTGTCTGGGCAGCGGCTCTTCCTCTATTCAGCTGTGGACGTCTCCTGCCCTATAGCTGTGCCCAGTCCGCCTTGATCTCCGGTGGGAGAGTCCCCCCTGCAGACCAAATGTGGATCCGCACCCATGTGCGCCTCGCGCTTTGCTCTTTCTTCATGGAGCCTTTTCTCTGTTTCTGATGAATGCAGTTCCCAGTGCGCATGCGTGGGAATCCGCGTTTCCACCCAAGAACACGGAGCTTGTGCCAAGTAGCAGAATAAACGAGCGAAATCGGATTTCAGGGTGGGAGGGGTCCATGCATTTGGGAGTGACCCAGAATATGGAAGATTTCTCTCTCTCTCTCTCTCTCTCTCTCTCTCTCTGTATCTAGCTCTGAAACTCTTTCAAATAAATAAAATATATGTTTTTAAAAAGTTAATGGTGTACAGCATTGGTAATGTACTAAAAGTCAGCAATCTATACACTTTCAAGAGCTGGTTTTATGTCATGTGAATTTGAGCTCAATAAAGAAGGAAACCTGGATCCTCGAAATTACCATCCAATCCAACAATTCCTCTCCTGCACATATAACCACAGGGATTGAAGGCCGGAACCCAAGCAGGTGTTTGCATCCATGGGTTCAGAGCAGCCTCATTCACATGAGCCCAAAGATGCCAGCAACCAGAATAAGCACAACAGGTGAGTGCGTCCACAACAGGCGGTGTTTGTAGACACGGCTGATACTCTCCTGTTAGAAAAGAATGAGGGTCTGGATAATCGTGGAGAAACCCTGAAGATATACCAATACAGAAATCAGCCGGTGTCACAAAGACACCATGCTCTGATTCTGCTCTGAGAGGTGCCCGGGGGTGCAGATTCAGAGGGCAGAACGTGGACTCAGGTGTGGGAAGGCAGCGTGCAGGCTCCTGCTAGTGGGTCTGAGGTTTCTGTCTCCGCTAATGAAGATGTTTGTGAACAGGTGCTGGTGGGTACACGACACAGTGAACGTGAGAGGTAGCTACAGCATGAATTAAATTTCGGTCAGGTCTGTAATCTGTGCTCTGTGAATTTCAGCTCGACAAAGGAGGAAGACACAATTAGCAAAAAACATTTTTGCCACCTATTTTTCCCTTTAAATGAACACATAATAATTTGGGAGGTGCAGTGTAGTATTTGAGGGTGTGCTGATCACACCAGGGCCTTCCCATCTCGTCATGTCTTGTGTTTGGGCCCCAGCTCCTCTCCTCGAGTTCTTTGTAGAAACACTCAACAGGTTATGTGAGCCATGGGTGCCTCCTGTGCTGTGCAGACAGAGCCGTTCCTCTATCTGACTCCACCTTGGGACCCGGGGACCAAACCTCCCTCATCTCTCCCCCCAGACCCTTTTCAGCGATAGTGGTCACCATCCTACTCTGCTACTATGAGACCAACTTTTCCAACTTCCGCGTAGAAGGGAGAACTTACACTGGATTCCTGGGAAGGCGTATTTCACTTAATGTTCTCCAGTCCCAACCATTTCTCCACAAATGACTGGGTTTCACTAACACTTTTTGAGAACAGAATTATAGGGTGGGAGTTGGTACAGCAGTTAAGTCCCTGATTGGATGCCTGAATCCCACAGCAGAGTGCCTGGGTTAGGTCCAGATCTGCCTCTAAGGTGGCTTCCATTACTGCACACCTAGGAGACAGGCAGTGGCTCAGTGCTTGGTTCCTACCCCAGGAGGGAGATTGGCTGCAGCTCCAGGCTCCTGACTGCGTAGCACAGCCCTGGCTATTGCCAGCATTTGGGGGGTGAACCAGCAAACAAAACATCTCTCCCTCTCTCTTCCCCTATCAAAGTATAAGTATTTCAAAAGAAAATGATAGGCCTTTCATCTTAATTTATTTCTGCCCCACCCCCACCCCAAGAACAGGGAAAAATGGTGTCTCTCTGACAGTCCATCGAAGTCTAGGCTGCATTTTTTCTAATGCATATTGCCAGTCCTATCATAACTGCCATACTAGGTTCACCAATTCCCTTGAGTGGGTGTGTGAAGATCTTGTGCCAGGAAACCCCTGTATCTTCCTTGTACCAACTGGAGATCCTGGGAAGCCACACATGAGGTGGTGGAAAAGGAACTGGGGTTGCAGAAGGAGGCTGATTCATCAGGACTCCCTCGGATACAGCACTGCAGGGTGTTACCATGGGACATAGAAAGGATTCCCACAGATACAACCATGCAGGGTGTTCCCAGTACAGACAGATGGAGGATTCCCATGAATGCAACACTGCAGGGTGTTCCCAGTGTGACATAGGGAGGACTCGCACAATTACAACACTACATGGTGTTATCAGTGCCGACAGAGTAGGATTCACAGGATGCCACACTGCAGGGTGTTACCAGCACGACAGAGGGAGGACTCCCACGGATACAACACTGCAGGGTGTACCAGTATCGACAGAGGGAGCGTCACCTGGGCAGCCCCCAGTATTGCCCTAGAGTTGGTGGTGCTGGGTAAGGAGACAGCCAGGGTCTTCAGCCCTCATGTGGGAATTTTACCTGATTTTTAATAGACTTCAAGAATGGTTTTAGGGAACAAATGAGAAGTTACCACATGGAGTTGCTATAGACCCTTCACCCAGCTCCCTGTTAGCATTGTAGGTTAATATGGGACATTTCTTCCCAGCACCCTTAGCTCAACTAGTCCATGGTTTATTTAGATTTCCTGTGTTGGAAGCTAATCCTTTATCTTCTCCAGGATCTCACACTGCCTCTGGTTCTCTCTGTCTCTTTAGGCCCTTCAATTCCCTTGTTGGTGTTGACCTTGATGACAATTTTCAAGAACATGTGCAAGACCTCAAGGACGCCCTGCCCTGGGAAGCTGTGTGACAGGACTGGGTGATGGGTCACTACGCAGAAGATGCCAGAAAAGAGCTGTCCCTAGCACAGCCCAGCAGGGACCCAGAGGATCCAGGAGCCTGGCTGCTGCTGCGGATCTGGGACACTTGGTTCCCAAGGGAGCGTCACCCTTCCTCCCGGCACATTCTGTGTGGAAGGAAGTCTACGTCAACCCACACCTGAGAAGTGGAGCGCAATGCACCTGCTCCGGCCCAGCCTTCACTCTAGCTCTACCCCCAGGGCGGCCCAACCTGCTGTATCTGGAGGGGGGCGTCTAGGCCCCCTGCTTTCCGGAGGAGCACGTCTGGGGTTTCCAGAAGAGAAGTGCAGGGTCTCTTAATTTCATGAAGTTGGTGTGTGGGGTCTCCAGAGAGCACCCGAGATTCCCGGGTTTCCGGAAGAGAACTTTTGTGGTTCCTAAAGATAGTGTGTGGGGGTCTCCGAAGACCGCGTCTGATACTGCAGCTATCCGGAAGAGGGGACTGGGGTCTTTATATGCACGCCCGAGGATCCCGGGTTTCCGGAAGTGTGCGTCTGCCATTTCCGGTCCATGAACATTCTCTTTACACAGCAGCTCCGCCTTCAGCCAAACCTGGCCCCTGGAGCCCTTGGTACCATGCCCGCTTCCTGGTTTACTTCTCGACGGTGCCAACTTCCTGAGTGCGTGGGCGGCTCCTTGACTCACCTGTCCACAACAGTGTGGGACAGAGAGGGGATCCTGGGCTGCACCACCCCTCCGGGCCCAGACCCCCACTGCTCCCTTCTCCTAGCGCAGGTCGGGCACAGGGGAGGAGCTAACGGGGAGGAGACCCTTACACCTGCCGCCCGCGTTCCTGCGGTGCAGCTCACATCGCTGTCATCCATCAACTGAGTCGAATGGGGCCCGAGGCAAGGCATCCGCACAGTGGAAAAAGACTCCGCCGTGGAACGAGTGAAATCCGGACGTTTGCAGCAAACCGAGGCACTGCGGACACTGTGGAACTGAGACAAGCCAGGCACAGAGGAGAACCCACGCGGGAAGTCACTCAGGTGTGGGCTGTGAGGGACTCGGGGAACAGCATGGTGGTCACCAGGGGAGGGCGTGGGATCCGCAGGTCAGAGAGCAGAGCTACAGAATCACGTGGGAGGAGAGGTCTAGAGGTGTAGTGTGTGTCATGGCGACTGTAGTTAATAACGCTCACTGCATGGGCAGCTGAAATTGCTTAAAACTGTGTCAGATGCTCCCAGCACACAATAAGTCTGTGAGGTAATGCACACGTTATCTAGCTTGGGTTAGCTCTTCCACTCTGTGTGTGTGTGTGTGTGTGTGCGTGTTTCATGTTTATATGACAAATAGACACAAATACAACCTTTGGCTTCAAAGTAACTTTCTTCAAAAGGAGAAAGTGTACTGCCCTCACCCCTTCTCTTTCAGGCTCCTGTGACAAGCCCTGCCTGGCCGTGGAACAGGATCTGGGGTGAGGCCAGGACAGAACATTTTCCTGTGATTTCCTCTCCAGCGTCCTCTTGGATAAGTTCCAGTGAGCCCAGAGGGAAATGGCTCCCTGCCACAGCGCTGACACCAGGGGTGCCGGGGAACCTTGGCTCTGGTCCTAGAACCCCCGTATCTCTGTAGTTGCCACCGTGGCAGCCCCCAGGTGTGGCGGCCCCCAGTGGTGCCCTGGAGCTAGTACTCACAGTTAGGTGTCTCTCAGACCCGCTGTGTCCTTGGCAGAGAATCGCGGCTGGCTGTCCAGGGCCCTGTCCACAGCAGGGGTGTGAAGGGGAGCGTGGGAATGCAGTAGAGGGCACCACGACTCGGGCAAGGATGCGACGAGAATGGCTTCTCGCCCCCCCCCACCACATTCAGCTCACATCCTCTGCCCTCCCCCAGTCAGTATCCCTGGGGACAAGGGGTCAGCTGAGCCAGGTGGGCTTGGGCACAGCACAGCAGCCACGAGCGGTGCACACGCTGGAGCATGGTTGAGTTCCCTTCCTCTAATCCCCTGCATGTGGACAGCACGGTGACCTCCCAGGGCCGCCCCCCGAGTGCGCCCCTCGGTCTGATCCCCCTGTTCCCGAGCCGCAGATGCGCTGTGAACCCACGCGGGGTCTCTGCATTCACCTCCTGCAGCAGAGGAATTCACTCCAGGCTGCTGGAGGTCTGGGCTCTGCTAAGTGGAGCTGTGTGGATCTCCCTTGGAGCGCTGACGGGAGTTCGTGTGTGGACCGCGATCCTGCGACCTGACGGTGACCAGTGAGGGCAGCTTCTGGTTGAGACGTTGGGTTGTCTTTAGGTAAGATGACGTCATCAGCAAAGAGAGGTAGTCTTAGGTAAGATGGCGTCATCAGCCAAGAGAGACGACATGGCTTCTTCCTTCCCAATTCGGACGCTTCTGCGGCTTCTTCTCGCCCACCTGCTCTGGCGAGGACTTGCAGGGCCGCGCAGAGCAGCAGTCAGGGTTCACGTTTCCTACAAGGACCCGCACTCTTCGTCTACGGAGACAGCGGCAAAGCAGCGCGCCCTCCCCTCAGTGACGTGTGAGCGCAGCATGTCGGCGTGCGCCTGCGCAGTCACTTGTCGTCGTATGCGCAGTAGCGTGTCATCATGCGCATGCGCAGTCCTGTCTTGTGCATATGTACAGTCACGTGTTGGGCTGTGTCCCCGAGGCCCGTGGTGGTGTGCGCCTGCGCAATCCCTTGTTGACGTGCGCATGCGCAGTCCAGAGTCGGTGTGCGTGTGCGCGAGGCCGCCTCAGGTGAGTCCGTGTCCGCCCACACGGGGAAGCTGAGGCTCAGGGCAGAGGGGTGTGTGAGGGGACGCAGTGAGGGCGCCTCCCCCGGGAGTCAGGGCAGGCGGCAGGGAGGGGGCGGCGCAGGTCCTGGGAGGCCTCAGGGCCCCGCAGCGGGGTGGTCGGGTCAGGGGAAGCTGTGGCTGAGGGGCGTGGGAGCGGCGTCCGCGGCGGAGGGGGCGTCCGGGCCTCCCCCGCCCTGGGTCGGGCCCGGGACCTCCGGGCCGGGCGGGAGCGGGGCTGTGCCCACCTGCGTCCTCCGGAAGTGGCCGGGCTGCGACCCCCCAGGAGGGGCTGAGGGCGGGGACGACCCCGGGGCGCATCAGCCCACCTGAGGGGCGGCTCCGGGAGGCCCGTGTCCTTGGTGCTGGGTCCTGGCCCTGGGAGAGGAGGGCGGAGCCGGCTGACAGGGCGGGGCGGGGCCCCATCCCTGCAGGGCGCCTGTGCCCCCATCCTGGGGACTGAGGGCCTGGCTGGGGTGGGGGCGCTGCCCCTTCCTGTGGGCTGCGGGCGGAACAGCCCTGCGATGCTGGGAGGACCCGGCCTCCGAGCGTCCACACCCGGTGTGTGTCCGTGCCGCGGGCGCTGTGCCGGGGCCGGCGGAGAGGACGCCATGACCCCCGCCCTCGTGGTCCTGCTCTGCCTGGGGAGACTGGAAGACGGGGAGGGGAGACCCTGCTCTGGGAGGGACCCCACCCCGCCCACAGCCAGGCCCTGCTCGCTGGAGACCCCAGGCTCAGGAGTCCCGGGGAGGAGAGGACGGGCGCAGAGGCGGGGCAACCCTCTCACGGGGAGCTCTCCTCCAGGGCTGTGCGGGCCCAGGACCCGAGTGCAGGCAGGTGAGCGTGCCCCCACTGTGCCGGGTCCCCCACCCCCACCCCATGGGACAAGGGCCACCCCGGGCAGCTGGGGTGGGGACAGCAGCTCTGTCTGGTGAGGAGGGCGTCTGGGAGGGTCCTGGCCTGCGAGGGGACGTGGTCCTGGGACCCAGCCTCTGGTTGCCTTCCAGGGACCCTCCCCAGACCCATCCTCTGGGCTGAGCCAGGCTCTGTGATCGCCCTGGGCAGGCCTGGGGCCCTGTGGTGTTGGGGACCCTGGAGGCCCAGGAGTGCCGTCTGTATAGAGAGGGAATCCCAGAGCCCTGGGACAGAGCGATGCCCCTGGAGCCCGGAAACAAGGCCACGTTCCCCACCCTCTCATGGCTGAGGTGTACACGGGGCGCTACCGCTGTGTCTGCCTCAGCGCTGCTGGCTGCTCAGAGCCCAGTGCCGCCCTGGAGCTGGGGTGACAGTGAGGAAGCCACACCTGAGCAGGAGCTGGGTAGGTCACGGGGACGCTGAGAGGAGGCGTAGATGGGAATTGGGTGCGGGGCCTGGGCTCCTGGGCCAGACACCCAGAGTGAGGGTGGTGGGACTGCAGGGCAGGAGGGAGAAGGGTGTGGGCGGAGCCAGGGTGCAGCCCTGCCCCTCTTCCCTCCTGACCCAGCAGTGCCCTGGTTGATCCCTGCAGAGGCCCTGACAGGGTCACACAGGGACTCGGGGTCTGCCCAGCGCCCTGGCCAGCTGCTCCAGGCCGGGCTCCCACAGCGGGGGAGCAATGCAGCACTAGACAGGACCCCACCCAGGACGGGTTTCACTCACACCCCGGGGGCTCGGTGGGCTTCTAGAGCAGGACAGATTCTGCTCGGGCTCAGTGGACCCTGGCCCTGCCCAGGGAGGGCCCCAGACCTGCTGCTGTAGGGAGAAGTTCGCCGGGCTGTGGGTCCCTGTGGCCCCGCCCCTGCGGAGCTCCCCTGGCGGCCTCCATGCTGGAGGCACACGTGAAGCCCAGGAGGGGCCATGCACCTGCTCGCCTGGGTCGCCGGGCCTCTGCCTGCAGGTGTGGGTCCACTCTCTCCAGCCCGCGTGTTCCTTGCACCCCTGTGCGTGGGGGGCCCTGCTTCTGACTTTCCCAGCAGTCGTTTCACGGGCAGAGGTCACCGGGGGCAAGGGGTGTGTGGCGTCAGCGTGGGAAATCCTCTCCCGTATCTGGGGTGGGTGTAGTTTATGCATGACTACATGGAAGCCTGGCGCCGTCTTCTGTCCCGTGTGCTTGGGATCCAGGCTGTCACGAGCCGCGGGGCGTGGTGGTGTTCGCATGTGTGACGTGTGTCCGTGCACCACCATCGCAGCATCGTCATGGCCCCAACCCCTGGCCGGGCTGGTCCTCTGTCCCTGTGTGTCTAAGTCAGAGCTCCGCTCCCAGGAGGGCGTGGGTCTGGCTGTCAGGATCGAACCTGGTGCCGAGTTTCTAACGTGGTCTCCCTCTGATGGCTGGTGTGTGTGTGTGTGTGCGTGTGTGCGCATGCACGCACTCTGCCTCTGATAAATAAATCTTTCAGATAGAGAGGAGAGACACAGAGAGAGGTCCTCCATTTGCTGTTTCACCTCCCAAATGGCAACAACGACCAGGTCTGGGCGTGTTTGGAGCCAGGAGCTTCTTCCAGGTCTCCCACATGGGTGCAGGGCCCAAGCACTTGGGTCATCCTCACTGCTTTCCCAGGTGCAACAGTAGGGAGCTAGAACGGAAGTGGAGCAGTCAGGACATGAACTGGCACCCATATGGGATGCCGGGCTGCAGGCGGCAGCGTAATCGGCTACGCCACAGCGCCGGTCCCACACACACAGTTTTGTGCATCACAGGCAGCAGCCGGCTGAGGGGCACCGTGAGCGCAACTCACCTGTGTGTGCTGCCTGTGTTTCTAACACAGCTGTGCGCCAGCCAGAGACAAAGGGAGGCGGAGCAGCAGGTGCACTGGCTGAGGTGCAGGGAGGGTGGCAGCCCCGACGTGTCCCCTCTAGCTCCTGACACTCGGGAGCCCCGACGCCAACCCTTCCCCCAGCCGTGGGCCCGGAGCCCAGCGCTGAGTCCTGGTCAGGGCTCACTCGGCAGGGCAGGGGCTGAGCTGTGTCCCAGGCTGAGCAGGCAGTGCCCACGGCTCCACCCTCACTGGCCTGGGCCATCTTCTCTCTCAGCCTGAGACCCGGGGTCCCAGCTCAACTCTGGTCCTGAGGCAGACCCGGGTCTGAGTTCCCGGGGCACAGGGCGGCTGACAGTGACCCAGAGGCCAGTTCATCCGGAGCCCGCTGAGCAGGGTCTGAGACAGGGAGGGGACTGAGCACTGAGGGGCAGAAATGACCGGGAGGTGGCGATGGAGGGAGGAGGAGGTGCTGAGGAGGTCAGAGGGAGGAGGCTGGGAGAAACAAAACCACACGCCCAGACCATGGGAACTCCCTCTGAGTCAGTGGCTGTCACAGAAGCCCTGCCCAGGGTCCCCTCCTCGGGGTCCCGTGATGCCTGCGTGGAAGCAGGGCAGGCAGGGGCCCCTCACTCATCACCTGCGAACCCCGTGAACCCCGCCAGACAGCTCCACCCCAGTCCCCGTGCACCTGCTCACTCCCTGTGAATACTTTATTTCATCACACCCCACCCCCGTCGTATCCACCCCCCCCTTCCCGGATCTGAATCTCACCGCTGGTCTGCACCTTCCTCCAACCAAACACCAGTGTCTCTGCCCCTCGTTGCTGGTGATGCAGCCCCCACACACGTGTCCCTGCCCCCATAGCAAACCCAACCACAGCCACGTCCAGGGCCCATGTGAACACTGGGGGTGTTGGCGGCCCCCTCTTGGGCGGCTCCGTGCGGGGCGGGCAGCGGGGTCACCAGACTGGACTCACGGCTTCTTCCTCCATTATGCACAGAAGGATGCACGTGGAGGCCTCGAGGGGTGCAGGAACGCAGGGTTCGTGAGTGCACCCCAGGATCAGGCCAGCTGGAGCGAGAGAAAGAGGTGAGTACAGGGGCACAACACACACGCCATAGAGAAAACCCTCCATGGGGGCCTCAGCGATCCAGGTCATCCAGGGGAGGGGAGCACGCAACCTACAGGCCACGGGAGACCAGGAAGTCCCGTGGTCAGGCCCTGCCACGGCAGCCACAGGCGACTCAAACTCAGGGAATTCTTTAAGCTGATGATCAGGACGGGCCCGGAATGATGCTGCCAACATCCAAACGGCCCTTGGGAGAAACAACGTCCCCAGCCCCATCCTCCTCCCCACGCCTCATCTGCCAGCCAGAGGCAAAGTGCTCATTCTGGGGTGTGGCTTGATTGAATATTCAAAGTGGGTGGAGTTTGGGGTGGGGCTTGAGCACCACTCATTTCCAGGCTCTGTTTTGGAAAAAGGGGAAGTGTCAGGGAGTGGAGGTGCATGATGGGAGTGGGAGGACCCCTCACGGAAATTTCGTGGGATGACCCCATGGTCGTCCCGGGGGTGTCTTTAGGCGGCCCTCTTGGGTGTTTCCAGCTGGCGCAGGTATGCATGTACAACATGGTGGAATTTGTGGTTTCCTCATGGGAAGGCAGGGCCTGGTGGCTCTGGAGCTGTTTGTGCAGGCTTAGCCCAAGTGGCCAGGCGGCAGCCAATGGCTTGGAGCTGACCAGCAGCAGTTGGGTTGGGGCTCTGGGACCCTGCTGCTTCCCCCAGCCGCCCACCCTCCTCCCACCTCAAGCTGACTGTGTCCCTGCCCGCCCACTGCCCACTGCCTGCTCCTGTCTCAGCGCCCCTGAGAGCCTGAGATGCCTGCCAGGCGGGGACACTGGGGCTCCGAGCAGCTCATCCCTGGATGCGGCTGGGCTTGTACGGCCCATCCCCCCCCAGGAAGCCCCTCCCCCACACTCACCTGTTCTTGTGGATCCAGGCCCCTCTTTCTCCGACACAGCAACCTACAAAACCGTAGGAGGGTTCTCCACCATCTGAATCTTTTTTGTTACAGATGAGTTTGGAAGGCAGAGTTAGAGAGAGGCAGAGAGGGAGGTCTTCCATCCGCTGGTTCACCCCCTAAATGGCTGCAACGGCCGGAGCTGGGCCAATCCAAAGCCAGGAGCCTGGAGCCGCTTTTGGGGCAGGGCCCAAGCACTGGGGTCACCTTCCACTGCTTCCCCGGCCATGGCAGGGGGCGGGGTCGGAAGAGCAGCTCTGGACCAGGAAGCTGTGCCCATATGGGATGCCAGCGCACTACGCCACAGCGCCAGCCCCCACCACCCGAGTATTTGTCACAGCTCCCTGCAGGAGTCTTGGGCCCGGGAATTCCAGGAAGGATCCTGTCAGTTTCAGCCATGAAATGTCACACCTGGCACACGGCTACACGTGCAGGCGCCCTGTGCCCGCTGGGGACGTGGTGCCCGGAAACGGCAGGAAGGAAGTTGGCCCTTGCGAAACATCTGGCGGGAAATGTGCCTGGGGCTTGGTTCCTGCATGCTGTGTGCACAGCAACTGAAGGCGGAGACAAGACACCCCGGGGCAGGAGTCAGCCCACTAGGGAGGCCCCGTGTCCTTGGTGCTGGGTCCTGGCCCTGGGAGAGGAGGGCGGAGCCAGCTGACAGGGCGGGGGCGGGGCCCCATCCCTGCAGGGAGCCTGTGCCCTCCCCATCCTGGGGACTGAGGGCCTGGCTGGGGGTGAGGTGCGGTTCCCCTTCCTGTGGGGCTGCGGGTGGAACAGCCCTGCGATGCTGGGAAGACCCGGCCTCCGAGCTTCCACACCTGGTGTGTGCCCGTGCCGTGGGCGCTGTGCCGGGGCTGGTCAGGAGACGCCATGAACCCGTCCTTCATGGTCCTGCTCTGCCTGGGTGAGACTGGAAGACAGGGTGAGGAGACCCTGCTCTGGGAGGGACCCCGCCCCTGCCCAGTGCCAGGCCCTGCTCCCTGGAGACCCCAAGCTCAGGAGCCCCGGGGAGGAGAGGACGGGCACAGGGGCAAACCTCTCACGGGGAGCTCTCCTCCAGGGCTGTGTGCAGGCCCCAGGACCCGAGTGCAGGCAGGTGAGCGTGCCCCCACTGTGCCGGTCCCCTCCCCCCCCATGGGACAAGGGCCACCCCAGGCAGCCTGGGTGGGGACAGCAGCCCTGTCTGGTGTGGAGGGCGTCTGGGAGGGTCCTGGCCTACGAGGGGACGTGGTCCTGGGACCCAGCCTCTGGTTTCCTTCCAGGGACCCTCCCCAGACCCATCCTCTGGGCTGAGCCAGGCTCTGTGATCGCCCTGGGCAGGCCTGGGACCCTGTGGTGTCAGGGGACCCTGGAGGCCCAGGAGTGCCGTCTGTATAGAGAGGGAATCCCAGAGCCCTGGGACAGAGTGATGCCCCTGGAGCGCAGAAACAAGGTCAAGTTCTCCATCATCTCATGGCTGAGGTGTACACGGGGCGCTACAGCTGTGTCTGCCTCAGCACTGCTGGCTGGTCAGAGCCCAGTGATGCCCTGGAGCTGCGGGTGTCAGGTGAGGGTCACCCAGGGTCCCTGCCCCACAGGCTGTGCCCTCAGGGAGGGGTCTGCTCCCAGGGGCCCCCCTTCATAGCGCAGCCCTGGGGGTACCGTGGAGGGTGAGCCCTGCTTCACATACTGCTCCTCCTCTCCCAGGAGCCTACAGCAAGCCCAGCCTCTCGGCCCTGCCCAGCCCCGTGGTGACCTCAGGGGCCAATGTGACCCTCCAGTGCCGCTCCCAGCTGGGATTCCACAGGTTCATTCTGACAGAGGAGGGGGTGCCCTGGGCTGCCAGGACCCGGAGCTCAGAGCCACACCCTAGTGCGCAGTCCCAGGCCCTGTTCCCTGTGGGCCCTGTGACTCCTGGCCGCAGGTGGGCGTTCCAATGCTATGGCTCCTACAGGGAGAATCCTTCTGTGTGGTCAGAGCCCAGTGACGCCCTGGAGCTGGGGGTGACAGGTGAGGAAGCCACAGCCTGAGAAGGAGCTCGGTAGGTCACGGAGACACTGAGAGGAGGCGTAGATGGGAACTGGGCAAGGGGCCTGGGGCTCCTGGGCCAGACACCCAGAGTGAGGGCGGTGGGACTGCAGGGCAGGAGGGATAGGGTGTGGGCGGAGCCATTGTGCAGCCCCACCCCTCTTCCCTCCTGACCCAGCAGGACCCTCAGTGGTCCCTGCAGAGGGCCTGATGGGTTCTGCCCAGCGCCCTGGCCGGCAGCCCCAGGCCGGGCTCCCACAGCGGGCGAGCATTGCAGAACTGGACAGGACCCACCCAGCACGGGCCTCACACCCCGGGGTGTCTATTAGAGTAGGACAGAGACTATCGAGCCCAGTGGGGCCTGGTCATGGCCCAGGGTGGGCCCGGGACCTGCTCCTGTAGGGAGAGGCTCGCCAGGCTTGGCTGCCACATGTCTCGGCCCCTACGGAGTTCCCTGGCGGCTCCAGAACACAGACAGAGTGATGTGTGGGCGACTTACACGAGGACCACGCTGAACTGCGTCGCGAGACGAGAGGCTGGGAAGCACAGAGTGCGGAGCAGGCCGGGGTCTCCTCCTCCTCACTGTCCTGTACCTGTTCTCAGGAGGACCAGAGCCCAGCAGCCCCTCGCACCTCCAGCCAGGCTCCCCCGCTGGTGAGTGAGCTACAGGCCTGACCCAGGGCTCAGGCTACTGAGGGGAGTAGGGGGTCCTGGTTCACTGGGGCTGGCCGGCCTGATGACCCCTCCATGCACACCCCCAGCCCCAGCGCCCCAGGACCACACCCTGGAGAACCTCATCCGCATGGGCGTGGCGGGCTTGGTCCTGCTGGGCCTCGGGCTTCTGCTGGCAGAGGCTTGGTACAGCCAGAGAAGGACCCGGACTGCAGGCCAGCGGTGACCTGGAGAGAGGACAGAGCTGGGTCAGAGAGGCCAAGCCCTGGTGCGGGGGAGGGGGGATCCGGGCATGCATGTTGAGAAGCTGTGGGAAGTGGGAAGAGCTCACCTGGGGTTGTGGGAATCCTGCTCAGGGGCAGGGACCCTGGTGGGCTGCTGGCAGTGCTGCTCCCCTGGGCTCCCATGCGCATTCTGGGAAGGGGCTCTGGCCTCCCGCAGCCCTGCCCACCGCCCTGCAGGCTCCCGTGCGGTTCCGTCCTGTTCCTCTCCAGGGACCGCACACAGCTCAGTGGCCCTGAGTGTCCACAGGAGCCCGGGCTCTGCCGCCCACGGAGAGGGTAACGCCAGGATTTGCTCCCCTTGACCTTCAGCAAGTGGGCCAGGATGTGGTGGGACACCTGTCACTCAAGATGGGTTTAAAATTCTGCTCACCAAAAGGAGGCCATGACAGGTGGGGCCAGATGTGGGAGGTCAGAATCAATAGATCTGGGCTGGTGCTGTGGCTTAATGGATAAAAGCTGCTGCCTGCGGTTCCGGCATCCCCTGTGGGCACCGGTTCAATTCCTGGCTGCCCCACGTCCAATCCAGCTCTCTGCTGTGGCCTGGGAAAGCAGTAGAAGATGGCCCAAGTGTTTGGGCCCCTGCATCCATCTGGGAGACCCAGAAGAAGCTCCTGGCCCCTGGCTCTTGGCTCCTGGCTCCTGGCTCCTGGCTCCTGGCTCCTGGCTCCTGGCTCCTGGCTCCTGGCTGGAGATCAGACAAGCTCCAGCTGTGAGGACCCATTGGGATTAAACCAGCAGATGGATACCTCTCTCTCTCCTTCTCTCTGTAACTCTGATTTTTAAATAAATATTTTTAAAAATGTGTGGCTTATCAAACTCTAAGGTAAAATCCCAGATGACCGTGGGAATCCACCCTCTGAGAGGACCACACAGAAGTGAAAGAAAGTGTGTGCAGGGTTTCTTCAGGCACGGGAAGTTCAAGGTCATCTGGATTTCTCAATGCACAACTAACATAAACCCCACAACACGGTGGTTCTGGCGGACGGCAGCACCCGGTGTTCTGGAAGAGTGCGGATGCCTGCCCGGCTTCCTCTGGTGGCTGGTTACTCTGCTTGTCCGTGTGGTGCAAGTCTGCGTTTCCCACAGAGTTCAGGGAGGTGGGATTGAGAGAGCGCTGTGGATTCTGCACCAGTGTTTCCAGTTATGGGCTGGGACCCCACCCCACCACAGCGTAGCTTAGGGAGTAAAGCCAACACCTGCAGCGCCCGCATCCCATATGACCTCCAGTTTGAATCTCAGTTGCCCCACTTCTGATCCAGCTCCCTGCTAATGCCCTGGGAAAGCAGCAGAGGATGGCCCAAATGCTTGGGGCCCTGCACCCACGTGGGAGACCCAAAAGAAGCTCCTGGCTTCAGCCTGGCCCAGCCGTCTGGGGAGTGAGCCAGAAGGTGGCAAATCTCTGTTGCTGTCTCTCCTCTCTATGTCTCTACCTCTCGAATAAATAAATCAGAGTTTATAAAAAATTTTAAACACGCCTAGAAGGAAATACCTGGGTAAATATGACCTCAGACTTCATCACAGCGTCTTAGCTGTGATTCTGAAAGTACGAGGAACAAACAGGAAAATGGCTGCATTGATCATCCTCAAAACTTCAGAACTCTTGTGCACCGTGGAGAGCTATGAAGTGAGCAGAAAGACAACGCACACATTGTATGAAGATCTGGAAGCCACAGTAGGAAAAGCAAGGGTGCAACTCACTCAGCGCAAGGGAAGGGAAGTGCAAATAATGCCAGAGAGAGGCACCCCCCATGCCACTTCACTGGTCACTTCTCAAAGACACAGTAGACAGAGTGTGGTCAGGGTGTGGGGAAATCGCAGCCCTGAGACGCGGCTGGAATGTGCAGGGTTCAGCCACTGCGGCAAGAGGCTCATAGTTCCTCAAAGCACCAGACCCAGCCTTAGCACAGCACAGAGCAACCCACCCCCTGCACGGAGTCAGGCGCTCCCGTTGACCCACATCCTGGCAAGGGTCAGGTTCAGGTGCAGCGCTCACCAGTGTGCTGAGTGCAGGCTCTGTGGAGCGTTCTCACCACCTAGGGCCTGGGGGAGGCCCTGACAACCACCCAGGGACTGTGCACACAGGCATCCATCCAAGCACGGCCGGCCAGGGACAGGAGCCGGATGTGCACCGGGGATGCGGGGCTCAGGGAGGTGGGTCCCTGGCTCCGTGGGAACTCTGCTGAGCCCCAGGAAGCCATAGAGTGAGGATGCGTGGGGCTTGGGGGCACAGCCACACACAATGGGCCTCGCATAGCACCCTTCCCAGAAACACCCAGGGCTGGAAGCCCACAGAGCCCTGGGGCTGTGCAGGGCTGTGGAGGCCAGAGGGGGTCGTTGCATTTCTGTGGCTCTGCTGTGAACCCCACTGCATGCACGCTTTGCCAGCTCCTGTTTCTGGGAGGGGGACTTCCTCTCAACCAGACGCAGGGCTAAGGAAAGGACAGATGCCTGTCAGTGCCGAGCCACCCGAGGCTGTGACGAGCCACCGTGCATTCTCTCATGGGGCCCCCACCCCAGAGCAGGCAGCTGAGAGCTCCACCCCCAAACACGGCTGAAGATGGGGTCTTCCATTTTGCCTGGGACCCGGGACCGCTTCTGATTCACCTCTGGGGTCAGCAGGCGCTCCTAGGGACTTCTGAGGAGCGGTGCCTACCAGAACGGTGCTGTCCCCACGTCTGAATCTGGAAGGGACACTGCAGGACCCTGAGACCGGAGTGCTGCAGCCACGGCCACCCAAGGAGGGGAGGTCTCGGGCATCCCCCCACCACAGAGACACTGGGGGACGACGTCACCTGTTCAGGTTGCTCAGGAAGCGACACCCCCATGTCATCTGGGAGCATGGAGCCCAGGTGCTCAGATCAGGGGAGGAGAGGCCGTGGGGGGCTCAGGACACAGGTGCTGGGAATCCCCAGCCGAACATGGAGTGTGGTTCCACACGAGCCCAGTCCCCTGCTCCAAGTCCCCCTCAATCAGAGAAACCCAGCACAGGGTGTGGGGCATGGGTCACCAGCTGGCCCGGGGCCAGGGTATCCCATGCTCTCAGTACCCAGAGGAGCTCGGGGCCTGTGCTCCAAGACACCCTCCCCTCCTCAAGCCCCTAGCAGGGACCCAAGTCCGCCAGCCCCCAGCAGGACCCCACCCCAGGCCCGTGTCCCCTGTTGTGGGCCCTCCTGCACCTGCCACAGCCACAGCTGGGCTGCAGCTCAGCCACACCTCTGTAGGGTCTGCCTTCTTCATCTGCTCTCATCAGCTCTGAGAGGCCTGGAAGATTCTGTCACCCTCCCCACAGGCTCCAGCCCTCCCCACTCCCCTCCCCTCCCCTCCCCCGCCCCAGCCCCCACAACTGCACTCAGCAGCTCAGGAAAGGGAAGTGCGTGTCTCGGCCACCCGGCCTGTGCAGGGAGAACCAGAACCCTAACTGGGCAGAGAGTGGACTCCTGGGGCGGGGGCTGGAGTGGGGGAGGGAGGCAGGGCAGGCACAGTACAGGGGGCAGCGGAGGCGGAGGCCTGGTCCTAGCTGTCCCTAGTGCCCGCTGCTTCCTGGGCCCCATCCTCAGGGACAGCAGGGGAGGTCGGGGAGGGGCTGCTCCCTTCCTGTGAGGCTGCAGATGAGGAACCCGTGACGTCTCCCCGCTCATCTCCAGCCGGACTCTGGGCCTGCGCCCCTCAAAGCTGCTCTGCTCCACAGGGACCATGGGTGGCGGTCCCAGACCCCAGCCCTCACTGCCCTCCTCTGCCTGGGTGAGCTGGGGACACGGGGACAATGGGACCCCTACAGGTGCGGGAGGGGACAGCGCCCTGCCCCAGCTGGGACCCCAGGGCTCAGAGGACCAGGGCAGGCCTGGGCGTCTCTGCAGGGGTGGGGAGTGGGGAACAGCTCTCATGGGGACCTCTCTTCCAGGGCTGTGCCGGGTGCCAGGGGATGGGGCACAGGCGGGTGAGTCCTCCCCTGACCTGGCTCAGTCCCGGGGGCTCCAGACAGCTCATGTTAAGGAGCCCAGGGTGGCTGGGCTGATGGTGATGGCTGGGAGGGGCTGGGAGTGGAGCTGGGCAGTGGGGTGGGAGAGAGGCTGCACCCGGGGGCTGCAACTTTGATTCCTTGCCAGGGACCCTCTCCAAGCCCTCCATCTGGGCCGACCCAGGCCCCCCGGTCGCCATAGGGAGCCCTGTGACCCTCTGGTGCCAGGGCTCTCTGCAGGCTGAGGTCTATCATATGTATACAGAGAGCGGCCGTCATCCCTGGGAAACGAGGCCCCAGCAGGACTCCAGACACAAGGCCAGCTTCTCCGTGATCACGTCCATGAGCTCCCATGACACAGGGCAGTACTGTTGTGTGTATTGGACCTCGCTCAGCCCCTCCCAGCACAGTGACCCCCTGACCCTGGTGGTGCCCACCAAAGAAGAAACATGGACTTCATGGAGCAGCAGCCCCCCAGACATTGGTTTGCTTCCCCTGCAGGGATGTTCCCGGCGCCCTCCCTGTCAGCCCAGCCAAGCCCCGTGGTGGCGTCAGGAGAGAACGTGTCCCTCTCCTGTGGCTCAGATGAGGCGGGCACTGCCCATCTGCTGAAGGAGGGTGGAGCCAGCCCCCTGCACAGCCAGGAAGCCAGATACTCCCATGGGGCTGGGCTGTGGCAGGCCACCTTCCTCCTGGGCCCCGTGGACAGCACCCAAAGGGGCATCTACAGGTGCTACTGCGCTGACACCAACAAGCCCCATGTGTGGTCACTGCCCAGTGACCCCCTGCAGCTGGAGGTGTCAGGTGAGGGCCCAGCCCTGTCTCATCAGTCCTCATGGTCAGTGCAGGGCTGTCCCCTCAGGAGGACTGGGCTGGGGGAGGGGACCTGGGGGAGGTCACAGGGAGTGAGAAACAGCAGAGGTCTCAGCCCTGGGGCCCGGGTCATCCTGTGTGGCACAGGGTTTGTGTGGGAAGTGGAGTGGATGGAACAGGGGTGCTGGAGTTGGGAAGGGAACTGGGCTGGGTGCACAGGCCTCTCACAAAGCCCACGCTGGGCGAGGGGACTCCCTAGACAAAAAGATGTGCAGTCTGGGCTCAGGCTGCTGCGGGGAGGTGGGGTCCTGTGTTACAGGGTCTGGCCAGCCTAGGTGACCCCTCCGTGCACACCACCAGCCCCAGCACCCCAGGACCACACCCTGGAGAACCTCATCCGCATGGGCATGGCGGGCTTGGTCCTGCTGGGCCTCGGGCTTCTGCTGGCAGAGGCTTGGTACAGCCACAAGAGGACCCGGGCTGCAGGCCGGTGGTGACCTGGAGAGAGGACAGCGCTGGGTCAGAGAGGCCGAGCCCTGGGGGTGGGGCAGGGGGGAGCGTGAGAACAGTGGGGAACCGTCTTCAGGCATTCCATTGGGGGAACTGTCTGGGGGCAGCAGGGGCTCTTCCTCTATTCAGTTATGGACTTCTCCTGCCCTGAGGTGTGAGAGCGCCCCCTGCAGACCAAATGTGGATCCGCACCCATGTGCGCCTAGCACTTAGCTCTTTCTTCATGGAGCCTTTTGCTCTGTTTCTGGTGAATTCAGTTCCCAGTGCGCATGCGTGGGAATCCGAGTTTCAGCCAACAACACGGAGCTTACTCCAAGTAACAGAATAAACGAGCGAAATCGGATTTCAGGGTGGGCAGGGTCAATCCATCTGGGGAGTGATCCAGCAGATGGAAGACTTTCTCTCTCTCTCTCTCTCTCTCTCTCTCTCTCGGTCTGTATCTAGCTCTGTAACTCTTTCAAATAAATAAAATATATGTTTTTAAAAAGTTAACGGTGTACAACATTGGTAATGTACTAAAAGTCAGCAAATAATACACTTTAAAGGGCTGGTTTTATGTTATTTGAATATCAGCACAATAAAGAAGGAAACATGGTTCCCTGGAATTACCATCCAATCCAACAGTTCCTCTCCTGCACATATAACCACAGGGATTGATGCAGGAACCCAAGAAGGTGTTTGCATCCATGGGTTCATAGCAGCCTCATTCACATGAGCCCAAAGATGCCAGCAACCAGAATAAGCAGAACAGATGAGTGCGTCCACAACAGGCGGTGTTTGTAGATACGGCTGATACTCTCCTGTTAGAAAAGAAGGAGGGTCTGGATAATCATGGAGAAATCAGCCAGTGTCACAAAGACACCATGCTCTGCTTCTGCTCTGAGAGGTGCCCGGGGGTGCAGATTCAGAGGGCAGAACGTGGACTTGGGTGTGGGAGGGAGAGTGCAGGTGCCTGCTGAGTGGGTCTAGGGTTTCTGTCTCCATTAATGAAGATGTTTCTGAACAGGTGCTGGTGGGTACACGACACAGTGAATGTGAGAAGTAGCTACAGCATGAATTAAATTTCTGTCAGGTCTGTAATCTGTGCTCTGTGAATTTCAGCTCGACTAAAGAGAAAGACACAGACATCATTTTTACCACCTATTTTTTCCTTTAAATGAACACATAATAATTTGGGAGGTGCAGCATGGTATTGGAGGGTGTGCTGATCACACCAGGGCCTTCCCATCTTGTCATGTCTTGTGTTTGGGCCCCAGCTCCTCTCCTCGAGTTCTTTGTAGAAACACTCAACAGGTTATGTGAGCCATGGGTGCCTCCTGTGCTGTGCAGACAGAGCCGTTCCTCTATCTGACTCCACCTTGGGACCCGGGGACCAAACCTCCCTCATCTCTCCCCCAGACCCTTTTCAGCGATAGTGGTCACCATCCTACTCTGCTACTATAAGACCAACTTTTCCAACTTCTGCGTAGAAGAGAGAACTTACACTGGATTCCTGGGAAGGCGTATTTCACTAAATGAGTGTGGCTGCTGCTGCGGATCTGGGGCACCTGGTTCCCAAGGGAGCATCCCCTTCCTCCCTGGCACTTTCTGCGTGGAAGGAAGTCTACATGCAACGGACACCTGAGAAGTGGAGCGCAACGCACCTGCTCTGGCCGTGCCTCCACTGTAGCTCTAAACCAAGGTCAGCCTTGCCTGCATATCCGAAGGGGGCATCTGGGACCCCTGCTTTCTGGAGGAGCCCGTCTGTGGTTTCTGGAAGAGAAGTGCAGGGTCTCTGAGTTTCCGGAAGAGGGTGTGCAGGGCTTCCAGAAGAGCGCTCTGGATTCCTGGGTCTACGGAAGAGCGGCCTGGGGTCTCCGGACATGAGCCCGAGATTCCCGGGTTCCTGGAAGAGCACATTTGAACACTGTAGGACTCCTTAAGAGGGGGCTGGGGTCTCCGGATCCCCGCCCGAGGTTCCCAGGTGTCCGGAAGAGCCCGTCTGGTATTTCCGGTTCGTCCACCATTAACCTTCTTTCTACCCGGCAGCTCCTCCTTCAGCCCCACCTGGCCCCTCGAACCCTTGGTATCATGCCGCCTCCTGGTTTTAGTTCCCGACGGTGCCAACTCTCTGAGCGCATGGGCAGCTCCTTGGCTCACCTGTCCGCAACAGTGTGGGACAGAGAGGGGATCCTGGGGCCCAGACCCCCACCGCTCCTTTCTCCTAGCCCAGGTCAGGCACAGGGGAGGAGCTACGGGAGAGGAGACCCTTAGACACCTGCCCGCCCGCGTTCCTGTGGTACAGCTCACATCACTGTCATCATCAACCGAGGTGAATGGGGCCCGAAGCAAGGTGTCCCACAGTACAATAAGACTCGGCCATGGAAGAGTGAAACCCGGATGTTTTCAGGAAACCGAGGCACTGCGGACACTGTGGAAGTGAAACAAGCCAGGCACAGGGAAAACCCATGCGGGAAGTCATTCAGGTGTGGGCTGTGAGGGACTTGGGGAGCAGAGTGGTGGTCACCAGGGGAGGGCGTGGGATCCGCAGGTCAGAGAGCAGAGCTACAGAATCACGTGGGAGAAGAAGGTCTAGAGGTGTAGTGTGTGTCATGGCGACTGTAGTTAATAACGCTCATGGCACGGGCAGCTGAAATGGCTTAAAACTGTGTCAGATGCTCCCAGCACACAATGAGTCTGTGAGGTAATGCGCACATTATCTAGCTTGGGTTAGCTCTTCCACGTTTGTGTGCGTGTGTGTTGTGTGTGTGCGTGTGTGTTGTGTGTTTGTGTGTTTGATGTTTACATGACAATTATACAGAAATACAACTTTTGAATATCAAAGCAACAATTTCTTTAAAAGGAGAAAGTTTGTTGACCTCTCCTCTTTCAGGCTCCTGTGACAAGCCCTGCCTGTTGTGGATCAGGGTCTGGGGTTATGTCAGGACAGAACATTTCCCTGCCATGTTGTTCTGCCTCCAGCGTCCTCTTGATAAAGTTCCAGTGAGTCCGGGGGGAAATGGCTCCCTGCCACAGCACTGATGCAAGGGGTCCCAAGGAACCTTGGCTCTGGTCCTGGGAACCCCCGCATCTGTGCGGTCGCCACCTGTGGTGGAATGAGAAGGCCATACCAAGATGGACACACGCAAGTGGGCATCAGTTACTCAGGAATGGCTTCGGAAGCCCCCTTGGAAGCCACCTGGAAATGGAGTCTGCCTGGCAACAGGATGTGATTGGTTAGGGCATAAACTGCCCGTTGACTGGATTGGCTGCCTCGGCTATATAAGCTGCTGTACCAACTGAAATAAACGAGTCTGTGGGCTGCTCGCCTCTGGCCTGCTTTCACCTGACTCCCGGGGTCTGTGTGGTGACTCTGTGCCTCTTGCCCCACCACGCTCCTCCTCTCAGAACAAATCCACAGCAACAGCCACCGTGGCAGCCCCCAGGTGTGGCGGCCCCCAGTGGTGCCCTGGAGCTCATGGTCACAGGTAGGCGCCTCTCAGCCCTTCTGTGTCCTCGGCAGAGGCTCGCAGCTGGCTGTGCAGGCCCTGTCCACAGCAGGGGTGTGCAGAGCAGTGTAGGAATGCAGCAGAGGGCACCTGGTCTGGGGCAAGGATGCAACAAGAATGGCTTCTTGCCCCCTCACAAACTCAGCTCACATCTATTGCTGTGGATTCAATTCTGGGAGGAGGAGCATGGTGGGGGCAAGAGGCGCTAGTCACCACACAGACCCTGGGAGTCGGGTGAAAGCAGGCCAGAGGCGAGCAGCCTGCAGACTCATTTATTTCAGTGGCTACAGCAGCTTATATAGCCAAGGCAGCCAATCCAGTCAAGGGGCGGTCTATGCCCTAACCAATCACAGCCAGTTGCCAGACAGTTTCTGAAGCCATCCAATCACAGCCTGTTTCCAGACATTTTCTTTCGCCAGTGGCCATCTTGGCATGGCCTTCTCATTCCAGCACACATCCTCTGCCGTCCCCCAGGAGGTCAGCTGAGCCAGTTGGGCTTGGGAACAGCAGAGCAACCACGAGCTGTGCACACACTGGAACAGGGTCGATTCCCAGTAAGCAAGGTGAGAGCTGATGTTTGTGTGTCACAGCATGTCCACACGGCCTGGGATAGCCTTCTTTCAACTCGTCTCAGACACACAGAAATGTGAAAACACGCTCAGACCATGGGCCATCCACAGAGAGGCCGTAGGCTGGCTGTGGTCCTTGGGCCATGATGTGCTGACCTCTGCTGGGCACAGAGCTGCGTGAGAGGAAGTGCTGGCTCAGGCCGTGCAGAGGACTGCTGTGCCCATCAACACACTCACACACGCATGCACACACATGCAGACACAGGAACATGCACATACATGCATATACACACATGCACACATGCAGACACATAAACATATGTACACAAGCATGCACACATGTGCAGACACACACATCCATGCACAGAGACACACGGACACATAAATAGATGCGTGCACACACTTGCACACACAAGCACAGATTGCACACACAGAACACAGAAACGCATACACACAAACACCCCCAGACGCACTCATACACACATGCAAACAGACATGCATGCAAACAAATGCAGACATACAGGCACACATGCACATGTGTATACACACAGATGCAGATACATACGCTCATATACAGAGAAATACATGCGTGCACACAGATGCAGACACATACACATATGCGCACATACACGTGTGCACACAGCTGCAGACACATGCACACACCTGCACACTGGGAAACACATATACATAAATGCACACAGACCTTCAAATGTGCAAACACACGTGCACACACATCAACAGGACACATTAGAAACAATTCCATAAGTATCTGGTCTCAAGGGCACAGAAATAAAGAGCCAGTGGTGGAGACAAAAGCTTAGTTGAGAGCCTTCTGGTTCAAGTGGGAGTGGAAGTGCGGGTACTCGGCAGACGCTGCCCAGGAGGTGGGCCCTGATGGGGTTTAGCACCTCCCAGGGAACAGAGACCCTGCCCCAAGTCCCTGAGGAGGGGGCTTGGAACCAAGGTCTCCACAGAACTAAAGAGAGTGGGTGCTGTAGAGAGAAAGCAGTCAGGACCCTCAGCCCTCAGGGAAAAGCTCCGGTCACCACCCCAGCCGGCCACATGCAGGGAGCCTGCACCTGCAGATCTGGAAGCAAAGTACTGAAAACCCAACACCCACAGCCTTCACGAGAGCATGAGGCTGAGTCTGACCGAGTGGGGTGGGAACCTGCACACCCACAGCGTCTGCCAGAGAGCTGCCCCCTGCTGGGCACCCAACCCCTGGGGGACTGGGAGAGACCACAGAAAGGCACAGGGCCCCTCCATGGGGAGCAGAACCCACTGCAGCTGAACCCTCAGTGAGAACAACCGGCCTCCTGAGGAAGCAAAGGCCCCATGATGCAAGGCCCGGGTCCAATTCTTGGCTGGACGTCTGGGCTCCAGCTCCTTGCTCATGCAGGTCCTGGGGCCATGGTCTCTGGCTTTGGAGCTGGGTTCCTGCCTCCCATGTGGGGGGGTGTGGATAAAGCTCATGGCCCCTGGCATTGGCCCTGGTTCACCCCAGCCATAAGAGCATTCTGGGAGTGACACAATGGATGGAGCTGGCTCACTCATTCTCTCTCTGCCTCTCACATTTTCAGAATTTAAAAATAAAAAATCAGGGACCCCGCCACGGCTAACTAGGCTAATCCTCCACCTTGCGGGGCTGGCATGCTGGTTTCTAGTCCTGGTCGGGGTGCCGGATCCTGTCCCGGTTGCCCCTCTTCCAGGCCAGCTCTCTGCTGTGGCCCAGGAGTGCAGTGGAGGATGGCCCAAGTGCTTGGGCTCTGCACCCCATGGGAGACCAGGAGGAGTACCTGGCTCCTAGCTTCGGATCAGCGCGGTTCGCTGGCCACAGCGCACTAGCTGTGGCGGCCATTGGAGGGTGAACCAACGGCAAAAAGGAAGACCTTTCTCTCTGTCTCTCTCTCACTGTCCACTCTGCCTGTCAAAAACAAACAAACAAACAAATAAATAAATAAATAAAAATAAAAAATCAGAAACTCGTGCAAAAGCCAGAGGGGACCCCACCCCGGGAGACCCCGTGGGGACTTTGGCCTCATCCTCACAGCGCCAGGGGTTGACTCGAGTTCCGTGGTCGGTGTTTGGAGAGAGTTTGTGTTGGGGGAGCTCGGGGTGAGCCGGTCCCTGTGCCACAGGACAGGAGAGGAAACCCAGCCCCAGGTGTCGACCCCTGGAGCCAGAGAGGCCCTGCCTCAGTCCTCATGCTGTCTCTGAAATCCAGCCCTTTCATCTCCCCCAAGGCGAGTGCTCAGGCCCCGGAGGCACGAGTAAGGGCAGACAGGCTGGGCTTTGTTTCCCATCACTTCCAGGGAGCACAGAAAACCTGCCTTCCTGTCCCCACCCTCCCTCCTGCACCTGCAGGGAGAGGGCTGTGGTCCTCGAGGTTCTGTAGCTCAGAAAGGAGATGGAGCCCGTGCTCCCATTTCCAGACAGGGGGCGGTGCTGTGCAGAGTCCCACGTCTCTCCACGGGTGCGAGGCGTTAAAGCAGGGGTCACAGAACCCCCATTCTCTCCCTCGCCTCCCCTGCATGTGGATGGCACGGTGACCTCCCAGGGCTGCCCCGTGACTGTGCCCCTCGGTCTGATCCCCTGTTCCGGAGCTGCAGATGCACTGGGAACCCACCCAGACCCGGCCATGGGGCACCCAGAGATGACAGGGGCTACCCAGGCCAGCAATGGACGGGAGCTCTGGGGAGGGAGCGGCGTGGTGTTGAAGCTGACAGACACTGAGGTTGTGTTAGGTAGGAAGTTCAGTGGGAGCTTATGTGTGTATGACAGGCCTAAAGAGAAGACATCTATGTCCAGCATATGCTGCATCTCAAAGTCATCCCGATAATGTTTCAGGGCAGCCCGGCCTTCGCATCCTGCCTGCCCCCTCCTACCTGATAACCTGCCAGGTGGAGGTCCCCGCCCCTTCTGCCTGACAAATCTTCCACAGTCTCCCAGATGCAGCCCAGTACCTGCATGTCAAACACCCTGCTCTGGATCCCCATTCTCTAGGGGGTCCTGCTCACCCTTCCTCTGAACCCAGGATGGCGCCAGCTAGGCGTCCTCCTGTCTGATACCTTCAAGGGAAAACTCAGATAGGAGCTTCTTAATATTTACAGCCATAAAATCCTTTGTTTCAGGAGGAGCTGTGTGAAGATCCATCTCCTTAAAAACCCCCGGCCTCAACTGGACAGTGTGCTCAGCCCTCTGCATCTCCGCTGAGCCACCGGCCTGCCCAGGTGTACTCTCTCCACTCAACCATGTAACCTCACTACCCCCTGCCAGTCCGAGTGACTGGGCACTCTCAGGTCCTGTCTGGAGAGGTGCCCATCCGTCCTTACGGATGTCCCTGCCCTAATAAACCTTGCTATTTTACCTCCCACTACTCTCTGTCTCACACCTGAATTCTTTCTCGTGCTAAGACAAGAACCCTGCTTTTATCCGGTAACAGATGCAGGTGTGGTTGGATTTGTCAAGGGGCCGTGGTCAGGTGGTGGAGGGAGGGCTTTGGCCCTGCCTGTAAAAATATCAGTGTGAAATCCCCTGGGTGACTGGCATAAGGCCTTGCCCGCCACATGCTGTGCTCCTCTCTGACCAGCCACGCCCCGCGTCCCAGCCGAATCTGCGCCATGCACTTCCCACTCATGGCCTTGCTCTGCCTCGGTGAGTCCCGGCACGAGAGAGCGATGGAGGCCGGGGGTACGGGTGGGGGGCAACATGACCCATGGTTCCTGCCTCCCAGGGCTTTGTCTGAGCTGGAGAATCAGCACCCAGAAGCGTGAGTCCTCCCTTCACTGCCCCAGGGTCACCCTCCAGGTCCCCAGGAAGTCACCACCACTGGGAAAACTGGGAGTGGGCGGGGCTGTTGCCAGTGGGAGGGGGCTGGGGTGGGTCCTTCCGGAAACTCAGGTTCTGATTCCCTTCCAGAGGCACTGACCAGGCCCAGCATCTGGGCTGAGCCCGACTCCAGGATTCCAGAGGGGAAGCCGGCAGCCATCTGGTGCCAGGGGCTCCCCGGGGCCGAGGAGTACCAGCTGCGCTCCGAGGGGGGCCTCTCTGCCTGGGGGAGACCCGAGCGATCCAGAGCAAGGGGCGGAGTCCGGTTCCCCATCGCGGCCATGACCTCGCGCACTGCAGGGCGCTACCGCTGCTTCTGCCGCAGCGGGGAGCTCTGGTCGGAGCCCAGCGAGCCCCTGGATCTGGTGGTCACCGGTGAGCCTGCTGGGCTGCGGTGGGGGCAGGTGGCGGCCCCATCCGGCCACGCTCTGCAGGTGTCAGAATGGGGGCTGCTTCCTCTGGAAGGAGCCTGTAGGAGAGGGAAGCCCAGCAGGGCATAGGTGCAGGGCTCCTACGGAGGAAGGCACCCGGGTCCCTGGGACAGGCGAGAGAAGCAGGCCAGAAAGAGAGAGAGGCTTGTCCTGTGGGAGGGCCGCTCCCACGGAGGGAAGGTGCCCGGGCCAGGGCGCTCCCTACAGCCGGGGACCTGTGTCTCAGACTGAAGCACTTGGTAGGATCTGCAGGAGGGCTCGTGACAAACACAGAGAGCTTTGGCCCCGAGTCACCGCAGCCTGGATCAGAAGGGCCGAGAGCTGCAAGCAGCCGAGTGTCCCCTGGGGAAGGCGTGGCCAACGTGGGCTGCACCGCATGCGAGGGAACCGGCTGAGCTTGCAAAAGAAGTTGAGACACGGGGCGAAGATTAAAGCTGTGAAGATGCTGAATTCTATATTACGTATGTTTCTCCCCCAAAACCTAAGCAAACGGCCGCCCCACCCGAGTCTCTGACTGGTGGCTCTGAGGTGGCCCCTGGCCATCGGATGCCCTAGGCTGTGCTGGCGTTGTAGTCCTAGCGGCCAATCTCTGGGAAAACCCCGTGGACAGCGGCTCCCAGAGAGTCCGATCCTCACTCCTGGAAGCTGGGGGCACTGAGCGGCTCCACCTGGGAGCACGGCTGGGGAGGGCGAGTCTGTGGCTGGGGTAGGTGTCGGGGGAGGAGAAGGGTCTGAGGTTGCAGGGGGGGACCTGGGAGGCAGGAAGACACTGGCAACCTTCTCGTGCAGGAATGTACGACACGCCCACCCTATGGGTTCAACCAGGGCCCACGGTGACCTCGGGAGAGAATGTGACCTTCTACTGCCGGCTAGAGACAGTGACCAACACCTTCTTCCTGCTCCGGGAAGGCGGGCCCAGCCACGCACAGGGCAGCCACGGGGCGGTGCCAGCGGAGTTCCCCGTGGGCCCTGTGACCTCGGCACACACGGGCACGTACAGGTGTTTTGGCGCCTATAGTGACCATGTGTGGTCCTTCCCCAGTGAGCCCGTGAAGCTCCTGGTCACAGGTGAGGAAGCCCCCAGTTCCCAGGTCCTCCCTGGGCTCCTAAAGAAACCCCAGGGTCCTGTCGAAGGGACGTCCACCCCAGGGGGCCAGGGAAGGAGAATGGGGGGGGGAGCAGAGGAAGCCCCCAGCCACGACCTGTCCTCTTCATCTCCGTCTCCAGATGTGGGAGACCCCAGCCTGGAACCCACAGGACCCGCCCCTGCTGCAGGTGAGTAGCTTGCTCCTCCACACTCAGGAGAGCTGGAGCCTTCCTGTGTGTGCCCGAGGGTGCCGTGGGCTTCCCCGCCTGCACAGTGCAGTGCAGGTGCCCCAGGTGTGGTGGTGTTCAGTGCCCACAAGCCACTGGCAGTGAAACCCACACCCTCCCTCTCATGCTGGTCCATATGCAGAACGCAGGTGCACTAGGGACATGATGAGAAGTTACCCAGAGGCTGTGTCCCCGGGGCCCGTGACACGCAGGGAATCTTGTGTTTAAGACATGGGCGCAGTCTCCAGGAGACCTCACTGTGTGTATGGGAATATTCCAAATCCCAGGATAAGCCCACCTGGAGTACTTCCGGTCCCTAGCATTTTGGATAAGGCAACCCATACAGCAGTGCCCGTCACCCAGAAAAACATCTGGTGCATGAGCATTCCGGCCAGAGTGGATGGAGCATCCATGGGTGGGTGTCAGGAGAGAGAAATGTGTTATATGAGGGCAGTTCAGAGAGCTCATGGAAAGTGCAGGGGTAAAAGGACTGGGCCATCTTCTGCTGCTTTCCCAGGCACATTAGCAGGAAGCTGGAGAGAAGTGGAGCAGCGGGGATTCGAACCGGTGCCCATAAGGGGTGCTGGTGCTATAGGCGGAGGCTTTAGCCCATTACACCACAGCGCTGGCCCCATAAACTTCTCTTTTAACTCCGTGTCCCATGAAGTTTTAGAAGCCCCCTGGCATCGCACACAAGGAGCGCTGGTGACCTGG
The DNA here is from genome assembly GCF_051225735.1 of Oryctolagus cuniculus. NCBI lineage: Eukaryota > Metazoa > Chordata > Mammalia > Lagomorpha > Leporidae > Oryctolagus > Oryctolagus cuniculus. Next base: position 4,150,190 of record NC_142884.1, on the reverse strand, counting down.
AAGGGGGACCCTGGAGGGCTAAGCAGGGCCGCCTGGCTGGGCACACTGAGGAGACATCTGGGTGAACACTGGCCGACTGAGCCCCTTAGTCGATTGGTTCTCAGAATGAAGAGATTTCCAGAAAGACAGGGGGCGACCCAGCAGTGCCGGAAGTCAGGAAGGGGAGGTGACAAGGGACTGGCCAGGAGGCTGGTGGGCAGGGGGCTGGCTCAGGACGCCAGGGGAGTGCCTGGCTTTCAATTTGATGCTGTGTGTGGAGAAAGACCCGCGTGAGGGGGGCGCAGAGCCCCCATTGGGGTGCGAGGCACAGAGACGCATGCGCAATAGTGCAACGCCAGCTTCTGCCTGGTGCCTGGGGGCCCATGCCCGTGGGGTGAGGCCACTGGGACCCCTGTGAGGCATGGGGTGGAGACTTGGACAGCCGCGGGGTGTGGGGGGGCTGGGCTGAGGAAGGAGAGGCTGGGTAGGCGGAAGCCAAAGCCAACCCTCCCTTCCCACAGCAGGATCTCGGCAATCCCCGTCTCGGAACCACAGTGTCCAGAGTCCAGGACGGTGAGTAGCCGGGCTCCCGCGGGGTGGGGGCAGGAGGAAGGTCTGGGAGGTGAGGGGAGAGGAGCAGGTGGGTGCAGTGCTGCATCCCATCAGCGGCCCCTCTGCCCCAGCCCCAGCCGCCTGGGATCACACCGCCCAGAACCTCCTGCGGATCAGCCTGGCTGTTCTGGTCCTGGTGGCTCTGACGTGGCTCCTGGCTGAAGACTGGCTCTGCAGGTGGAGGACCCGGGAGGGAGCTGGCCGTGTGCCCAGGCTCGCATGGACTGCGACATCTGTGCTGTGCCGTAGAGCGGGGGTCACCTGCACGGAGTGGGGTGCGGGGGTGGAGGTGACGGCCTGCTGAGGCAGATCCGCTCCTTGGCGTGTGCACCTGCTCGGCCACCGCTGCCCCACTCTGGTCTCCCCTGACAAAGCAAACAGCCCTGTCCTCCATAGCAAGGCTGCGGCTGAAACTTCACGCACACTCAGAACGCAGTTTGGGTTTCCGTGAACTATTTGAGGTCGCTTCAAGGCTGCTTCCCGCTGTGCGCTCTGTCCTGATCTCTCCCTCCCTTGGCCTGCGGGGTACCCCCCCAATCTCTTTCCCGCCGCTGTACCCGAGTGCCACAGGCTGGGTGACGGACAGAGGCTCGTTTAGCTGCTACCCTGGAAGTCCAGTGATGATCACCCAGGGCGATAGATGGACCCTGGGACTCCCTGAGACCGGGGCTTCCCTCCTCCCCTCGTGCTGAGACCGGAGCTCGGGACCCCAGACCTGTACTCCAGGGACCCTTTGTGCCCAATGAGGTGGGGAAGGGAGTTACCTGGTGGCCCTGGAGTCTGCAGCCCTGGCACAGCCCAAGTGCCGGAGCTTCTCCCACCCCGGCGGGGTCTCACCGACAGTGGTATGGTCCCACCAACGTGAGTGGGGTCTCAGTGTCCTGGCTGGGGTACTACTGTTGTAGGTTTGGTGTCACTGACCTTGTGGGAGGGGTCTCACCATAGTGGGTGAGGTCCCACTGACTTGGGTGGGGTCTAACTACCCCAGGTGGGGTTCACTGATGTGGGTGGGAAGGGTCTCACCATAGTGGGTTTGGTTTCACCATCCCGGGTGGGGTCTCACTATCTTGTTGGGGTCTCCCCGATATGGTTGGGGTGTCACCAACCTGTGTGGGAGAGGTCTCACCGATGTGGGTGGGGTCTCACTGCCCCAGGTGCGATCTCACTGGTTGAATCCCTAGTGACAGAGAGACTGGCAGACTCAGTGGGTGGGGTGGGGGTGGGGGCAGATGGGCCGCTTGGGGAGGGGGGCTCCTGTGCTGGATGCAGAAGCTCTCAGAGTGGGCGGGGGCGGTGGAGCTGTGCTGTGAACGCCTAATGTCCCACTGCTCACCTTGAAGCCCTGAGTTGTGGCGAATCTCCTGTTCTGTTTTGCCACAAAACCTGTCTCCAACAGTGACCCCCTAGGGAGCAGAAGTGTCCCTGGTTGAGGACCACTGTCACATTCTGTAACAGGGTTTCTGGAACCTTCCGTGTGGTGTGGTTTTGGCCAGGGCCTTCTGTGCACTGAGGCGTGGGTAGCAGCAGCCCACAAGCATCCCCAAGCACCACCCGGTGTCCCACGGGTGGCAAAGACCACCCCTGCTGAGCCCACGGACCCGAAGCGTCCCGGCCCATATGCTGTTTTGCTCCAGATTCCAAAGGCTTCTTTCGGTCTTGCAAAGACAAGCCGTGGGCACAGGATCTGGGGAGCACTGGTCCCTGGTCTGCCCCAGAGCTGCCCCGTGGACAGCCACTGAGTCCTCCCTCCCTGTGCCTCCCCGTCACCTGGATATGATCGCTGGTGGGGGATTTTAATTAACCTCCGGTGCTCACAGGGTCAGATGCTTCCGGTTCCCACTGCCAGGCCTTTGCGTGCAGGGAGCCATGGCAGCAGGGAGCACACAGGGTCCTCTCTGAGAGGACCCTCCCTCTGGCCAAGGCCATTCTCTCTGAGCACGACCACGGGGCTGATCGCACCCAGAATGAAGGGCAAAGGCCCAGCTGGAGGCGGCGGGTTCTGGCCCTGCCACACGGAGCGGCAGCAGCAGGTGGCTCTGCAGCGGCCCCCAGGCTGTGTCTGCAGGCACGTGGGTGGGGCTGGACACCAGACGATAAACTGTGAGCCGTGCGGCCCAGCCTTAGCCTCCATGACTGGCACCTGAGTGCCTCCGGCAGCACGAGGCTGAGCGAGGGCAGCCCCTCCTCCCAAATCACTGGGGTGGGGTGGGCAGGTCTCCACGGGGGGCCCAAGGGATGCTGACAGGTGACGGACCTGCTCTGTGGGTCAGCACTGTGCAGGGTAGGTTCTATGGGTATAAGTTATATTTAATGAAGCGCCTTAGAAAATATTAGAGGGGAAAGAACATTGCATAGAGCCGCTGGCAGCCTCCTCTCCAAACCGGCGCTTACAAAGGGCAGTTCTGCTCCAAAACCCCGAAAATCCTCCCAGAAGTCCCAGAGCGAACATGGACGCCTAGAAACGCCCAACAGCAACCACGCTCAACTTAGAAGACAAACTTCCTTCGGGTTAGGATTGACTTCCGGCCTGTGCAAGGTTGGGCCAAAGGAAGTGGACTTCCCCTGAGCTCTGTGATTGGCTCCCAGGATGCAGCAGGGGGCAGGACTTCCTGCTCAGGGGCCGTATGAGCTCGTCCCATCTTTAACAGGAGGTGGGCTCAGCCGTTGCTATGAGACCTGCTGACAGCACCTGGCCCTGCCCTCAGACACTGCCTTCCTAGTTCGGGGGTGGGGCTGAGGTACAACCCCACCCCCCAGGCCGCCCGGGGTATTGTGGGTACATGCGGCCATGGTGAGAGGTAGCCAATGGGCGCTCGGCTCTCAGTGACTCTGTCTCCCGCACCCTGTGGTTTCTGAGGCGCTGGGAGGAACCTTTCGCTCACCGGGTGGCGTCTGCTCTCGGGTCTGGGACAGCTCCAGAGCCGGCGGGGGAGAGGCCGTCTCCTCGTCTCCCACGCGGGAGAGGTTGACGGCGGGGTCTGCAAAGCCTGAGGAGCCACGTCACGCTGGGCCCTCCTTGCTCGCGCGTGGACCTTCCAGCCCCGACCTGCGAGAGGGGACAGAGGCTGGGGTGGTCACAACGCGCCCACCGCAGGAAGCGCCTGGGAATCCAGCCCAGGGCTCGGGGGCATTCCTCCTGTGGAGTGGGATTCAGTGGCTCCCCTGGCGCTGGCATCCTCTCCCTCCTTGTGGGCGCTTGATTCTGTGTGAGAGATGCCCGTCCAGTCCCGCTCCCCTCTGTAGCAGGGTCTGTTCTCTGCGTGAGAGATGCCCGTCCAGTCCCGCTCCCCTCTGTAGCAGGGTCTGTTCTCTCCATGAGCGATGCCCGTCTGGTCCCTCTCCCCTCTGTAGCAGGGTCTGTTCTCTGCGTGCAGCAGACGAAACCCTGTCTGGCAGTTACAGGGTGACCTCAGGGACGCGGGCCGTCACAGGAAGAGTGAACATCGCATGGTTCTAGAACTGAAAATGAAACAAAAAATGACCTACATGAAGGATCTCTGTGGGTGAGATCCTGATGGAAAGAAGGGGCCATCTAAGAAGGATGCGCCTTTCTCTGAAGGGAGGAGAGAACTCCCACTTTGCTCATGACCCTGTCTAAATACAGACCGTTTTTGTGGACTCAAAAGGCTTTCTTTAAATAAAAAAAGAAAGATTATTTATTTATTTGAAAGTCAGAGTTACATGGATATTGAAGGAGAGGCAGAGAGAGAGAGGTCTTCCATCCACTGGTGCCCAATTGGCTGCAGTGGCTGGAGCTGCACTGATCTGAAGCCAAGAGCCAGGAGCTTCTTCTGGGTCTCCCATACAGGTGCAGGGCCCAAGGACTTGGGCCATCTTCTACTGCTTTCCCAGGCCATGGCAGAGAGCTGGATCAGAAGTGGAGTAGCCGGGATTCGAACTGATACCTATATGGAATGCCAGCACTGCAGGCAGTGGCCTAACCCACTATACCACAGCGCCGGCCTCCAAAAGGCTCTCATAACCAAGGCAGCTCATGTCAACAGCTCCAGATGATCACTGACGTCATACATAAGAATGCTAATTGTTAAATCAACAACAGGAATCTCTGTGCACTGACTCCCCATGCAGGACCTCTGATCTTCATGAGTTGTATTATAAGAATTAACTGTAAAACTAGTTCTCCACACTGTGTGTGCGTGTGTGTGTGTGCAAATTGTTGAAATATTTATTTGGTATAGAGTTGGTCTTAGTATAAAATTGATTGGAGAGACTGGCGCTGTGGCACAGCAGTTTAACGCCCTGGCCGGATGCGCCGGCATCCTATATGGGCTCTGGTTCAAGTCCCGGCTGCTCCACTTCTGATCCAGCTCTCTGCTATGGCCTGGGAACTCAGTAGAAGATGGCCCGAGTGCTTGGGCCCTGGCACCCATTTGGGAGACCTAGGGGAAGATCCTGGCTCCTTCCTTCAGATTGAAGCGGCTCCAGCTCTTGTGCCAATTGGGGAGTGAACCAGTGGATGGAAGACCTCTCGCTCTGTCTCTCTCTGCTTCTCCTTCTCTCTGTGTGTAACTCTGACTTTCAACTAAATACATAAATCTTTTAAAAAAATAAATTTTATAGAAAATGAATCTTAGTGGAGAATGGGACTGGAAGTCGGAGAGGGTGGAGGAGGAGGAGTGAGAGTGTGGGAGGAATCTCTCTATTCCTAAAGTTGTACTTATGAAATTTGTATTCATTAAAGGAAAGGTTTCTTTGGGAGAAAAATAATAATTGAACCTGGGCTGGCGTTGTGACTCAGCGAGTGAAGGTGCTGCCTGAGACACCAGCATCCCACATGGGAGCACGGGTTCGAGTCCCAGCTGCTCCACAGCAAGCCAGTTCCCAGCTGATGCACTTGAGAAAGCAGCGGGAGAAGTCCATGTCTTGGGCACCTGCACCCATGTGGAAACCTGGATGGAGCTCCAAGCCCCTGACTTCAGCTTGGTCTACCATAACCACTGCAGCCATCTGGGGAGTGGACCAGTGGACGGAAGACCACATCACCCCACCCTGCTCCGGTAACTCTGCCTTTCAAAAATGTAGATAAATAAATCTTTAATAAATAAATAAATAAAAGGAACTGAATTCATGGGAATAGGAAGTTGCAGTAAATCCACCCACATGTCCTGTACTGGTGGGACTCGGCTCTAGGAACCCTGTACCGGGTGAATCTGGTCATGGGACATCAAGGAGTCCCGGCACACACCTGCATGATGGCACCTACTTCACTCTGGGCTCTGAACTCCGCCGTTCACTCCTGGGCTGGGAACGGCAGAGCTCGCTGCTGTATTCCTATGAGAATGTCCACCAGGGGCCGGGCGTCCTCCTGCAGTGGTGCAGACCTGCGTATCTAGGACTCTGCCCGCAGAAGCCATGCAGCAAGAGTACGATGAGGTCGGCAGCTGTCAGCTTCATTAGAATGTTGGGGGCGCCGGCGTACAGGCGACTGTGGCTGACCAAAACGTGCCCTGACACCTGACAATGCCGTGACTCGGGAATCCAACATTCTCCCTCAGTCTAAACGCCAGGCTGCAAAGCTTCATGGGAATTCCTCACACATTTATTCAGGTAGGAAACACACATACACATGCCTGCCCACACACTCCCAAATTTACATACACTGTTCCCGAGGACAGGAAAAAGGAACGTTTTATCAGGCAAGGAGAAAGTGCTATCAAAACCAGAGACGGAAACAGTCATATGCGGAAATCCTGGGACGGATGCTCCCGTAAACTAAGACTCCCACGAAAACGCTCACAAAGAATACTCGTTCCTATAAGAAGAGAGGAATGCAGGGGACATGAGCACACCGGTTGGTTGGTGGTGGTGAAGGCAGGCACCGGTCGCTTGATACTAAAGAATCGATGGCGTTCAGTACATTATCAGAAGTCACAGCTCATCAGACACAGACAAAGCTGTTTTTGTCTGAGAGATTTTGCATCCTCCTGTCAGTCATCACATCTTCTCTCCGGAACGTCAATTCAAGTGCTTTGCCCACTGCTCAAATGGGGCTTTTGTGGTTCCATGTAAATCATGAGTTTTGTTTTACTCCAGGCTGCTGGAGGTCTGGGCTCTGCTAAGTGGAGCTGTGTGGATCTCCCTTGGAGCGCTGACGGGAGTTCGTGTGTGGACCGCTGTCCTGTGACCTGACGGTGACCAGTGAGGGCAGTTTCTGGTTGAGACGTTGGGTTGTCTTTAGGTAACATGACGTCATCAGGAAAGAGCCGACGTGGCTTCTTCCTTCCCAATTCGGACGCTTCTGTGCCTTCTTCTCCCCACCTGCTCTGGCGAGGAGTTGCAGGGCCGCGCAGAGCAGCAGTCAGGGTTCACGTTTCCTACAAGGTCCGCACTCTTCCTCCACGGAGACAGCGGCAAAGCAGCGCGTACTCCCCGCAGTGACGTGTGAGCGCAGCATGTCGGCGTGCGCCTGCGCACTCACGTGTCAGCATGTGTCCTGAGTAGCATGTCATCACACGCATGCGCAGTCCTGTCGTGTGTGCCTGTACAGTCACGTGTCAGGCTGTGTCCGCGAAGCCAGTGATGGTGTGCGCCTGTGCAATCCCTTGTCGACCTGCACCTGCGCAGTCAAGAGTAGGTGTGCGTGTGCGCGAGGCCGCCTCAGGTGAGTCCGTGTCCGCCCACACGGGGAAGCTGAGGCTCAGGGCAGAGGGGTGTGTGAGGGGACGCAGTGAGGGCGCCTCCCCCGGGAGTCAGGGCAGGCGGCAGGGAGGGGGCGGCGCAGGTCCTGGGAGGCCTCAGGGCCCCGCAGCGGGGTGGTCGGGTCAGGGGAAGCTGTGGCTGAGGGGCGTGGGAGCGGCGTCCGCGGCGGAGGGGGCGTCCGGGCCTCCCCCGCCCTGGGTCGGGCCCGGGACCTCCGGGCCGGGCGGGAGCGGGTCTGTGCCCACCTGCGTCCTCCGGAAGTGGCCGGGCTGCGACCCCACAGGAGGGGCTGAGGGCGGGGACGACCCTGGGGCGCATCAGCCCACCTGAGGGGCGGCTCCGGGAGGCCCGTGTCCTTGGTGCTGGGTCCTGGCCCTGGGAGAGGAGGGCGGAGCCGGCTGACAGGGCGGGGCGGGGCCCCATCCCTGCAGGGCGCCTGTGCCCCCATCCTGGGGACTGAGGGCCTGGCTGGCATGGGTGCGGTGCCGGTTCCCCCTCCCCATCATGGGACAAGGGCCACCCCGGGCAGCTGGGTGGGGACAGCAGCCCTCTCTGGTGAGGAGGGCGTCTGGAAGGGTCCTGGCCTACGAGGGGACGTGGTCCTGGGACCCAGCCTCTGGTTGCCTTCCAGGGAACCTCCCCAGACCCAGCGTCCGGGCTGAGCCAGGTTCTGTGATCGCCCTGGGCAGGCCTGGGGCCCTGTGGTGTCAGGAGACCCTGGAGGCCCAGGAGTGCCGTCTGTATAGAGAGGGAATCCCAGAGCCCTGGGACAGACAGATGCCCCTGGAGCCCGGATACAAGGCCAAGTTCTCCACCCTCTCATGGCCGAGGTGTACGCGGGGCGCTACCGCTGTGTCTGCCTCAGCGCTGCTGGCTGCTCAGAGCCCAGTGCCACCCTGGAGCTGGGGTGACAGTGAGGAAGCCACACCTGAGCAGGAGCTGGGTAGGTCACGGAGAGCTGAGAGAAGCCGTAGATGGGAATTGGGTGCAGGGCCTGGGCTCCTGGGCCAGACACCCAGAGTGAGGGCGGTGGGACTGCAGGGCAGGAGGGAGAAGGGTGTGGGCGGAGCCAGGGTGCAGCCCTGCCCCTCTTCCCTCCTGACCCAGCAGTGCCCTGGTTGATCCCTGCAGAGGGCCTGACGGGGTCACACAGGGACTCGCCGTGTCTGGCTGCCGTGTCTGGCTGCCGCAGGTCGTGCTCCCACAGCGGGGGAGCAGATGCAGCGCTGGACGGTACCCGCCCAGGACGGGTCTCACTCACACCCCGGGGGCTCGGTGGGCTTCTAGAGCAGGACAGATTCTGCTCGGGCTCAGTGGGCCCTGGCAATGGCCCAGGGAAGTCCCCAGACCTGCTGCTGTAGGGAGAAGTTCGCCGGGCTGTGGGTCCCTGTGGCCCCGCCCCTGCGGAGCTCCCCTGGTGGCCTCCATGCTGGGGGCACACGTGAAGCCCCGGAGGGGCCGTGCACCTGCTCGCCTGAGTCGCTGGGCCTCTGCCTGCAGGTGTGGGTCCACTCTCTCCAGCCCGCATGTTCCTTGCACCCTTGTGCGTGGGGGGCCCTGCTCCTGACTTTCCCAGCAGTCGTTTCACGGGCAGAGGTCACCGGGGGCTCAGCGTTTGTGGCGTCAGTGTGGGAAATCCTCTCCCGTATCTGGGGCGGGTGTAGTTTATGCGTGACTACAGAGGAAGACTGGCGCCGTCTTCTGTCCCGTGTGCTTGGGATCCAGGCTGTCACGAGCCGGGGGTGTGTTGGTGTTTGCGTGTGTGACGTGTGTCGTGCACCCCCATCACAGCATCGTCATGGCCCCGACACCTGACCGGCCTGGTCCTCTGTCCCTGTGTGTCTAAGTCAGAGCTCCGCTCCCAGGAGGGCGTGGGTCTGGCTGTCAGGATCAAACCTGGTGCCGAGTTTCTAATGTGGTCTCCCTCTGATGGCTGGTGTGTGTGTGTGTGCGTGTGTGTGCGTGTGTGTGTGTGTGTGCGCGTGCACGCACTCTGCCTCTGATAAATAAATCTTTCAGATAGAGAGGAGAGACACAGAGAGAGGTCCTCCATTTGCTGTTTCACCTCCCAAATGGCAACAATGACCAGGTCTGGGCGTGTTTGGAGCCAGGAGCTTCTTCCAGGTCTCCCACATGGGTGCAGGGCCCAAGCACTTGGGTCATCCTCACTGCTTTCCCAGGTGCAACAGTAGGGAGCTAGAACGGAAGTGGAGCAGTCAGGACATGAACTGACACCCATATGGGATGCCGGGCTGCAGGCGGCAGCGTAATCGGCTACGCCACAGCGCCGGCCCCACACACACAGTTTTGTGCATCACGGGCAGCAGCCGGCTGAGGGGCACCGTGAGCGCGACTCACCTGTGTGTGCTGCCTGTGTTTCTAACACAGCTGTGTGCCAGCCAGAGACAAAGGGAGGCGGAGCAGCAGGTGCACTGGCTGAGGTGCAGGGAGGTGGCAGCCCCGACAAGTCCCCTCTGAGCTCCTGACACTCGGGAGCCCCGACGCCAACCCTTCCCCCAGCCGTGGGCCCGGAGCCCAGCGCTGAGTCCTGGTCAGCGCTCACTCGGCAGGGCAGGGGCTGAGCTGTGTCCCAGGCTGAGCAGGCAGCGCCCACGGCTCTGCACTCACTGGCCTGGGCCATTTTCTCTCTCAGCCTGAGACCCGGGGTCCCAGCTCAACTCTGGTCCTGAGGCAGACCCAGGTCTGAGTCCCCGGGGCACAGGGCGGCTGACAGTGACCCAGAGGCCAGTTCTCCCAGAGCCCCACTGAGCAGGGTCTGAGACAGGGAGGGGACTGAGCACTGAGGGGCAGAAATGACCGGGAGGTGGCGATGGAGGGAGGAGGAGGAGGTGCTGAGGAGGTCAGAGGGAGGAGGCTGGGAGAAACAAAACCACACGCCCAGACCGTGGGAACTCCCTCTGAGTCAGTGGCTGTCACAGAAGCCCTGCCCAGGGTCCCCTCCTCGGGGTCCCGTGATGCCTGCGTGGAAGCAGGGCAGGCAGGGGCCCCTCACTCACCACCTGTGAACCCCGTGAACCCCGCCAGACAGCTCCACCCCAGTCCCCGTGCACCTGCTCACTCCCTGTGAATACTTTATTTCATCACACCCCACCCCCGTCGTATCCAACCCCCCCTTTCCGGATCTGAATCTCACCGCTGGTCTGCACCTTCCTCCAACCAAACACCAGTGTCTCTGCCCCTCGTTGCTGGTGATGCAACCGCCACACATGTGTCCCCACCCCCATAGCAAACCCAACCACAGCCACGCCCAGGGCCCACGTGAACACTGGGGGTGCTGGCGGCTCCCTCATGGGCGGCTTCGTGCGGGGTGGGCAGCGGGGTCCCCAGACTGGACTCACGGCTTCTTCCTCCCCTGATGCACGGAATGATGCACGTGGAGGCCTTGAGGGGTGCAGGAACGCAGGGTTCGTGAGTGCACCCCAGGATCAGGCCAGCTGGAGCGAGAGAAAGAGGTGAGTACAGGGGCACAACACACACGCCATAGAGAAAACCCTCCATGGGGGCCTCAGCGATCCAGGTCATCCAGGGGAGGGGAGCACGCAACCTACAGGCCGCGGGAGACCAGGAAGTCCCGTGGTCAGACACTGCCACGGCAGCCACAGGCAACTCAAACTCAGGGAATTCTTTAAGTTGATGATCAGGACGGGCCCGGAATGATGCTGCCAACATCCAAACGGCCCTTGGGAGAAACAACGTCCCCAGCCCCATCCTCCTCCCCACGCCTCATCTGCCAGCCAGAGGCAAAGTGCTCATTCTGGGTGTGGCTTGATTGAATATTCAAAGTGGGTGGAGTTTGGGGTGGGGCTTGAGCACCACTCACTTCCAGGCTCTGTTTTGGAAAAAGGGGAAGTGTCAGGGAGTGGAGGTGCATGATGGGAGTGGGAGGACCCCTCACGGAAATTTCGTGGGATGACCCCATGGTCGTCCCGGGGGTGTCTTTAGGCGGCCCTCTTGGGTGTTTCCAGCTGGCGCAGGTATGCATGTACAACATTGTGGAATTTGTGGTTTCCTCATGGGAAGGCAGGGCCTGGTGGCTCTGGAGCTGTTTGTGCAGGCTTAGCCCAAGTGGCCAGGCGGCAGCCAATGGCTTGAAGCTGACCAGCAGCAGTTGGGTTGGGGCTCTGGGACCCTGCTGCTTCCCCCAGCTGCCCACCCTCCTCCCATCTCAAGCTGACTGTGTCCCAGCCCGCCCACTGCCCACTGCCTGCTCCTGTCTCAGCGCCCCTGAGAGCCCAGAGATGCCTGCCGGGCGGGGACACTGGGGCTCCGAGCAGCTCATCCCTGGATGCGGCTGGGCTTGTGCGGCCGATCCCCCCCCCAAGAAGCCCCTCCCCCACACTCACCTGTTCTTGTGGATCCAGGCCCCTCTTTCTCCGACACAGCAACCTACAAAACCGTAGGAGGGTTCTCCACCATCTGAATCTGTTTTGTTAAAGATGTGTTTGGAAGGCAGAGTTAGAGAGAGGCAGAGAGGAAGGTCTTCCATCCGCTGGTTCACCCTGTAAATGGCTGCAACGGCCGGAGCTGGGCCGATCCAAAGCCAGGAGCCTGGAGCCACTTCTGGGGCAGGGCCCAAGCACTGGGGTCACCTTCCACTGCTTCCCCGGCCATGGCAGGGGGCGGGATCGGAAGAGCAGCTCTGGACCAGGAAGCTGTGCCCATATGGGATGCCAGCGCACTACGCCACAGCGCCAGCCCCCACCACCCGGGTATTTGTCACAGCTCCCTGCAGGAGTCTTGGGCCTGGGAATTCCAGGAAGGATCCTGTCAGTTTCAGCCATGAAATGTCACACGTGGCACACGGCTACACATGGAGGCGCCCTGTGCCCGCTGGGGATGTGGTGCCCGGACACGGCAGGAAGGAAGTTGGCCCTTGCGAAACATCTGGCGGGAAATGTGCCTGGGGCTGGGATCCTGCATGCTGTGTGCACAGCTACTGAAGGCAGAGACAAGACACCCCGGGGCAGGAGTCAGCCCACTAGGAGGGCCACTAGGGAGGCCCGTGTCCTTGGTACTGGGTCCTGGCCCTGGGAGAGGAGGGCGGAGCCGGCTGACAGGGCGGGGGCGGGGCCCCATCCCTGCAGGGAGCCTGTGCCCTCCCCATCCTGGGGACTGAGGGCCTGGCTGGGGGTGAGGTGCGGTTCCCCTTCCTGTGGGGCTGCGGGTGGAACAGCCCTGCAATTCTGGGAGGACCCAGCCTCCAAGCTTCCACACCCGGTGTGTGCCCGTGCCGTGGGCGCTGTGCCGGGGCCGGTCAGGAGACGCCATGAACCCGTCCTTCATGGTCCTGCTCTGCCTGGGTGAGACTGGAAGACAGGGTGAGGAGACCCTGCTCTGGGAGGGACCCCGCCCCTGCCCACTGCCAGGCCCTGCTCCCTGGAGACCCCAAGCTCAGGAGCCCAGGGGAGGAGAGGACGAGGGCAGGGGCGAACCTCTCACGGGGAGCTCTCCTCCAGGGCTGTGTGGGCCCAGGACCCGAGTGCAGGCAGGTGAGCGTGCCCCCCACTGTGCCGGTCCCCTCCCCCTCCATGGGACAAGGGCCACCCCGGGCAGCTGGGGTGGGGACAGCAGCCCTGCCTGGTGAGGAGGGCGTCTGGGAGGGTCCTGGCCTGCGAGGGGTCGTGGTCCTGGGACCCAGCCTCTGGTTTCCTTCCAGGGACCCTCCCCAGACCCAGCCTCCGGGCTGAGCCAGGCTCTGTGATCGCCCTGGGCAGGCCTGGGACCCTGTGGTGTCAGGGGACCCTGGAGGCCCAGAAGTGCCGTCTGTATAGAGAGGGAATCCCAAAGCCCTGGGACAGAGTGATGCCCCTGGAGCCCGGAAACAAGGTCAAGTTCTCCATCCCTCTGATGGCTGAGGTGTACGTGGGGCGCTACAGTTGTGTCTGCCTCAGCGCTGCTGGCTGGTCAGAGCCCAGTGATGCCCTGGAGCTGCGGGTGTCAGGTGAGGGTCACCCAGGGTCCCTGCCCCACAGGCTGTGCCCTCAGGGAGGGGTCTGCTCCCAGGGTTCCCCTCTCATAGCGCAGCCCTGGGGGTACCGTGGGGGGTGAGCCCTGCTTCACATGACTGCTCCTCCTCTCCCAGGAGTCTACGGCAAGCCCAGCCTCTCGGCCCTGCCCAGCCCCGTGGTGACCTCAGGGGACAATGTGACCCTCCAGTGCCACTCCCAGCTGGGATTCCACAGGTTCATTCTGACAGAGGAGGGGGTGCCCTGGGCTGCCAGGACCCGGAGCTCAGAGCCACGCCCTAGTGCGCAGTCCCAGGCCCTGTTCCCTGTGGGCCCTGTGACTCCCGGCCGCAGGTGGGCATTCCAATGCTATGGCTCCTACAGGGAGAATCCTTTTGTGTGGTCAGAGCCCAGTGACGCCCTGGAGCTGGGGGTGACAGGTGAGGAAGCCACAGCCTGAGCAGGAGCTCGGTATGTCACGGAGACACTGAGAGGAGGCGTAGATGGGAACTGGGTGCGGGGCCTGGGGCTCCTGGGCCAGACACCCAGAGTGAGGGCGGTGGGACTGCAGGGCAGGAGGGACAGGATGTGGGCGGAGCCAGTGTGCAGCCCCGCCCCTCTTCCCTCCTGACCCAGCAGTGCCCTCGGTGGTCCCTGCAGAGGGCCTGACGGGCTCTGCCCAGCGCCCTGGCCGGCAGCCCCAGGCCGGGCTCCCACAGCGGGCGAGCATTGCAGAACTGGACAGGACCCACCCAGGACGGACCTCACACCCCGGGGTGTCTATTAGAGTAGGACAGAGACTGTGGAGCCCAGTGGGGCCTGGTCATGGCCCAGGGTGGGCCCGGGACCTGCTCCTGTAGGGAGAGGCTCGCCAGGCTTGGCTGCCACATGTCTCTCCCCTGCGGAGTTCCCTGGCGGCTCCAGAACACAGACAGAGTGATGTGTGGGCGACTTACACGAGGACCACACTGAACTGCGTCGTGAGACGAGAGGCTGGGAAGCACACAGTGCGGAGCAGGCCGGGGTCTCCTCCTCCTCACTGTCCTGTGCCTGTTCTCAGGAGGACCAGAGCCCAGCAGCCCCTCGCACCCCCAGCCAGGCTCCCCTGCTGGTGAGTGAGCTACAGGCCTGACCCAGGGCTCAGGCTACTGTGGGGAGTAGGGGGTCCTGGGTCACTGGGGCTGGCCGGCCTGATGACCCCTCCGTGCACTCCCCCAGCCCCAGCGCCCCAGGACCACACCCTGGAGAACCTCATCCGCATGGGCGTGGCGGGCTTGGTCCTGCTGGGCCTCGGGCTTCTGCTGGCAGAGGCTTGGTACAGCCAGAGAAGGACCCGGGCTGCAGGCCAGCGGTGACCTGGAGAGAGGACAGCGCTGGGTCAGAGAGGCCAAGCCCTGGAGGCGGGGGAGGGGGGATCGGGGCATGCGTGTTGAGAAGCTGTGGGAAGTGGGCGGAGCTCGCCTGGGGTTGCAGGAATCCTGCTCAGGGGCAGGGACCCTGGTGGGCTGCTGGCAGTGCTGCTTCCCCGGGCTCCCATGTGCATTCTGGGAAGGGGCTCTGGCCTCCCGCAGCCCTGCCCACCGCCCTGCAGGCTCCCGTGCGGTTCTGTGCTGTTCCTCTCCAGGGACCGCACACAGCTCAGTGGCTCTGAGTGTCCACAGGAGCCCGGGACCTGCCGCCCACGGAGAGGGTAACACCAGGATTTGCTCCCCTTGGCCTTCAGCAAGTGGGCCAGGATGTGGTGGGACACCTGTCACTCAAGATGGGTTTAAAATTCTGCTCACCAAAAGGAGGCCATGACAGGTGGGGCCAGATGTGGGAGGTCAGAATCAATAGATCTGGGCTGGTGCTGTGGCTTAATGGATAAAAGCTGCTGCCTGCGGTCCCGGCATCCACTGTGGGTGCCGGATCAAGTCCTGGCTGCCCCACGTCCAATCCAGCTCTCTGCTATGGCCTGGGAAACCAGTAGAAGATGGCCCAAGTGTTTGGGCCCCTGCATCCATCTGGGAGACCCAGAAGAAGCTCCTGGCCCCTGGCTCTTGGCCCCTGGCTCCTGGCTCCTGGCTCCTGGCTCCTGGTCCTGGCTCCTGGCTGGAGATATGACAAGCTCCAGCTGTGAAGACCCATTGGGATTAAACCAGCAGATGGATACCTCTCTCTCTCCTTCTCTCTGTAACTCTGATTTTTAAATAAATATTTTTAAAAACGTGTGGCTTATCAAACTCTAAGGTAAAATCCCAGATGACCGTGGGAATCCATCCTCTGAGAGGACCACACAGAAGTGAAAGAAAGTGTGTGCAGGGTTTCTTCAGGCACGGGAAGTTCAAGGTCATCTGGATTTCTCAATGCACAACTAACATAAACCCCACAACACGGCGGCTCTGGCAGACAGCAGCACCCGGTGTTCTGGAAGAGTGCGGATGCCTGCCCGGCTTCCTCTGGTGGCTGGTTACTCTGCTTGTCCGTGTGGTGCAAGTCTGCGTTTCCCACAGAGTTCAGGGAGGTGGGATTGAGAGAGCGCAGTGTTTCCAGTTATGGGCTGGGACCCCACCCCACCACAGCGTAGCTGAGGGAGTAAAGCCAACACCTGCAGCGCCGGCATCCCATATGACCACCAGTTCGAATCTCGGTTGCCCCACTTCTGATCCAGCTCCCTGCTAATGCCCTGGGAAGGCAGCAGAGGATGGCCCAAATGCTTGGGGCCCTGCACCCACGTGGGAGACCCAAAAGAAGCTCCTGGCTTCAGCCTGGCCCAGCCGTCTGGGGAGTGAGCCAGAAGGTGGCAAATCTCTGTTGCTGTCTCTCCTCTCTATGTCTCTACCTCTCGAATAAATAAATCAGAGTTTACAAAAAATTTTTAAACACTCCTAGAATTAAATACCTGGGTAAATATGACCTCAGATTTCATCACAGCGTCTTAACTGTGATTCTGAAAGTATGAGGAACAAACAGGAAAATGGCTGCATTGATCATCCTCAAAACTTCAGAACTCTGTGCACCGTGGACAGCTATGAAGGGAACAGGAAGACAACGAACACACTGGATGCAGATCTGGAAGCCACAGTAGGAAAAGCAAGGGTGCAACTCACTCAGCACAAGGGAAGGGAAGTGAGAATAATGCCAGAGAGATGCACCCCCCACACCCACCACACTGGTCACTTCTCGAGGACACAGTAGGCAGAGTGTGGTCAGGGTGTGGGGAAATCGCAGCCCTGAGACGCGGCTGGAATGTGCAGGGTTCAGTCACTGCGGCAAGAGGCTCATAGTTCCTCAAAGCACCACACCCAGCCTTAGCACAGCACAGAGCAGCCCACCCCCTGCACGGAGGCAGGCGCTCCCATTGACCCACATCCTGGCAAGGGTCAGGGTCAGGCGCAGCGCTCACCAGTGTGCTGAGTGCAGGCTCCGTGGAGCGTTCTCACCACTGAGGGCCAGGGGGAGGCCCTGACAACCACCCAGGGACTGTGCACACAGGCATCCACAGGCCGGGCAGGCACAGTACAGGGGGCAGCAGAGGCGGAGGCCTGGTCCTAGCTGTCCCTAGTGCCCGCTGCTTCCTGGGTCCCGTCCTCAGGGACAGCAGGGGAGGTCAGGGAGGGGCTGCTCCCCTTCCTGTGAGGCCGCAGATGAGGAACCCGTGATGTCTCCCCGCTCATCTCCAGCCGGGCTCTGGGCCTGCGCCCCTCACAGCTACTCTGCTCCACAGGGACCATGGGCGGCGGGGCCCAGACCCCAGCCCTCACTGCCCTCCTCTGCCTGGGTGAGCTGGGGACACGGGGACAATGGGACCCCTACAGGTGCGGGAGGGACAGCGCCCTTCCCCAGCTGGGACCCCAGGGCTCAGAGGACCAGGGCAGGCCTGGGCATCTCTGCAGGGGTGGGGAGTGGGGAACAGCTCTCACGGGGACTTCTCTTCCAGGGCTGTGCCGGGTGCCAGGGGATGGGGCACAGGCGGGTGAGTCCTCCCCTGACCTGGCTCAGTCCCGGGGGCTCCAGACAGCTCATGTTAAGGAGCCCAGGGGGGCTGGGCTGATGGTGATGGCTGGGAGGGGCTGGGAGTGGAGCTGGGGAATGGGGTGGGAGAGAGGCTGCACCCGGGGGCTGCAACTTTGATTCCTTTCCAGGGACCCTCCCCAAGCCTTCCATCTGGGCCGACCCAGGACCCCTGGTCGCCGTAGGAAGCCCTGTGACCCTCTGGTGCCAGGGCTCTCTGCAGGCTGAGGTCTATCATATGTATACAGAGAGCAGCCGTCATCCCTGGGAAACGAGGCCCCAGCAGGACTCCAGACACAAGGCCAGCTTCTCCGTGATCACGTCCATGAGCTCCCATGACACAGGGCAGTACTGGTGTGTGTATTGGACCTCGCTCAGCCCCTCCCAGCCCAGTGACCCCCTGACCCTGGTGGTGCCCACCGAAGAAGAAACATGGACTTCATGGAGCAGCAGCCCCCCAGACATTGGTTTGCTTCCCCTGCAGGGATGTTCCCGGCACCCTCCCTGTCAGCCCAGCCAAGCCCCGTGGTGGCGTCAGGAGAGAACGTGTCCCTCTCCTGTGGCTCAGATGAGGCGGGCACTGCCCATCTGCTGAAGGAGGGTGGAGCCGGCCCCCTGCACAGCCTGGAAGCCAGATACTCCCATGGGGCTGGGCTGTGGCAGGCCACCTTCCTCCTGGGCCCCGTGGACAGCACCCAAAGGGGCATCTACAGGTGCTACCGTGCTGACACCAACAAGACCCGTGTGTGGTCACTGCCCAGTGACCCCCTGCAGCTGGAGGTGTCAGGTGAGGGCCCCAGCCCTGTCTCATCAGTCCTCATGGTCAGTGCAGGGCTGTCCCCACAGGAGGACTGGGCTGGGGGAGGGGACCTGGGGGAGGTCACAGGGAGTGAGAAACAGCAGAGGTCTCAGCCCTGGGGCCCGGGTCACCCTGTGTGGCACAGGGTTTGTGTGGGAAGTGGAGTGGATGGAACAGGGGTGTTGAAAAGGGAACTGGGCTGGGTGCACAGGCCTCTCACAAAGCCCACGCTGGGCGAGGGGACTCCCTAGACACAAAGATGTGCAGCCCTGGGCTCTGGCTGCTTCGGGGAGGTGGGGTCCTGTGTTACTGGGGCTGGCCAGCCTAGGTGACCCCTCCGTGCACACCCCCAGCCCCAGTGCCCCAGGACCACACCCTGGAGAACCTCATCCGCATGGGCGTGGCGGGCTTGGTCCTGCTGGGCCTCGGGCTTCTGCTGGCAGAGGCTTGGTACAGTCACAAGAGGACCCGGGCTGCAGGGCAGCAGTGACCTGGAGAGAGGACAGCGCTGGGTCAGAGAGGCTGAGCCCTGGGGGCGGGGCAGGGGGGAGCGTGAGAACAGTGGGGAACCGTCTTCAGGCATTCGCTTGGGGGAACTGTCTGGGGGCAGCAGAGGCTCTTCCTCTATTCAGCTGTGGAGTTCTCCTGCCCTGAGGTGCGAGAGCGCCCCCTGCAGACCAAATGTGGATCCGCACCCATGTGCACCTCACGCTTAGCTCTTTCTTCATGGAGCCTTTTGCTCTGTTTCTGGTGAGTTCAGTTCCCAGTGCGCATGCGTGGGAATCCACGTTTCAGCCAAGAACACGGAACTTGCGCCAAGTAACAGAATAAACGAGCAAAATCGGATTTCAGGGTGGGCGGGGTCAATCCATCTGGGGAGTGAACCAGCAGATGGAAGACTTTCTCTCGCTCTCTCTCGGTCTGTATCTAGCTCTGTAACTCTTTCAAATACATAAAATATATGTTTTTAAAAAGTTAATGGTGTACAACATTGGTAATGTACTAAAAGTCAGCAAATAATACACTTTAAAGGGCTGGTTTTATGTTATTTGAATTTCAGCACAATAAAGAAGGAAACATGGTTCCTTGGAATTACCATCCAATCCAACAATTCCTCTCCTGCACATATAACCACAGGGATTGAAGCAGGAACCCAAGCAGGTGTTGCATCCACGGGTTCATAGCAGCCTCATTCACATGAGCCCAAAGATGCCAGCAACCAGAATAAGCACAACAGGTGAGTGCGTCCACAACAGGCAGTATTTGTAGACACGGCTGATACTCTCCTGTTAGAAAAGAAGGAGGGTCTGGATAATCATGGAGAAATCAGCCAGTGTCACAAAGACACCATGGTCTGATTCTGCTCTGAGAGGTGCCCGGGGGGTGCAGATTCAGAGGGCAGAACCTGGACTCGGGCGTGGGGAGGGAGCGTGCAGGCTCCTGCTGAGTGGGTCTAGGTTTCTGTCTCTGTTAATGAAGATGTTTCTGAACAGGTACTGGTGGGTACACGACACAGTGAATGTGAGAGGTAGCTACAGCCGTGAGTTAAATTTCTTTCAGGTCTGTAATCTGTGCTCTGTGAATTTCACCTCGACAATGGAGGAAGACACAGACACCATTTTTGCCACCTATTTTTCCCTTTAAATGAACACGTAATAATTTGGGAGGTGCATTGTAGTATTTGAGGGTGTGCTGATCACACCAGGGTGTTCCCATCTTGTCATGTCTTGTGTTTGGGCCCAGCTCCTCTCCTCAAGTTCTTTGTAGAAACACTCAACAGGTTATGTGAGCCATGGGTGCCTCCTGTGCTGTGCAGACAAAGCCGTTCCTCTATCTGACTCCACCTTGGGACCCGGGGACCAAACCTCCCTCATCTCTCCCCCCAGACCCTTTTCAGCGATAGTGGTCACCATCCTACTCTGCTACTATAAGACCAACTTTTCCAACTTCCGCGTGGAAGAGAGAACTTACACTGGATTCCTGAGAAGGCGTATTTCCCTAAATGAGCGTGGCTGCTGCTGCGGATCTGGGGCACCTGGTTCCCAAGGGAGCGTCCCCCTTCCCCCCCCCCCCGGCACTTTCTGCGTGGAAGGAAGTCTACATGCAACGGACACCTGAGAAGTAGAGCGCAACGCACCTGCTCCGGCCGTGCCTCCACTGTAGCTCTAAACCAAGGTCAGCCTAGCCCGCATATCCGAAGGGGGCATCTGGGACCCCTGCTTTCTGGAGGAGCCCGTCTGTGGTTTCTGGAAGAGAAGTGCAGGGTCTCTGAGTTTCCGGAAGAGGGTGTGCAGGGCTTCCGGAAGAGCGCTCTGGATTCCTGGGTCTACGGAAGAGCGGCCTGGGGTCTCCGGACACGAGCCCGAGATTCCCGGGTTCCTGGAAGAGCACATTTGAACACTGTAGGACTCCTTATGAGGGGGCTGGGGTCTCCGGACTCGCGCCCGAGGTTCCCAGGTTTCCGGAAGAGCCCGTCTGGCATTTCCGGTCCGTCCACCATTAACCTTCTTTCTACCCGGCAGCTCCTCCTTCAGCCCCACCTGGCCTCTCGAACCCTTGGTACCACGCCCGCTTCCTGGTTTTACTTCTCGACGGTGCCAACTCCCTGAGCGCATGGGCGGCTCCTTGGCTCACCTGTCCGCAACAGTGTGGGACAGAGAGGGGATCCTGGGGCCCAGACCCCCACCGCTGCCTTCTCCTAGCCCAGGTCGGGCACAGGGGAGGAGCTACGGGAGAGGAGACCCTTAGACACCTGCGCGCCCGCGTTCCTGCGGTACAGCTCACATCACTGTCATCATCAACCGAGGTGAATGGGGCCCGAAGCAAGGTGTCCCACAGTACAATAAGACTCGGCCATGGAAGAGTGAAACCCGGATGTTTTCAGGAAACCGAGGCACTGCGGACACTGTGGAAGTGAAACAAGCCAGGCACAGGGAAAACCCACGCGGGAAGTCATTCAGGTGTGGGCTGTGAGGGACTTGGGGAGCAGAGTGGTGGTCACCAAGGGAGGGCGTGGGATCCGCAGGTCAGAGAGCAGAGCTACAGAATCACGTGGGAGAAGAAGGTCTAGAGGTGTAGTGTGTGTCATGGCGACTGTAGTTAATAACGCTCACGGCATGGGCAGCTGAAATGGCTTAAAACTGTGTCAGATGCTCCCAGCACACAATAAGTCTGTGAGGTAATGCACACGTTATCTAGCTTGGGTTAGCTCTTCCACGTTTGTGTGCGTGTGTGTTGTGTGTTTGTGTGTTTGATGTTTACATGACAATTATACAGAAATACAACTTTTGAATATCAAAGCAATGATTTCCTTAAAAGGAGAAAGTTTGTTGACCTCTCCTCTTCTCTCTCAGGCTCCTGTGACAAGCCCTGCCTGTTGTGGATCAGGGTCTGGGGTTATGTCAGGACAGAACATTTCCCTGCCATGTTCTTCCTCCTCCAGCATCCTCTTGATAAAGTTCCAGTGCGTCCGGGGGGAAATGGCTCCCTGCCACAGCACTGATGCAAGGGGTCCCGAGGAACCTTGGCTCTGGTCCTGGGAACCCCCGCATCTGTGCGGTCGCCACCTGTGGTGGAATGAGAAGGCCATACCAAGATGGCCACTGGCAAGTGAGCGTCAGTTACTCAGGAATGGCTTCGGAAGCCCCCTTGGAAGCCACCTGGAAATGGAGTAAGCCTGGCAACAGGATGTGATTGGTTAGGGCATAAACTGCCCGTTGACTGGATTGGCTGCCTCAGCTATATAAGCTGCTGTACTAACTGAAATAAACGAGTCTGTGGGCTGCTCGCCTCTGGCCTGCTTTCACCTGACTCCCGGGGTCTGTGTGGTGACTCTGTGCCTCTTGCCCCCACCACGCTCCTCCTCTCAGAACAAATCCACAGCAACAGCCACCATGGCCGCCCCCAGGTGTGGCGGCCCCCAGTGGTGCCCTGGAGCTCATGGTCACAGGTAGGTGCCTCTCAGCCCCTCTGTGTCCTCGGCAGAGGCTCGCAGCTGGCTGTGCAGGGCCCTGTCCACAGCAGGGGTGTGCAGAGCAGCGTAGGAATCCAGCAGAGTGCACCTGGTCTGGGGCAAGGATGCAACGAGAATGGCTTCTTGCCCCCTCACAAACTCAGCTCACATCTATTGCTGTGGATTCAATTCTGGGAGGAGGAGTGTGTTGGGGGCAAGAGGCGCGGAGTCACCACACAGACCCTGGGAGTCGGGTGAAAGTAGGCCAGAGGCGAGCAGCCTGCAGACTCATTTATTTCAGTGGCTACAGCAGCTTATATAGCCAAGGCAGCCAATCCAGTCAAGGGGCGGTCTATGCCCTAACCAATCACAGCCTGTTGCCAGACAGTTTCCGAAGCCATCCAATCACAGCCTGTTTCCAGACAGTTTCTTTCGCCAGCGGCCATCTTGGCATGGCCTTCTCATTCCAGCACACGTCCTCTGCCGTCCCCCAGGTGATCAGCTGAGCCAGTTGGGCTTGGGAACAGCAGAGCAACCACGAGCTGTGCACACACTGGAACAGGGTCGATTCCCAGTAAGCAAGGTGAGAGCTGATGTTTGTGTGTCACAGCATGTCCACACGGCCTGGGATAGCCTTCTTTCAACTCGTCTCAGACACACAGAAATGTGAAAACACGCTCAGACCATGGGCCATCCACAGAGAGGCCGTAGGCTGGCTATGGTCCTTGGGCCATGATGTGCTGAACTCTGCTGGGCACAGAGCTGCATGAGAGGAAGTGCTGGCTCAGGCCGTGCAGAGGACTGCTGTGCCCATCACCACACTCACACACGCATGCACACACATGCAGACACAGGAACATGCACACACATGCATATACACACATGCACACATGCAGACACATAAACACATGTACACAAGCATGCACACATGTGCAGACACACACATCCATGCACAGAGACACACGGACACATAAATAGATGCGTGCACACACTTGCACACACAAGCACAGATTGCGCACACAGAACACAGAAACGCATACACACAAGCACACCCAGACGCACTCATACACACATGCAAACAGACATGCATGCAAACAAATGCAGACATACAGGCACACATGCACATGTGTATACACACAGATGCAGATACATACACGAAAATACAGAGAAATACACACGTGCACACAGATGCAGACACATACACATATGCGCACATACACGTGTGCACACAACTGCAGACACATGCACACACCTGCACACTGGGAAACACATATACATAAATGCACACAGACCTTCAAATGTGCAAACACACGTGCACACACATCAACAGGACACATTAGGAACAATTCCATAAGTATGTGGTCTCAAGGGCACAGAAATAAAGAGCCAGTGGTGGAGACGAAAGCTTAGTTGAGAGCCTTCTGGCTCGAGTGGGAGTGGAAGTGCGGGTACTCGGCAGACACTGCCCAGGAGGTGGGCCCTGATGGGGTTTACCACCTCCCAGAAAACAGAGACCCTGCCCCAAGTCCCTGAGGAGGGGGCTTTGAACCAAGGTCTCCACAGAACTAAAGAGAGTGGGTGCTGTAGAGAGAAAGCAGTCAGGACCCTCAGCCCTCAGAGAAAAGCTCCGGTCACCACCCCAGCCGGCCACATGCAGGGAGCGTGCACCTGCAGATCTGGAAGCAAAGTCCTGAAAACCCAACACCCACGGCCTTCACGAGAGCACGAGGCTGAGTCTGACCGAGTGGGGTGGGAACCTGCACACCCACAGTGTCTGCCAGAGAGCTGCCCCCTGCTGGGCACCCAACCCCTGGGGGACTGGGAGAGACCACAGAAAGGCACAGGGCCCCTCCACGGGGAGTAGAACCCACTGCAGCTGAACCCTCAGTGAGAACAACCGGCCTCCTGAGGAAGCAAAGGCCCCACGATGCAAGGCCCGGGTTCAATTCTCGGCTGCACGTCTGGGCTCCAGCTCCTTGCTCATGCAGGTCCTGGGGCCATGGTCTCCGGCTGGGGAGCTGGGTTCCTGCCTCCCATGTGGAGGGGGGTGTGGATAAAGCTCATGGCCCCTGGCATTGGCCCTGGTTCACCCCAGCCATCAGAGCATTCTGGGAGTGACACAATGGATGGAGCTGGCTCGCTCACTCTCTCTCTGCCTCTCACATTTTCAGAATTTAAAAATAAAAAATCAGGGACCCCGCCGCGGCTAACTAGGCTAATCCTCCACCTTGCGGGGCTGGCATGCTGGTTTCTAGTCCTGGTCGGGTGCCGGATCCTGTCCCGGTTGCCCCTCTTCCAGGCCAGCTCTCTGCTGTGGCCCAGGAGTGCAGTGGAGGATGGCCCAAGTGCTTGGGCCCTGCACCCCATGGGAGACCAGGAGAAGCACCTGGCTCCTGCCATCGGATCAGCGCGGTGCGCCGGCCACAGCGCACTAGCTGTGGCGGCCATTGGAGGGTGAACCAACGGCAAAAAGGAAGACCTTTCTCTCTGTCTCTCTCTCACTGTCCACTCTGCCTGTCAAAAACAAACAAACAAACAAATAAATAAAAATAAAAAATCAGAAACTTGCGCAAAAGCCAGAGGGGACCCCACCCCGGGAGACCCCGTGGGGACTTTGGCCTCATCCTCACGGCACCAGGGGTTGACTCGAGTTCCGTGGTCGGTGTTTGGAGAGAGTTTGTGTTGGGGGAGCTCGGGGTGAGCCGGTCCCTGTGCCACAGGACAGGAGAAGAAACCCACCCCAGGTGTCGACCCCTGGAGCCAGAGCGGCCCTGCCTCAGTCCTGATGCTGTCTCTGAAATCCAGCCCTTTCATCTCCCCCAAGGCAAGTGCTCAGGCCCTGGGAGCACGAGCCTGGGCAGACATGCGGGACCTTGTTCGCCATCACTTCCAGGGAGCACAGAAAACCCGCCTTCCTGTCCCCACCCTCCCTCCTGCACCTGCAGGTTGAGGGCTGTGGTCCTCGAGGTTCTGTAGCTCAGAAAGGAGATGGAGCCCGTGCTCCCTTTTCCAGACGGGGGGCGGTGCTGTGCAGAGTCCCACATCTCTCCACGGGTGCGAGGCGTTAAAGCAGGGGTCACAGAACCCCCATTCTCTCCCTCGCCTCCCCTGCATGTGGACAGCACGGTGACCTCCCAGGGCCGCCCCGGGACTGGGCTCCTCGATCTGCCTTCCCCCCTGTTCTGGAGCTGCAGATGCGCTGTGAACCCACCCAGACCCGGCCCTGGGGCATCCAGAGACAACAGGAGCCACCCAGGCCAGCAATGGACAGGAGCTCTGGGGAGGGAGCGGCGTGGTGTTGAAGCTGACAGACACTGTGGTTGTGTTGGGTAGGAAGTGTTCAGTGGGAGCTTATGTGTGTATGACAGGCCTAAAGAGAAGACGTCTATGTCCAGCATATGCTGCATCTCAAAGTCATCCCGATAATGTTTCAGGGCAGCCCGGCCTTCGCATCCTGCCTGCCCCCTCCTACCTGATAACCTGCCAGGTGGAGGTCCCGCCCCTCCTGCCTGACAAATCTTCCACAATCTCCCAGATGCAGCCCAGTACCTGCATTTCAAACCCCCTGCTCCGGATCCCCATTCTCTAGGGGGTCCTGCTCACCCTTCCTCTGAACCCAGGATGGCGCCAGCTAGGCGTCCTCCTGTCTGATACCTTCAGGGGAAAACTCAGATAGGAGCTTCTTAATATTTACAGCCATAAAATCCTTTGTTTCAGGAGGAGATGTGTGAAGACAGAGACCCATCTCCTTAAAAACCCCCGGCCTCAACTGGACGGTGCGCTCAGCCCTCTGCATCTCCACTGAGCCACCCACCTGCCTGCCCAGGTGTACTCTCTCCACTCAACCATGTAACCTCACTATCCCCCGCCAGTGCCCCCACTGAGCACTCTCAGGCCCTGTCTGGAGAGGTGCCCATCTGTCCTTACGGATGTCCTTGCCCTAATAAACCTTGCTATTTTACCTCCCACTACTCTCTGTCTCACACCTGAATAATTCTTTTTTTTTTTTAAATGTTTATTTTTTTTTTTAATTTTATTAGGCAGAGTTAGACAGTGTGAGAGAGAGAGAGACAGAGAGAAAGGTCGTCCTTCCGTTGGTTCACCCCCCAAATGGCTGCTGAGGCCGGCACGCTGTGCTGATCCGAAGCCATGAGCCAGGTGCTTCCTCCTGGTCTCCCATGTGGGGCGCAGGGCCCAAGCACTTGGGCCATCCTCCACTGCACTCCTGGGCCACAGCAGAGAGCTGGACTGGAAGAGTAGCAACCAGGACCAGAACCGGCGCCCATATGGGATGCCGGCACCGCAGGCGGAGGATTAACCAAGTGAGCCACGGTGCCGGCCCCTCATGCCTGAATTCTTTCTCCTGTGAAGACAAGAACCCTGCTTTTCTCCAGTAACAGATGCGGGTGTGGTTGGATTTGTCGTGGGGCCGTGGTCAGGTGGCGGAGGGAGGGCTGTAGCCCTGCCTGTAAAAACATCCCCTGGGTGACTGGCGTAAGGCCTTGCCCGCCACATGCTGTGCTCCTTGCTGGCCGTCCACGCTGCATCTCCCGCCTGAATCTGTGCCATGCCATTCCTGCTCACAGCCCTGCTCTGCCTCGGTGAGTGCTGGTACGGGAGGGCAATGGAGGCCGGGGGTATGGGTTGGGGGGCAATATGACCCATGGTTCCTGCCTCCCAGGGCTGTGTCTGAGCTGGAGAATCAGCACCCAGAAGCGTGAGTCCTCCCTTCACTGCCCCAGGGTCACCCTCGAGGTCCCCAGGAAGTCACCACCACTGGGAAAACTGGGAGTGGGTGGGGCTGTTGCCGGGGGAGGGGACTGGGGTGGGGTCCTTCTGGAAACTCAGGTTCATTTCCCTTCCAGAGGCACTGACCAGGCCCAGCATCTGGGCCGAGCCCGACTCCAGGATTCCAGAGGGGAAGCCAGCAGCCATCTGGTGCCAGGGGCCCCCGGGGCCGAGGAGTACCAGCTGCTCTCTGAGGGGGGCCTCTCTGCCTGGGGGAGACCTGAGCAACCCGGAGCAAGGGGCGGAGTCCGGTTCCCCATTGCGGCCATGACAACCCGCACTGCAGGGCGCTACCGCTGCTTCTGCTGCAGTGGGGAGCTCTGGTCAAGCCCAGCAAGCCCCTGGATCTGGTGGTCACTGGTGAGTCTGCCCGCTGCCATGCAGTGGTGGGGGCAGGTGGCGGCCCCATCCGGACACGCTCTGCAGGTGTCAGAATGGGGGCTGCTTCCTCTGGGAGGAGCCTGTAGGAGAGGGAAGCCCAGCAGGGCATCGGTGCAGGGCTCCTACGGAGGAAGGCACCCGGGTCCCTGGGACAGGGGAGAGAAGCAGGCCGGGCAGACAGAGAGGCTTGTCCTGTGGGAGGGCCGCTCCCACGGAGGGAAGGTGTCCGGGCCACGGCGCTCCCTACAGCCGGGGACCTGTGTCTCAGACTGAAGCACTTGGTAGGATCTGCAGGAGGGCTCGTGACAAACACAGAGAGCTTTGGCCCCGAGTCACCGCAGCCTGGATCAGAAGGGCCGAGAGCTGCAAGCAGCCCAGTGTCCCCTGGGGAAGGCGTGGCAAACGTGGGCTGCGCCGCATGCGAGGGAACTGGCTGAGCTTGCAAAAGAAGTTGAGACACGGGGCGACGCTTAAAGCTGTTAAGATGCTGAATTCTATATTATGTATGTTTCCCCCAAAGACATAAGCAAACGGCCGCCCCACCCAAGTCTCTGACTGGTGGCCCTGAGGTGGCCCCTGGCCATCGGCTGCCCCAGGCCGTGCTGGGATTGTGGTCCTAGCAGCCAAACTCTGGGAAAACCCCGTGGACAGCGGCTCCCAGAGAGTCCGATCCTCGCTCCTGGCACTGAGCGGCTCTACCTGGGAGCACAGCTGGGGAGGGCGCGTCTGTGGCTGGGGCAGGTGTGGGGGCAGGAGGAGGGTCTGAGGTTGCAGGGGGGGAGCCTGGGAGGCAGGAAGACACCGGCCACCTTCTCGTGCAGGAATGTATGACACGTCCACCATATGGGTTCAACCAGGGCCCACGGTGACCTCGGGAGAGAATGTGACCTTCTACTGCCGGCTAGAGACGGTGACCAACACCTTCTTCCTGCTCCGGGAAGGCGGGCCCAGCCACGCACAGGGCAGCCACGGGGCGGTGCCAGCGGAGTTCCCCGTGGGCCTTTTACCTTCACACACACAGGCACGTACAGGTGTTTTGGCGCCTATAGCGCCCACGTGTGGTCCTTCCCCAGTGAGCCCGTGAAGCTCCTGGTCACAGGTGAGGAAGCCCCCAGTCCCCAGGTCCTCCCTGGGCTCCTAAAGAAACCCCAGGGTCCTGTCGAAGGGACGTCCACCCCAGGGGGCCAGGGAAGGAGAATGGAGGGAGCAGAGGAAGCCCCCAGCCCCGACCTGTCCTCTTCATCTCTGTCTCCAGATGTGGGAGACCCCAGCAAGGAACCCACTGACCCCACTCCTGCTCCCAGTGAGTAGCTTGCTCCTCCATGATTGGGAGAGCTGGAGCCTTCCTGTTTATGCCTGTGGGTGCCGTGGGCTTCCCCGCCTGCACAGTGCAGTGCAGGTGCCCCAGGTGTGGTGGTGTTCAGTGCCCACAAGCCGCCGGCAGTGAAACCCGCACCCTCCCTCTCATGCTGGTCCATATGCAGAACGCAGGTGCACTAGGGACATGATGAGAAGTTACCCAGAGCTTGTGTCCCCGGGGCCCGTGACACCCAGGGAATCTTGTGTTTAAGACATGGGCGCAGTCTCCAGGAGACCTCACTGTGTGTATGGGAATATTCCAAATGCCAGGACAAGCCCATCTGGAGCACTTCCAGTCCCTAGCATTTTGGATAAGGGACGGGCAACCCATACAGCAGTGTCCATCAGCCAGAAAAACCTCTGGTCTCTGGGGCACAAGCGTCCTGGCTGGAGTGGATGGAGCGTCCATGGGTGGATGTCGGGAGAGAGAAATGTGTTATATGAGGGCAGTTCAGAAAGCTCATGGAAAGTGCAGGAGTAAAAGGACTGGGCCATCTTCTGCTGCTTTCCCAGGCACATTAGCAGGGAGCTGGAGAGAAGTGGAGCAGCGGGGACTCGAACGGGTGCCCATAAGGGGTGCTGGTGCTATAGGCGGAGGCTTTAGCCCATTACACCACAGCGCTGGCACCATAAACTTCTCTTTTAACTCCGTGTCCTGTGAAGTTTTAGAAGCCCCCTGGCATCGCACACAAGGAGCAGTGGTGACCTGGAAGGGGGACCCTGGAGGGCTAAGCAGGGCCGCCTGGCTGGGCACACGCAGGAGACATCTGGGTGAACACTGGCCGATGGAACCCGTTAGTCGATTGGTTCTCAGAATGAAGAGATTTCCAGAAAGACAGGGGGTGACCCAGCAGTGCCAGAAGTCAGGAAGGGGACCCGGTGACAAGGGACTGGGCAGGAGGCTGGTGGGAGGGGGCTGGTTCAGGACACCCAGGGGAGTGCCAGGCTTTGGATTTGACGCCGTGTGTGGAGAAAGACCCGCGTGAGGGGGGTGCAGAGCCCCCGTCGGGGTGCGGGGCATGGAGACGCATGCGCAATAGTGCAACACCAGCTTCTGCCTGGGGCCTGGGGGCCCCTGCCCGCGGGGTGAGGCCGCTGGGACCCCTGTGAGGCATGGGGTGGAGACTTGGACAGCCACGGGGTGTGGGGGGGCTGGACTGAGGAAGGAGAGGCTGGGTAGGCGGAAGCCAAAGCCGACCCTCCCTTCCCACAGCAGGCTCTCGGGAACCCCGTCTCGGAACCACAGTGTCCAGAGTCCAGGACAGTGAGTAGCGGGGCTCCCGCGGGGTGGGGGCCGGAGGAAGGTCTGGGAGGTGAGGGGAGAGGAGCGGGTGGGTGCAGTGCTGCATCCCATCAGCGGCCCCTCTGCCCCAGCCCCAGCCGCCTGGGATCACACCGCCCAGAACCTCCTGCGGATCGGCCTGGCTGTCCTGGTCCTGGTGGCTCTGACGTGGCTCCTGGCTGAAGACTGGCTCTGCAGATGGAGGACCCGGGACGGAGCTGGCCGTACCCAGGCCGGCATGGACTGCGACGTCTGTGCTGTGCCCCAGAGCGGGGTCACCTGCGCGGAGTGGGCAGCGGGGGTGGAGGTGACGGCCTGCTGAGGCAGATCCGCTCCTTGGCGTGTGCACCTGCTCAGCCACCGCTGCCCCACTCTGGTCTCCCCTGAAAAAGCAAACAGCCCTGTCCTCCATAGCAAGGCTGCGGCTGAAACTTCACGCAAACTCAGAACGCAGTTTGGGTTTCCGTGAACTATTTGAGGTCGCTTCAGGGCTGCTTCCTGTCATGGGCTTTGTACTGATCTCTCCCTCCCTTGGCCTGTGGGGTGCCCCCCAGTCTCTTTCCCACCGATGTACCCCAGGGCCACAGGCTGGGTGACAGAGGCTCGTTTAGCTGCTACCCTGGAAGTCCAGTGATGATCACCCAGGATGAGGGATGGACCCTGGGACTCCCTGAGACTGGGGCCTCCCTCCTCCCCTCATGCTGAGACCACAGCTCGGGACCCCAAACCCGTCCTCCAGGGGCCTTTCTGCCCAATGAGGTGGGGAACGGAGTTACCTGGTGGCCCTGGAGTCTGCAGCCCTGGCACAGCCCAAGTGCCGGAGCTTCTCCCACCCCGGCTGGGTCTCACCAACAGTGGTATGGTCCCACCAACGTGAGTGGAGTCTCACCATCCTGGCTGGGGTCCTACTGTTATAGGTTTGGTGTCACTGACCTGGTGGGAGGGTTCTCACCATAATGGGTGGGGTCCCACTGACCTGGGTGGGGTCTAACTACCCCAGGTGGGGTGTCACTGACGTGGGTGGGAAGGGTCTCACCATAGTGGGTGGGGTTTCACCATCCCGGGTGGGGTCTCACTATCTTGGTGGGGTCTCCCCGATGTGGTTGGGGTGTCACCAACCTGTGTGGGAGAGGTCTCACCGATGTGGGTGGGGTCTCACTGCCCCAGGTGCGATCTCACTGGTTGAATCCCTAGTGACAGAGAGACTGGCAGACTCAGGGGGTGGGGTGAGGGTGGGGGCAGATGGGCCGCTTGGGGAGGGGGGCTCCTGTGCTGGATGCAGACGCTCTCAGAGTGGGCGGGGGCGGTGGAGCTGTGCTGTGAACGCCTAATGTCCACTGTTCACCTTGAAGCCCTGAGTGTGGCAAATCTCCTGTTCTGTTTTGCCACAAAACCTGTCTCCAACAGTGACCCCCTAGGGAGCAGAAGTGTCCCTGGTTGAGGACCACTGTCACATTCTGTAACAGGGTTTCTGGAACCTTCCGTGTGGCTGTGGATTTGGCCAGGGCCTTCTGTGCACTGAGGCGTGGGTAGCAGCAGCCCACAAGCATCCCCAAGCACCACCCGGTGTCCCACAGGTGGCAAAGACCACCCCTGCTGAGCCCACGGACCCGAAGCGTCCCGGCCCGTATGCTGTTTTGCTCCAGATTCCAAAGGCTTCTTTCGCTCTTGCAAAGACAAGCCGTGGGCACAGGATCTGGGGAGCACTGGTTTCCTGGTCTGCCCCAGAGCCGCCCCGTGGACAGCCTCTGAGTCCTCCCTCCCTGTGCCTCCCCGTCACCCGGATATGATCGCTGGTGGGGGATTTTAATTAACCTCCGGTGCTCATAGCGTCAGATGCTTCCGGTTCCCACTGCCAGGCCTTTGCGTGCAGGGAGCCATGGCAGCAGGGAGCACACAGGGTCCTCCCTGAGAGGACCCTCCCTCTGGCCAAGGCCATTCTCTCTGAGCACGACCACGGGGCTGATCCCACCCAGAATGAAGGGCAAAGGCCCAGCTGGAGGCGGCGGGTTCTGGCCCCGCCACACGGAGCGGCAGCAGCAGGTGGCTCTGCAGTGGCCCTCACACTGTGTCTGCAGGCACGCGGTGGGCGTGGGCACCAGACGATAAACTGTGAGCCGTGCAGCCCACCCTTAGCCTCCATGACTGGCACCTGAGTGCCTCTGGCAGCACGAGGCTGAGTGAGGGCAGCCCCTCCTCCCAAATCACTGGGGTGGGGTGGGGCAGGTCTCCACGGGGGGCCCAAGGGATGCTGACAGGTTACGGACCTGCTCTGTGGGTCAGCACTGTGCAGGGTAGGTTCTATGGGATATAAGTTATATTTAATGAAGCTCCTTAGAAAATATTAGAGGGGAAAGAACATTGCATAGAGCCGCTGGCAGATCCTCTCCTAACCGGCGCTTACAAACGGCAGTTCTGCTCCAAGACCCAGAAAATCCTCCCAGAAACCCCAGAGCGAACATGGACGCCCAGAAACGCCCAACACCAACCACACTCAACTTAGAAGACAAACTTCCTTCGGGTTAGGATTGACTTCCGGCCTGTGCATGGTTGGACCAAAGGAAGTGGACTTCCCCCGAGCTCTGTGATTGGCTCCCAGGATGCAGCAGGGGGCAGGACTTCGTGCTCAGGGGCCGAATGAGCTCGTCCCATCTCTAACAGGAGGTGGGCTCAGCCGTTGCTATGAGACCCACTGACAGCACCTTGGCCTGCCCTCAGACAAAGCCTTCCTAGTTCGGGGGTGGGGCTGAGGTACAACCCCACCCCCCAGGCCACCCGGGGTATTGTGGGTACATGCGGCCATGGTGAGAGGTAGCCAATGGGCGCTCGGCTCTCAGTGACTCTGTCTCCCGCACCCTGTGGTTTCTGAGGCGCTGGGAGGAACCTTTCGCTCACCGGGTGGCGTCTGCTCTCGGGTCTGGGACAGCTCCAGAGCCGGCGGGGGAGAGGCCGTCTCCTCGTCTCCCATGCGGGACAGGTTGACAGCGGGGTCTGCAAAGCCTGAGGAGCCACGTCACGCTGGGCCCTCCTTGCTCGCGCGTGGACCTTCCAGCCCCGACCTGCGAGAGGGGACAGAGGCTGGGGTGGTCACAACGCGCCCACCGAAGGAAGCGCCTGGGAAATCCAGCCCAGGGCTCGGGGGCACTCCTCCTGCGGGGTGGGATTCAGTGGCTCCCTGGTGCTGGCATCCTCTCCCTCCTTGTGGGCGCTTGATTCTGTGTGAGAGATGCCCGTCCAGTCCCGCTCCCCTCTGTAGCAGGGTCTGTTCTCTGCGTGAGCGATGCCCGTCTGGTCCCTCTCCCCTCTGTAGCAGGGTCTGTTCTCTGCGTGAGAGATGCCCATCCAGTCCCTCTCCCCTCTGTAGCAGGAGGTGTTTCTATGTGAGAGATGCCCGTCTGGTCCCTCTCCCCTCTGTAGCAGGAGCTGTTCTCTGCGTGTAGCAGACAAAACCCTGTCTGGCAGTTACAGGGTGACCTCAGGTACGCGGGCCATCACAGGAAGAGTGAACACCGCATGGTTCTGAGAACTGACAATGAAACAAAAAATGACCTACATGAAGGATCTCTGTGGGTGAGATCCTGGTGGAAAGAAGGGGCCATCTAAGAAGGATGCGCCTTTCTCTGAAGGGAGGAGAGAACTCCCACTTTGCTCATGGCCCTGTCTAAATACAGACAGTTTTTGTGGACTCAAAAGGCTTTCTTTAAATAAAAAAAGAAAGATTATTTATTTATTTGAAAGTCAGAGTTACATGGATATTGAAGGAGAGGCAGAGAGAGAGAGGACTTCCATCCACTGGTTCCCAATTCGCTGCAATGGCTGGAGCTGCACTGATCTGAAATCAAGAGCCAGGAGCTTCTTCTGGGTCTCCCATACAGGTGCAGGGCCCAAGGACTTGGGCCATCTTCTACTGCTTTCCCAGGCCATGGCAGAGAGCTGCATCAGAAGTGGAGTAGCCGGGATTCGAACTGATACCTATATGGAATGCCGGCACTGCAGGCAGTGGCTAACCCACTATGCCACAGCGCTGGCCTCCAAAAGGCTCTCATAGCCAAGGCAGCTCATGTCAGCAGCCCCGGATGATCACTGACATCATACATAAGAGTGTTAATTGTTAAATCAACAACAGGAATCACTGTGCACTAACTCCCCATGCAGGACCTCTGATCTTCATGAGTTGTATTATAAAAATTAACTGTAAAACTAGTTCTCCACACTGTGTGTGCGTGTGTGTGTGTGCAAATTGTTGAAATATTTATTTAGTATAGAGTTGGTCTTAGTATAAAATTGATTGGAGAGACTGGCGCTGTGGCACAGCAGTTTAACGCCCTGGCCGGATGCGCCGGCATCCTATATGGGCTCGGGTTCAAGTCCCGGCTGCTCCACTTCTGATCCAGCTCTCTGCTATGGCCTGGGAACTCAGTAGAAGATGGCCCGAGTGCTTGGGCCCTGGCACCCATTTGGGAGACCTAGAGGAAGCTCCTGGCTCCTTGCTTCAGATCGGAGCAGCTCCAGCTCTTGTGGCCAATTGGGCAGTGAACCAGTGGATGGAAGACCTCTCTCTCTCTCTCTCTCTGCTTCTCCTTCTCTCTCTGTGTAACTCTGACTTTCAACTAAATACATAAATCTTTTAAAAAAATAAATTTTATAGAAAATGAATCTTAGTGGATAATGGGACTGGAAGTCGGAGAGGGTGGAGGAGGAGGAGTGAGAGTGTGGGAGGAATCTCTCTATTCCTAAAGTTGTACTTATGAAATTTGTATTCATTAAAGGAAAGGTTTCTTTGGGAGAAAAATAATAATTGAACGTGGGCTGGCGTTGTGACTCAGTGAGTGAAGGTGCTGCCTGAGACGCCAGCATCCCACATGGGAGCACGGGTTCGAGTCCCAGCTGCTCCACAGAATCCAGTTCCCGGCTGATGCACTTGAGAAAGCAGCGGGAGAAGTCCATGTCTTGGGCACCTGCACCCATGTGGAAACCTGGATGGAGCTCCAAGCCCCTGACTTCAGCTTGGTCTACCATAACCACTGCAGCCATCTGGGGAGTGGTCCAGTGGACGGAAGACTACATCTCCCCACCCCGCTCCGGTACTCTGCCTTTCAAATATATAGATAAATAAATCTTTAATAAATAAATAAAAGGAACTGAATTCATGGGAATAGGAAGTTGCAGTAAATCCACCCACATGTCCTGTACTGGTGGGTAATCGGCTCTAGGAACCCTGTGCTGGGTGAGTCTGGTCATGGGACAACAAGGAGTCCCGGCACACACCTGCATGATGGCACCTACTTCACT
The DNA here is from genome assembly GCF_051225735.1 of Oryctolagus cuniculus. Taxonomy (NCBI): domain Eukaryota; kingdom Metazoa; phylum Chordata; class Mammalia; order Lagomorpha; family Leporidae; genus Oryctolagus; species Oryctolagus cuniculus. The sequence goes on along the minus strand of NC_142884.1, from coordinate 4,115,127 downwards.
CTGGGCTCTGAACTCCGCCGTTCACTCCTGGGCTAGGAACGGCAGAGCTCGCTGCTGTTTTCCTATGAGAATATCCACCGGGGGCCGGGCGTCCTCCTGCAGTGGTGCAGACCTGCGTATCTAGGACTCTGCCCGCAGAAGCCGTGCAGCAAGAGTACGATGAGGTCGGCAGCGGTCAGCTTCATTAGAATGTTGGGGGCGCCGGCATACAGGCGACTGTGGCTGACCAAAACGTGCCCTGACACCTGACAACGCCGTGACTCGGGAATCCAACATTCTCCCTCAGTCTAAACGCCAGGCTGCAAAGCTTCATGGGAATTCCTCACACATTTATTCAGGTAGGAAACACACATACAAATGCTGCCCACACACTCCCAAATTTACATACACTGTACCCGAGGACAGGAAAAAGGAACGTTTTATCAGGCAAGGAGAGAGTGCTATCAAAACCAGAGACGGAAACAGTCAGATGGGGAAATCCTGGGACGGATGCTCTCGTAAGTAGACTCCCAAGAAAACGCTCACAAAGAACACTCGTTCCTATGAGAAGAGAGAATGCAGGGGACATGAGCACACCGGTTGGTTGGTGGTGGTGAAGGCAGGCACCGGTCGCTTGATACTAAAGAATCGATGGCGTTCAGTACATTACCAGAAGAAACAGCTCATCAGACACACACAAAGCTGTTTTTGTCTGAGTGATTTTGCATCCACCTCTCAGTCATCACATCTTCTCTCCGGAACGTCAATTCAAGTCTTTGCCAACTGCTCAAATGGGGCTTTTGTGGTTCCATGTAAATCATGAGTTTTGTTTTACTCCAGGCTGCTGGAGGTCTGGGCTCTGCTAAGTGGAGCTGTGTGGATCTCCCTTGGAGCGCTGACGGGAGTTCGTGTGTGGACCGCTGTCCTGTGACCTGACGGTGACCAGTGAGGGCAGTTTCTGGTTGAGACGTTGGGTTGTCTTTAGGTAACATGACGTCATCAGGAAAGAACCGACATGGCTTCTTCCTTCCATAATCGGACGCTTCTGTGCCTTCTTCTCGCCCACCTGCTCTGGCGAGGAGTTGCAGGGCCGCGCAGAGCAGCAGTCAGGGTTCACGTTTCCTACAAGGTCCGCAGTCTTCCTCCACGGAGACAGCGGCAAAGCAGCGCGTACTCCCCGCAGTGACGTGTGAGCGCAGCATGTCGGCGTGCGCCTGCGCACTCACGTGTCAGCATGTGTCCTGAGTAGCATGTCATCATACGCATGCGCAGTCCTGTCGTGTGTGCCTGTACAGTCACGTGTCAGGCTGTGTCCGCGAAGCCAGTGATGGTGTGCGCCTGCGCAATCCCTTGTCGACGTGCACCTGCGCAGTCCAGAGTCGGTGTGCGTGTGCGCGAGGCCGCCTCAGGTGAGTCCGTGTCCGCCCACACAGGGAAGCTGAGGCTCAGGGCAGAGGGGTGTGTGAGGGGACGCAGTGAGGGCGCCTCCCCCGGGAGTCAGGGCAGGCGGCAGGGAGGGGGCGGCGCAGGTCCTGGGAGGCCTCAGGGCCCCGCAGCGGGGTGGTCGGGTCAGGGGAAGCTGTGGCTGAGGGGCGTGGGAGCGGCGTCCGCGGCGGAGGGGGCGTCCGGGCCTCCCCCGCCCTGGGTCGGGCCCCGGGACCTCCGGGCCGGGCGGGAGCGGGTCTGTGCCCACCTGCGTCCTCCGGAAGTGGCCGGGCTGCGACCCCACAGGAGGGGCTGAGGGCGGGGACGACCCCAGCCCGGGGCGCATCAGCCCACCTGAGGGGCGGCTCCGGGAGGCCCCGTGTCCTTGGTGCTGGGTCCTGGCCCTGGGAGAGGAGGGCGGAGAAGGCTGACAGGGCGGGGCGGGGCCCCATCCCTGCAGGGCGCCTGTGCCCCCATCCTGGGGACTGAGGGCCTGGCTGGGGTGGGGGCGGTGCCGGTTCCCCCCCCCCATCATGGGACAAGGGCCACCCCGGGCAGCTGGGGTGGGGACAGCAGCCCTGTCTGGTGAGGAGGGCGTCTGGGAGGGTCCTGGCCTGCGAGGGGACGTGGTCCTGGGACCCAGCCTCTGGTTTCCTTCCAGGGACCCTCCCCAGACCCAGCCTCCGGGCTGAGTCAGGCTCTGTGATCGCCCTGGGCAGGCCTGGGGCCCTGTGGTGTCAGGGGACCCTGGAGGCCCAGGAGTGCCGTCTGCATAGAGAGGGAATCCCAGAGCCCTTGGACAGAGCGATGCCCCTGGAGCCCGGAAACAAGGCCACGTTCCCCACCCTCTCATGGCCGAGGTGTACGCGGGGCGCTACCTCTGTGTCTGCCTCAGCACTGCTGGCTGGTCAGAGCCCAGTGCCGCCCTGGAGCTGGGGTGACAGTGAGGAAGCCACACCATAGCAGGAGCTGGGTAGGTCACGGAGACACTGAGAGGAGGTGTAGATGGGAATTGGGTGCGGGTCTGGGCTCCTGGGCCAGACACCCAGAGTGAGGGCGGTGGGACTGCAGGGCAGGAGGGAGAAGGGTGTGGGCAGAGCCAGCATACAGCTCCGCCCCTCTTCCCTCCTGACTCAGCAGGGCCCTCGGTGGTCCATGCAGAGGGCCTGATGGGGTCACACAGGGACTCGGGGTCTGCCCAGCGCCCTGGCCTGCAGCCCGGGCCAGGCTCTCACAGCCTGGATTTCAGGGTGAGCGAGGTCCATCCCACACGGGACGCTCACGGCCTCTCAGGCCCCGAGTCCTTCCCTGGGCTTGGGACGCCTTGCGTGTGGGGGCTCAGAAGGGTCACACGGGAACCGGTGCCCGGGAGACTGACGGGCGGGTGTCTGGGCACTGCTTAGCGGCCGCTCTGAAACAAGCATGCTTTCTGTGGGGGTGCCGCTAGCCGTCATACGGCCACCCTCCAGGAGCCCCGTGAGGTCTGTGATGCGGGCTGGGAAGAGACGCCCCAGCTGCCTGCCGGGTGCCGGGGGCTCCTCCGTCACTGCCCCGCTGTGCACCTCGGGTTCCTGCTGTGTAGTGATATGCAGGGAAGCAGAACTCCAAACTCCATGGAAGCCAAGCAGTTACTTAGGGCAAAGGGGGACTGGAGCAGCTTAGTCAGTGTGGGGCATGTGATTGGAGGGATGACAATGGAGCTAGAAGAGTTCATGTGGGGCCGGCACTGTACACGCCACATTAAATCCCCAGCCTGCAGGGCCAACACCCCATAGGGCGTGGCTTTGAGTCCCAGCTGCTTCACTTCTGCTCTAGCTCCCTGCTAATGCACCTGGGAAGCAGCAGAAGGTGGTCCAAGTCCCTGGTCCCCTGCACCCACATGGGAGATGGGGAAGACGATCCTGCTCATGGCATAGCCCTGGCTCAGGCCTTTGTGGCCATTTGGGGCGTGAACCAGCAGATGAAAGACTTTCTCTCTCTTTGTCTCTCTCTCTCTCTCTCTCTCTGTCTTGGTCTCTATCTAGCTCTGTAACTCTTTCAAACAAATGATTTTTTTAAGAAAACTAAAGTTGTACATATTGTGAATGTACTAAAAGTCAGCAAACTATACACTTTAAAGGGCTGGTTTTATGTTATTTGAATTTCAGCACAATAAAGAAGGAAAACTTTGTTTCTTGGAACTACCTTACAATCCAACAGTTACTCTCCTGCATATATAATCACAGGGATTGAAGACAGCAACTCAAGCAGGTGTTTGCATCCACGGGTTCATAGCAGCCTCATTCACATGAGCCCAAAGATGCCAGCAACCAGCATAAGTACAACAGGTGAGTGCGTCCACAACAGGCGGTGTTTGTAGACACGGCTGATACTCTCCTGTTAGAAAAGAAGGAGGGTCTGGATAATCGTGGAGAAACCCTGAAGATATGACAATACAGAAATCAGCCGGTGTCACAGACACCATGGTTGGATTCTGCTCTGAGAGGTGCCCGGGGGTGCAGATTCAGAGGGCAGAACATGGACTCGGGCGTGGGGAGGGAGCGTGCAGGTGCCTGCTGAGTGGGTCTGGGGTTTCTGTCTCTGCTAATGAAGATGTTTGTGAACAGGTGCTGGTGGGTACACGACACAGTGAATGTGAGAGGCAGCTACAGCCGTGAGTTAAATTTCTGTCAGGTCTGTAATCTGTGCTCTGTGAATTTCAGCTCGATTAAGAAGGAAGACACAATTACCAAAAACATTTTTACCACCTATTTTTCCCTTTAAATGCACACATAATAATTTAGGAGGCGCAGCGTGGAATTCGAAGGTGTGCTCACCTCACCAGGGTGTTCCCATCTCGGCATGTCTTGTGTTTGAGGCCCCCAGCTCCTCTTGTTGAGTTCTTTATTAAAACACTCAACAGGGCTGGCGCTGTGGCTCACTTGGCTAATCCTTCGCCAGTGGCACCGGCACCCCAGATTCTAGTCCCGGTTGGGGCACCATGTAGTAGTCCCGGTTGTTCCTCTTCCAGTACACTCTCTGCTGTGGCCTGGGTGGCAGCAGTTTTTGACCCAAGTGCTTGGGTCCTGGCACCCACATGGGAGACCGGTAAGAAATACCAGCTCCTCGCTTCGAATCAGCTCAGCACTGGCTGTAGCAGCCATTAGGGGAGTGAACCAAAGGAAGGAAAACCTTTCTCTCTGTCTATCCCTCACTGTCTATAACTCTACTTGTCAAACACACACACACACACACACACACACACACCAGGTTATGTGAATGACAGTTCCCTCCTTGTGCTGTGCAGACTAGAGCCATTCCTTCTATGTGATTACACTTTGGGACCTGTGGACCAAACCTCCCTCCATCTCTCCCACAAGACCCTTTGATGCATTATTGATCACCATCCTACTGTGCTGCTACAAGATCAACTTTTCTAACTTCCGCATAGAAGAGAGAACTTACATTGGATTCCTGGGAAGGCGTATTTCACTTCATGTTCTCCGGTCCCACCCATTTCTCCAGAAATGACTGGGTTTCATTAACACATTTTTTTTGACAGGCAGAGTTAGAGAGAGAGAGAGAAAGAGAGACAGAGAGAAAGGTTTTCCTTCCGTTGGTTCACTTCATTAATGGTTGCTACGGCCGGCGGGCTGCGCCGATCTGAAGCCAGAAGCCAGGTGCTTCCTCCTGGTCTCCCATGTGGGTGCAGGGCCTGAGGACTTGGGCCATCCTCCAGTGCCTTCCTGGACCTCAGCAGAGAGCTGGACTGGAAGAGGAGCAACCAGGACAGAATCTGGCACCCCAAACAGGACAAGAACTCGGGGTTCTGGTGCCGCAGGTGGAGGATTAGCCTAGTGAGGTGCGGCGCTGGCCTAACACTTTTTTACAACAGAATTATAGGGTGGGAGTTGGGACAGCAGTTAAGTCACTGCTTGGGATGCCTGAATCCCACAGCAGAGTGCCTGGGTTAGGTCCAGATCTACCTCTGAGGTGGCTTCCATTACTGCACACCTAGGAGACAGGCAGTGGCTCAATGCTTGGTTCCTGCCTCCAGGAGGGAGATTGGCTGCAGCTCCAGGCTCCTGACAACATAGAGCAGCTCTGGCTATTAGCAGCATTTGGGTGGTGAACCAGCAAACAACAGATCTCTCCCTCTTTCTCTTCCTCTTTCAAACAAAATTATAAGTATTTTAAAATAAAATAATGATAGGCCTCTCATCTTAATGTATTTCTGCCCCTCCCATTCCCCAAGAACAGGAACAAATGGTTTCTCTCTGCTAGTCCACCAAACTCTAGGCTGTATTTTCTTCCAAGGGGTTTTCCTATTCCTATCATATCTGCCGGACTAGGTTCTGTGATTGCCTGGAGTGGGAGTGTGAAGATCCCGTGCCAGGAAACCCCTGTATCTTCCTTGTACCAACTGGAGATCTTGGGAAGCCACACACGAGGTGGTGGAGAAGGAACTGGGGTTGCAGAAGGAGGCTGATCATCAGGACTCCCATGGATACAACACTGCAGGGTGTTACCAGTGCCGACAGGGTGAGGACTCCCACAGATATGAAAATGCACGGTGTTACCAGTGCCGACATAGGGAGGACTCCCACAGATGCAACAATGCAGGGTGTTACCAGTGCCGACAGAGGGAGGACTCCCTCAGATGCAACAATGCACGGTGTTACCAGTGGCAACCTAGCACGGATTCACAGGATGCCACACTGCAGGGTGTTACTAGTGAGACATAGGGAGGACTCCCACGGATACAACACCCCAGGTGTTACCAGTGCCCACAGAAGGAGCGTCAGCCTGGGCAGCCCCCAGTGTTGCCCTAGAGTTGGTGGTGCTGGGTAAGGAGACAGCCAAGGTCTTCAGCCCTCATGTGGGAATTTTACCTGATTTTTAATAGACTTCTAGAATGGTTTTAGGGAACAAATGTGATGTTACCACATGAAGTTGCTATAGACCCTTCACCCAGCTCCCTGTTAGCAGTGTAGGTTATATTGGCACATTTCTTCCCAGCTCCCTTAGCTCAACTAGTCCATGGCTTATTTAGATTTCCTGTGTTGGAAGCTAATCCTTTATCTTCTCCAGGATCTCACACTACCTCTGCTTCTCTCTGTCTCTTTAGGCCCTGTGATTCCCTTGTTGGTGATGACCTTGATGACAGTTTTGAGGAACATGGACAAAGACATTCAAGGACACCCCGCCCTGGGAAGCTATGTGACAGGACTGGGTGATGGGTCACTACATAGAAGATGGGAGGAAAGAGCTGTCCCCAGCACAGCCCAGCAGGGACCCAGAGGATCTACGAGCATGTCTGCTGCTGCGGATCTGGGGCACCTGGTTCCCAAGGGAACCTCACCCTTCCTCCCCAGCACTTTCCGCGTGGAAGGAAGTCTACGTGCAACCTGAAGAGCCAAAGTGACTCCATTTAAAGAAAATTAAATAAAAAGGAGCCTCCATTTCCCATAGCAGACCCGAGTCCTTGTAAAAGCAGGCATTCAGGCATTCCGGGGATATCAAAGCTTACCAAGGACAGCTCAGCAGACCAAAGGCAGCTCAGTAGAGATTACCAAATGAGGTAACTCCCTGAATCCAAGCCAAACGGAGACCCCCTCCTCGAATAAGAAAAACCCAGAACAGCCCCATCCTGTAAGCCCCGGCTGATGTAACCCTGTGGTTTTTTTCCTTTAAAAGTGCTCCTAAACAAACGCCTGGGTCTTCCTCTGACCTCCCCTGCGTCGGCTGGTCAGATGAATTCCTGCCATGTCTTGTACTTTTAAAATAAACCTTGCCTTTGCATTTCGGTGTGATCTGGTCGTTGATGGCTTCCTGGGGAGCTACTTATCTGGGCATAACACAACTCACGCCTAAGAAGTGGAGAGCCACACACCTGCTCCGGCCCAGCCTCCTCTGCAGCTCTACCCCAGGGAGGCCCAGGCTCCACTGCAGCTCTACCCCCAGGGCGGCCTGCCTATGTATCTTGAGGGGGTGTCTGGGACCCCTGCTTACCGAAAGAGCGCGTCTGCGGTTTCCAGAAGAAAAGTGCAGGGTCTCTGAGTTTCTGGAAGGGGGGTGTGCGGGGTTTCTGGAAGAGTGCTTCTAACTCCCCGGGTTTCCGGAGGAGAAGTGTGGGGGTCTCTCAGTTTCCAGAAGTTGGTGTGTGGGGTCTCCAGAGAGCGCCCGAGATTCCCAGTTCTCCGGAAGAGCGCGTTTGAACTCTGCAGGTCTCCGGAGGAGGGGACTGGTGTCTCTGGACCCCAGCAACCACAGGCGGGGAGCCTGCACCTGCAGATCTGGAAGCAAAGTCCTGAAAACCCAACACCCGGGCCGGCGCTGCAGCTCACTAGGCTAATCCTCTGCCTTGCGGCGCCGGCACACCGGGTTCTAGTCCCGGTCGGGGCGCCGGATTCTGTGCTGGTTGCCCCTCTTCCAGGCCAGCTCTCTGCTGTGGCCAGGGAGTGCAGTAGAGGATGGCCCAAGTGCTTGGGCCCTGCACCCCATGGGAGACCAGGATAAGTACCTGGCTCCTGCCATCAGATCAGCGCGGTGTGCCGGCCACAGCGTACCGGCCGCAG